>NW_006238942.1:1654714-1662418 GCF_000226075.1 Solanum tuberosum | reverse complement strand
GCCCACTATACTAATCCTGACCGATTAATATAGACTTTAGAGTAAGACCCTAAGTTACCCTTGACCTAGTTCTTACAATGATTCACACAAATTTGAAACGTTTCTTTCACAAAATGAACCCTACAATGTAAGCACTTTTACAAGCAAACAAAGTAACAACCGGTACAAGAAGCTCTTGAAGTCATCGATCAGATCCCTTGTTGTTCTTGAAGCTCTTGAAGTAATCAATCAGATCCCTTGCTGTTCTTGAAGCTTGAAATATTTCTCTCTTTGAATGAATGAATAATATTGTTGTATAATGTTTGATATAAACCATGAAAATTTATTACCAAACGTACAAGCAACCTCCTTGCTTCTGATTGGTAAAGTACTCTGCAGACAGCTTTCTGACGCAGACAGCTTTTACAGCTGTACCGCACTTTGACACTGGACGAGCATACTCTGCAGAGGACCAGGTCCCTGCACTTGTGAGGAGATCATCAAAACACCAAAAGGCATAAGCTCTTATCAAAGGCTGCTATGCAAATAGCTGCAAACCCAGACTATCATGAAAGGACTAAATACATTGAGATAGATTGTCATTTCATTAGAGAAAATATTATGAAAGGAGTGATTTCTACTAGGTATATTCCAACAAATGAACAGCCTGCAGATTTATTAACCAAGAGTTTATTCAGAATGCAGCATGAAGTTTTGAGTTCCAAGTTAGGTACTAAAAACATTTTTAAAGTACCTAACTTGAGGGGGAGTATTGAAGCAATAACTTAAAAGTCTCAAGGATAGTGTGAAATATTAAAAGTTAGTTACAAGGTTAGTTAGGTAACGGTATAGTTAGTTAAACTAGTGTAGTTAGTTAGAATCTAAGTGTAGTTAGTAGGTCTATATAACTAGACTCATAATCTTCTTGTATGTATTGAAAAAAGAATGAAAGTAACCAGAGTTTAAATCTGTTTCTTCTTTGCTCTAATCTCTTCTCTTATCTTTTCTTCTCTTCTCTTCGTTGTAGTTGAATTCATTCTTGTTAAGTTTCTTCATACAATTTCATCATTCCATACGCCTGATTAACAGAGGGCATAGGACTCATGAGCAAGATCTGACTTCTTGCTTGATTATAAGATTCATAAGCCCCATGAGAAACTGAAACAATTTTAATTTCTGCAAATATACTACAAATCCTTTGGATTTTTCACAGTTCTTTTAATATTTCACACTATCCTTGAGACTTTTAAGTTATTCCTTCAATAAATGATAATAAGTGATGAAGGACAAAGTCTATAAGTGCAAATTATGGAGTCTTGGGTGCTAACCCTACATCAGGAGGTAATAGTTTTGATATGGCTATGGTTACAAGGAATGGGTCTACGAGATACAAGAAGAATTACAATGTACAATGTGAGTTTTGTCGAATGAAAGGACACACCAAGGAAGTATGTTACAAACTAGTAGGATATACATCTGATTATAACAAGTTCAAGAAGAAAGGAGTACAGGCAGTGAATAATAGTTACACTTCGAGTGCAAGGGCTCACAATGTGATTACCGGTGATCGGTTTCAAAATTCTGAACAGTATGATATGATGGGTGAAGCATTTGAGAATGTGGCTGAAGGAAGTAAGGCAGACTACAAAGGGAAAGGAATAGCATATAAATCTGACTCTCTTTCACAGAACATAGAATCTGAAGTGGGATTGTATCCTTTTACTAAAGAGCAATATGGTCAGATTGTGAACCTGTTGAAGAATATGAGTGACAACAATCCTTGTGCAACTGCAAACTCTGTGTCTTCAACAAATGTAGCAGGTATTAATCAACCTGATTATTCTGTTAAAAACATACATAAGTGGATAATTGACACTGGAGCTACCAATCATATGGTAGCAGATGTCAACTTGTTAGATAAATCTGTTATAGTGTCTAGAGAAGTGTATTTACCTAACGGAGTTGTTGCTAAAGTTGCTCATGCTGGATCTAGTAGTATTACTCCAAGAACATCTTTAACTAATGTGTTGCATGTTCCACAGTTCAAGTTCAATTTAATGTCCGTGTCAAAGCTCACAAAAGAGTTAGGATGCTCAGTAAGTTTCTTTCCTAATTTTTGCCACTTTCAAGATCTCTCCAATGGAAGGGTGAGGGAGATTAGTAGAGAGGAAAATGGCTATATATTCTGACTGGAAGTACAAAGTTGCAGCAGTCTCAAAACAGTGGATGTGGTTTTGCTGTAAAAGAAAGTCATGTACATGAGGAGAATGCAGATGTGGAGCTGTGGCATAAAAGGCTCGGACATGCTTCTTCAAGGTCCTTGAACCAACTTATATCTGTTAAGACTGAAAGTATAGCAAATATATTTGAATAATTGTACTGTGTGTCCTTATGCAAAACAAGTTAGAAATACGTTTCCTACAAGTAGTATACAAACTTCAGCATGCTTTGATCTTGTACACATGATATCAGAGCAGGGCCCGTCTCACCCGATGTTGGGGCCTCAAAATCAAAAATTGCCCACGCACCAGATGCTAAGCACTGGGCGTGAGGTAGGGTGTTAAAGAATGACAAAGTCCCACATCGGTGGTTAATGAGATGGGTGGACTCCTTATAAGGCTTGGGCAATCCTCCTCCCTTTGAGCTAGCTTTTGGGGTGTGAGTTAGGCCCAAGACCTAATTTAATAAGGACTCCACCTCGAGAAGATTGTGAGAGGGGATGAACATTGAGATGGGCTTTATTATTTCGGATCATATTGTGCATATTTACAAATAATTCATTCTCTAGAATACTCTACAAGCTTACAATATTCTAAGGACTTTCCATGTAAATCTACAATTTTTTAGAATCTATAAAAAATTCTCTTATTTCTCTAGAATCTTTCACTAAGGACTAGTTTTCTTTCCTATGTAAGCTTCTACATAGACAACTTTATACCACATAGTGCCTAAGTATCATGATAACGTGGCGGGTCATACACTATTCCTATTAACAATTGGCATATCTAGTTGCAATGGCTTCCCAATTATGTACTGAGTTAGTGTAAACAAAGACTCTTTCACATAGAATGTAGGCAAAAGATTTGAGAATTTGCCTTGAACTTAGCTTTTAAGTAGCTTACTGTCATTTAGGGTGTGTTTTGTATGAAGGAAAATATTTCAATTTTCTATTTTTGGTTGACTTAAAGTTTTGAAAAATATTTCCAAATCAACTTATTTTTCTCAAATTTAAAGAAATGACTTCCCTTTAAAAATGAAGAAAAAGATTTTCCAAAACTCTACTCTAACCTTAAATTACAATATTTTTTCTTACCTTACCCTGTATTCCGATCCTTCCCATCCAATTTTTTTTTTTTTTTGAATTTCAGATATTTTTTACTCATGCCCCAAATCAGCCCCCAACCCCCCTTCCACCAAATAAAAAAACTTAAAATTTAGAAAATTATTTTTGAAAAATATTTCAAATTTTAAGAAAGTATTTCAAATTTTGAAAATTTCATTTTTAATCCGCCTACTCTGACCCTCCTCCCCCCCGCCCCAAGAAAAATACAAATAATTGTTTTTTAATAAAAAAAATTAAAATTACTTTTTTGTTAAAATTCAAATCCCAGTTTGAAAGTCGGGTTCTGAGTCGGATGTGTCCAGGTACCGATTCACAAGTCAGGGTCAAATTTTGATTTAAAAATCGAAACTTGGGTCAGAAGTTGAGTCAAGTCGGGTCCTGATCAAAAGTTGGGTCCCATATCGATTTTCGGGATTGAATCTCAAATTGGTCGTCAGGATTGTGTTCAGGTTCGAGTGTTGGGGTTGGGTCTTAATTTGAATGTTGTATCTCGGGTCAAAAGTCGGGGTCAGGTCTTGGATCAGATCTCAGGGTCGAATTTTGTACGTTGTCGGGGTCGTGTCCTATTTTGAGGTTCAAGGTCGGGTCATAGATCAATTATCGGGCTGGTTTCCAGTTCAAAAATTATTTTCCTAAAAAATATTTTATACTCTCTAGAATAAATTCACCAACTAAACACTAAAAATAAATATTCCAAAAAAAAATTTCTACTCACCAACCAAACATGAGAAAATAAGCTAGAAATCCACTTATTTTTCAAGAAAATATTTTCCATGAAATACAGTTTCCTTCCTACCAAACACACCCTTAATTACAATAGATACTAGATAGATGTGTTGTTCCAAACACAAATAAATAATCAATGGATAGCTTCAGTAGATTAATCTTTTCATACTGAAGTATTACGTCATTTGGTGTATATCGTCTGGCCTGGAGAATTTATTTATTTTTTTGCAAAAAATTAAGTTATTTTTATTTGTTTCACTGTTATAAAATATTTTTTTTCACTAAAGGGGGAAATGACTTTTCTACCTTTGGATGGAAGTCATTTTCCCTTTCAATTATCTCAAATTTTAACTTCACATCTCTGATGATATAACTAATAATAGTGGGCATGAATGTCGGAAATCAAAAAATTGAATTGAATCAAACTAATTCGATTTTTGGGGTTTGATTTCGGTGTTTTTTAAAAAAAGATTGATTATTTTGGTATAAGGGTTTTGGTACTTAGATGCACACAGAAGAATCATTTTTTTATTAAATAATTTGTTTAAATAATTATTTTCACATATTAGCATTTCCCTAAGACCCTAACCAAAAAACAAAAGTCTAACAAGCATTTAAACCATCTATAACAAGTCAAAGTTTTTAAGTATCACTGAACATGATTTTAAGATTTTTAAGATTTTAAAATTTTTAAGTATCTTATACTTTGATTTAGTTCTCATTTTATTTTTTCATTTACATCAAAAAATCATTTTAAAAACATTGAGCTGAACTAATTTAATTTGGTGTTCAATACACACTTTTTCAAAATCAAACCAAACTTTGATAAAACCGAACTGAATGTCCATCCCTATAAACCAACACAAATATCATCATTAAAAAAAATCATCAAAACATAATCCTATTTAATTAATATTTTTCACTTCCCACCAAACATCAACTGGAAAACATTTTTTAGGAAATCTTTTCCTACAAAATAAGTAATTTTATGAAGAAAAAAAATCACATACAAAAAAACACTTGAGTAAAAAATAATTTCAAAGTGCAAATTATATTTACTTAATTACTATGTCATTACAAAAGAAATAATAACTACCAGTTTTTCTGGTTCATATTTGGGCAAGATATGAATTAGAATTTCTACACAGAGACAGAGATGGAATCAGAATTAAGAGTTTAGGGTTTTAAACTTTGCGATTGAGGAGAAAAATATAACAAAAGATGTTTTGAGTTTAGAGTTTTAAATTTTGCGATTGAGGAGAAAAATATAACAAAACATGTTTTCTTTTTTAAAAAAGAGAAACTTTTATTGATTTAGTGGAGTTCGAATTCACAACACTAGTGTGGAAAACATGTTCACTACCTCTTTCTTACCACTAAGTTATCAATCAATTTTATTTGGGGATTCACAAGTTAATATACATATATATTTATTTAATTTTTTAATACAAATATAGAGTTTACGAAAAAATTACTGAATTTATCCGAACCCACGAACCTCCACTTAACTCCGCCAATATTTCTCCCTGATATGTCATTGCATACGTAGACGATATGCGCCTTTAAATAGTAACAGCCAAGAAATTTCTATGTAATCAATGCGTTATTTCGATTATGTGAGAGCCTTTTTTATTTGCCTGAAATAAAGTATTTCGATTTGTTTTAATTTATGTGACATTTTTTAAATCTCAAATTCAAATAAGTTTTTTTTTAATTATTTTTTATATATAATTTTCAAATATCTTGATTTATTAATCATTATAACTTATATTACTCTTTACATAATTTTCAAATATGTAAAAAAAAATTAAAATTTTAAAAATTTCACACTTAAATATATCATTAAAATAAAATTGACTCTTGAAATTCAAACAGTAGAACATAAGCTAGAACAAAAGGAGAGGGAGGAACTAATAAATGTAGTGCAAAAGTAGGTGCAAATGATATACTAGAATTATAACCTAAATATTTTGATAAAATATTGTTGACCGTTAGCTATTTAAGTGGTATTATATTTTAATTCTTTGGTAAAACTTTCTTGGAAAACAAGAAGTAGGTGTAATATTATATTGGAAATGAAGACCGTCACAGCCATCTTATTAGAATACGTCTTGCCCAAGTTAAATATCTACGTAATTAAATTCTGCTTAACTAATTTTTATGTAATTCATACTTGCATAACTAATATAGCATAACTCTATCCAATTACTAAACGACATTATATTGGATAGCAATTTCTTTTATCAATTAATTATTCCTTCCGTTTTAATGTATATTTTGACTTAACACTAAATGCAAAAAATATTCTTAAATTCTGTTTTATTTATATGACATATATTTAAATATGTAATATAAAATAATTAAATTGAAAAATAACCTAAAAAGAAAAAGGACGATTTTTGTAAACAGCCTAAAAGGGATGATAAATAAATTAAAATGAAAGAGATATTTTTTGAATTATTAATAGGTCTGTGATATGTACTATCATGCTAATTAAGTATTCATTTTATAGGCTGTCTATGCTCTATTCAAATCAGACGGACCAATAAAATTATTTTTGAATAAAGTATGGAGACTAGAATTAAAATATTATACTACAACAAATATGATATATAGCTACGAAATTATTAATTACGACATCAAATTCGTCACTAACTGTTCGCTTTTAGTGACAAAATTATGCTTAAATATATGAGACACTTTTAGTGACGAAACATAAAAATTCGTAGCAAAGTTTCGTCCACTAAAATTTCCCACCAAAAAATTAATTGGCGCCATTTGTTATGTAGTGTTAGTCACTCACTAATAATGTATTTAATTCATGACAAAATTATTTTTTGTCTTAAAATTTATTGATTTTTGGACCCAATAATTTCATCTAAAATAATATGTTGTTGCAATATCGACAAATTAGAGTTCGTAGTTAAATATTATAAGTTTTAGCTGTAAGAATTTAGATTTAATTATGATATTTATTTTCGTCACTAATCTTATAAATAATTGGTGACAAAGATTTTATTGTCTCTAATCAATCTGTGATTTAGTGACAACAAAAAAATTGTCACAAAATATGTAAGGTGTTAAATAGCGACGACTTCAAATTTGTAGTGAATAATTCAACTATTTTCTACGATAAAAATTCAAAGCTAATTACAATTTTTTTTTGCTACAATTGTTCATAATTACAAGTAACAACTTACAAAAAGAATAATACAAGTGCTTCATAAGAAATAGACAGAGTCCTTTCGTTAATTAGCGATGGAAAATATTAAAACCAACTACTTCGGTCCATTTTGTAAAAATAAAAGAGTTCAATTCATCAATTTTCTTAAATTACACAATTATAAAATGCATCATTTCAAAAATACAATCCAGGTTATAAGTACTGTGAGTGGGGTACGATTCTACCACTAGATCACTAATATTTGTTGGTTTAACACTTTTGTTTCTTATTTGATACACTTTCATCGATAAAAACGATAGAAAAAATAATTTTTCACGTCTTGGTGCCAATTTTTGTGTGTGTCTATTGATGTGTGATTGGTAAACGGCATAGACTAAGTCGATCTATTTGATTATGTCTAAAAATATGTACATATTTAATAGTAATTCCACATACGTACGTAGAGCAACTATACAGAGATAACATCGACTTA
>NW_006238942.1:1651169-1654664 GCF_000226075.1 Solanum tuberosum | reverse complement strand
TTCATGAATTTCTATCTACTTTTTTCATCAGTGTGAAAATCGAAATAAACTAAAAAGTGAAAAAAAATAACTAAATAAAATGACAAAATCGTACTGAATATATTTAAAGATATGTTAAAAATATACAGTTTAATTGAAATATAATCTACATTTGACTGAATTATGGGTGGTAAATTTCATGCACTTGCGTATCTGTATAAATAATCATATAATATATTATATCTACAAAAGTTAAATTTGAAAGAAGTGAATGAAGTTAAAAATAAAATAAAAATGAGAGACAAGAGAGAGTTGATCGGATGGTAAGCAATCCTCACTTCCAACCTTAAGGTTGTGCATTCGAATCCCCAAGAAAGTATAATGTGGTGTGGGAGCTCCTGGGGAGGAGTTCAAAATAAATTGAGATGGGAGGATAATAGCAAAAATTAACCTTTTTTATTACAATAATAAATTTGTCCCTAATTAATACATTTAAAAACAACATAATTTTTGGTATATAAAATATAGTCATTAGTGACGAAATTAGATTTTGTTCAACTACGAAATACATGTAACTTTAGAAACAATTGATTTCCTCACTAATTGAAATAAAATAATTAGCGACGATATAATTTTGTCTATAGTAATTACCTTTTTAGTGACAAAGAATACTATTTTTTTTTTAAATTGAAAGTGTAGGGGCAAAAGCCCCATTTATTCAATTAAAAAAGACAGCTTGTACAAAAACAGTCTGGTCAACGACCCAGACCAAACAAGATAGAAAGCCAGAACATAACAAAAAATAAGAAGAAAATTCAAACTAAGAAAAGGAAAGTGGTCTTCATGGAGGATAGATCCGTCTGGAAGAGAAGTGCAAAAGCCCGTCGGACCGCTTTAACTACAAAAAAATATACTTTTTACGACAAATAAATTTGTCAGAAATGTTTAATCATTTGGGAACGATTTTTCTTTTTGTAGTTAATATAATACTTTTAGCGTCGAAGCACTAAATCATCTTTGTATACTTTTAGCGACACACATTTAGTGACGACTGATTGACGAATTATTTTTCGTCTCACAAGATTTTTAGTGACGAAATATGATCTATAAGTGATGAAATTATTTGTCCCTGATAATCGAATTTGTTATAGTGTTTCATCAGAGTTAAAAACGAAATTCTACGTAATTTAATTTTCTTTATGAATTTGAAGAACCTATTTAATTGATTTAATTTGATAAATAAAAAGTTAAAATCAAATTGAACACCTTTAGATACCACTATTGAAATAAAATTTCTGAGAATTTTTATAATTAGTTAGAAGAAGAATCTTTTTATTCAATCCCTCCCTAAGAATTTTTTGTGCTTATTATTCGAGCAACTTTCTCTCATCGTTGGAAGAAGATAGATAGATTAATTCTTCTCGATTTTATATACATGTGCAAGTGCAAGAACTGAACGTTACCACATGCAGCATGCACTTGAAACAATTCACTTTGAAAATGGCATAATACGTGACGGGAAAGGGTTTGATATAATTTTAAATTTTGTTATTTTAGGTTTATCTATTCCTTGTTATAAAAGTGACTCATACATAATTTTTATATAAATGACTCACATATATACTTTTCCTCTAATGAAAGTGAAAAAAATAATTTTAAATTATTTTTTATTTTAAAAAAAACTATGTAAGGGTATATTTGATCCTTCTCACACATTTTTTTTTTACTTGTTTGACTCAAAAACTAATTTAAATTTATTATTTTAATAGTCCAATTTATTATTTTCTTACTTATTTTCCTGTAAAATTTATCATGGATGCCCCCCAAAAAATTTACAAATACAAAAATTAAATTAAATATAACCGCAAAAAATAATAATTTGAAATTACAATTTAGGCACAAAAAATATTAGTTTTAATTTTTTTTTCTATTTTTTTTCATTCACACTTCTTTCTTTTTATTTCTTATATTTTTTAACTAAAGAATGAAAGAAAAAAAAATAAGAATAAGAAACTCAAATAATGATTAAGAAGCCAAAAAATAATTCATGTGTGAAAAGATTATATATATTCTTAAACGGATTTTTAAAAAATAAATTTAAAATTATTTTTCACTTATGTTAGATGAAAAGGGTATATGTGAATCGTTTTGTAATGATAGGTATATGTAGGCCAATTTTATAATGGTATATGTAAGTCACTTTGTAACGAAATATATATCAATTCTAAATAACAAAGTTTATGGTATATCATACCCTTTTCCCATACATAAATGTGCCCTTCAACTTGACTTCATCTGACATCTATGTCGTTCAATTTTGAGTGCACACAGGTAGATACTTAAACTTGTATAAAATTGAACAAATATACACATTCGTCTTACATAACATCCTACATGATAATTTTGTGTTCTGGATAGTGTATTATGTCATGTATAAGAATATGATATATATTTCTACTTGTTCTATTTTAGACAAATTTAAATATCTACTTATACACATTCAAAAATTAAAAACTGAAATACATAAATATCAATTAAATTATTAAAATCAAATTAAAAGACATATTCATATATTATGACTTTAAAAATTCCAAAGTACTAATACAATTCCTAATGATAGAATTGAGTAAAACCGTGTGTCCCCCCTACATGTTGTCAGGCTATTTGGGTCCTAGAGAGACAGGAATTAAATATGGTCAAACTTTTTTTCTTGCAAAGTATTCAACCCTTTCTTGGTCATTTCCTTTTCTACTCCACTTGTTTACTTAAATAACATTATTTTTTTTAATATATAGTGAGATCCAAGCAATCACTTCCTATCAAACAGTCACAAAGAAAAGAGAGAAATAATTAAGATGGAGTCAAGTGGTTGTGATGAAATTCAGGAGATAGTGATAGTAGGTGGAGGCCTTTGTGGACTTGCCACAGCTCTTGCTTTGCACAGGTTCTTTTCTCTCTACTTCTGTTTTTCTTTCTCTTTTTTACTTTCTTTGGACAAGTTATAACTAACTAAGATATAAATATTGGGAGTGAGATGTGAATTCACTCCCTTTCAGACCAGAATCTTAATCTGATGTGCTAGACTAACTTCATCATTTCAATATTTAAGATTTATTTGGTTATGCGAGATGAAATCATGATTTGAAATAAGGTGGAATGACACAAGTGACTCTGGTACTTGATTCCATTTGTAAACTTTGATTTTTATATATTTACGATTTTGCCAATTAAACTCCTCAACTCACTAAAACACAATATTTTTAACTTTTGATCATTGATCAAACTTATGCAGCACTAATATTGCTGAGTTGAAAAAATGTGTCAAAGCTAATAAATTTAAAATATTTTACATTAAAAAAATATTAATTATTTAAAAAAAAAACTGAAATAAGCTATAATAATAATAAAAATAATAATAAAAGCTCTCCTCCTCCTTCTTAATACCATCACCCAACCAAACTTCGGTATTGAAAAATTTCATTGACCAGTTTGAGGAAGCTTGAAGAACACTAAATG
>NW_006238942.1:1639822-1650027 GCF_000226075.1 Solanum tuberosum | reverse complement strand
AACAGACACATGAGTCCTATATGTGACATAATACACGTAGGACACAAATTGTCATGTAGGACACGTGTGTCTGTTAGTTCAACTTTATACAAGCTTAAGTGTCTACTTGTGCACACAAAAAATTGAAGGACATAAATGTAAAATGAGGTCAAGTTAAGGGTATTTTTATGTATTATGCCTTTTAATTCTCTAGTTTTTCAACTCTAGTACTCTTGTTAACTTTATAGTATATCAAACAGGATGCGAATTACATGGATGGACAAGGGCAATGAAAAATTCACACCATACAAGTAAGTCAAATTCAAATCGAAATCGATGTCAATTTCATTTTTTTCTACACTTGAAAGAAGAGAAAGTAAACAGTAATTCTATACGGTGTGATTAAAATATAGGAATATCGGAGAGGTTCGTTGTCTAAAGAGGAGTGATATAGTTGAAACATTTGCTGATGCTTTGCCTCCAATGGCTATACGTTTTGGATGCGATATTGTGTCTGTAGAAATGGATCCTATCACTTCCTTACCGAGTCTTCTACTTTCTAATGGAAAGCGTATTGGTGCTAAGGTATTCTTTCTCTATTTGCTCTGTCCTCTTTTATGAATTCCCTTGACAATGGAAATTTCTGATGTATTGGTGGTAAGGGTGGCTCAATAAAATAGAAGTTGATTACATTATGTTTGAGTGATCGTTGCAGGTTTTGATCGGGTGTGATGGATGGAGGTCAATAGTGGCAAGTTTCCTTGGATTAAAGCCTGCAAAAACATTTCGGACTTGTGCAATCAGGGGTTTAACAAGTTATCCCAATGGTCACTCGTTTCCTCTCGAATTTGTCCGTCTCATAATTGGCCAAACCGCAGTTGGGAGACTACCGATCACTGATAAGTTGGTACATTGGTTTGTTTCTGTTCAACAGGGCATAGGTATGGTAATCCAATTTGATGCCTCTTGTTATAATGTGACTTCAATTTTGATACTTTTCATGATCCCACAAATGAATTTTTTCTCCGTTTTGTGTCCATCTATCTTGTTTTTTGTATCGTCTGATTGATTTTGTGCACATTCAGATGCCAAGTTTCCACAAAATACACAATTTATCAAACAAAGAGCCATGGAGGCAGTAAGTGGTCATCCAGCTGATGTACAAGAAATGATAGAAAAATGTGACTTGGATTCTCTGTCATTTGCTCACTTGAAATATCGCGCACCATGGGACTTAATGTTTGGAAATTTTCGGGAAAAAACAGTAACTGTTGCTGGAGATGCAATGCATGTAATGGGTCCATTCCTTGGGCAGGGAGGTTCATCAGGAATAGAAGATGCAGTGGTGCTTGGAAGAAACTTGGCAAAGACGATTAACGGAAATTGTTTTGATCATGAAGAGGCATTAGATCAGTATATAAAAGAGAGGAAAATGAGGGTGGTAAAACTAGCAACACAATCTTATCTGACTGCCCTTCTTATTGAGAATAGACCAATGCTCACGAAAATTGTCGTCGTTGCTGTGATGGCCATTTTCTTCAGAAACCAAAGTGCTCATACTCAATATGACTGTGGTCTCCTCTGATACCAAATGTTTTGCGCTTTTGTATCCATCTTTTGTTATCTAGGACGCGTGTGTCTACTTGTTCAACTTTTTACAAGTTTAAGAGTGATCAACTGCAACAATAGTTGCAGCTTATTTATTGTTCTGTTTTTATGGGTTTATCCTACCATAATACTTCAATGAATACACAACAACTAATACGGCCATTGTTAGAGTAATGCAAGATCCCCAAATATATCAGGGAATTCCTTTTACACATTATTGATAGATAGAATATAAAGATCCGGATGAAGTTAATGGCATATTCGAGTAGATCGATCATGAAACATACAAACTCAATGAGGACAAACGAAGAGAATTGTAATGACCCTCGTGGTCGTTTGTGCTTTCAAGTTTTGACCCTTCTCGTAGTTTCATTATGCCTTTTACGACTTCTCAAGAAGGGTGACACGATCTCCAAGGCAATCATATGAGTTTCGAAGAAGATTTTCTTTCTTGGAAGTTAGGTTTTTGGAAAGTTTGACCAAAGTCAACATTTTGGGTTAGCGAGGTCAGATTTGAATCTTGACAATCTATTGGGTCTGGAGAGTGATTTGAATCATTGGATGGATTCTAATATTTTGAAAAAAGTTAGATTTAACCTCGATAAACATTTGGTCAAAATGACCACTAATAGGTATTTTGATGATTTCAACAGGTTCGAAACGTCTTTTATCATCATTCTGCATATTTAGTTTGTATCCGTTCCAAATGAATTCCATAGGGTGGATTGAAGTTTTGGTTGAAGCTTGATTTTGCTAGTTTTGCATTCTTGTGACTTCTAGTGCTTTGAAGTTTTGGGGTTGACTTTTGAGCAATATATATGTCTACGGACTCATATACAAAGAAAAAAAGGAAGCATCATTTGTATCTGCATGTGCTTTGCAAAATAGCCCCAAAACCAAGAATTTTTCCCTGCAATTCATGGTCTATATCACTCAAACTCCACTGGTAATAATAAAGTAAAGCCAGCATCTTCAACATTGTGGTAACATAGCAATAGGAAACAAAAACTCTACATAAAAATGTGAATACATTCAATTTGGTTAGAACCAGTTTGCAATTGCTAACTCACCATCCCAAAAAACACAGGTGTTAATGCCTCTAACCAGACAACCAACAGGAAATATTTTCATTGTATCTTCCTGTCAAATACCATCCTTGGTTACCAAACAGGTAGTTAAATATGCATACAAAAACTGTTAATCTTATCACACACATTGACACAGAAACCACACGTTTTACGTAATTGGCCAATTCAGTACCTTGTTTAACAAAACTCATTGAGAACAGGGGCATCAGTCTGCGTTCGTAGCCTCAAATGGAAAATAGAACAGTTCTGCCCGTGTGGAAGCTCTGGGAAAACGCATCAATTTTATGGTGATATTCCTTTCTTCCTTGGAATCAATGGCTATCCCTTGCTGAATGTACATCCTTACAAGAGATGGAGTGCAAGCACATAATAGCTTTACAAAAAACACTTCAGTTTTTGAACACTGAAAAGAATTGATGGTCACATACTCAAGCTTGTTAAGTGGTCTATTCAAGCAGGTTGGTGTCTCCAGATATTTCATAACTGTTTCAGCATTGTCATCGCCATCCTGGACCTAATGTATAAAGAAATACCAAGACATTTTAGCTTCTCAAGTTCAAATAAATGAAGAGCAAACATGAAACCAAGTAATAATTATACCATTGCACGACAACATATATGTACTATTTCTTACCGTAATATGAAGTTTACTCAAATTAGGAAAACTCTTGATTAACTGTACAGAACAAGAAGTCTGATCCAATTTGTTGAAATCAACTCCTAAGTGTAGATACCACAAGCAGTTGAGCTTGGGAGGAAGCTCATCCAGAACTATATTTGCATTCAAAAGCTTTCAGACAAGTACTATAATTAGAATCCGATGAATACAATCAATCACTTTTTCCAATTCAAGTGAAACGTGTAGATTTCTTACCTCAAGGACCAAGGAACCCAAACAAAGTTGTTCAAGTGAAGGAAAGCTAAATAGAAACTTTTCCAAGGTTTATATTTCATCATGTTTTGGATTATCCTCCACTTTTTCCAATTCAATCACCAACACGCTCATTTTTTTGCAATTCATGAAGCAATTTAGCACGAGATAGTGACCCGCAAGAACAACCAAGGACTCCAACTGTGGTGAAACCATCTTCAAGTATTGAGTGCCACAACAGAACGTCAAGACTAAATCCACAAGAAGGGGAACATCGATAACACAAAACTGGTTGGTTGGCTCAAATGTTATTCTTTCTAGATGAATATACGTAAGATTCCGAAAGCCAAGAAAATAAGTTGGTGGTTTGAAGACACAGTTGAAGAGTTCCAAATGTGTCAAGGTCGGACAGTTAAATACATAACGCATCCATCTATTAATACTAGCATATGAAGACAAATTTATTCCTGAAACGTCGAGAACAAACTTCACAATGTCTCCAACATGCTGTAACAGAATCTCATCGACTGTTATTCTAAAAAAAATTGCAGATTTTGCTGTCAACTTTTTGCAAAAATAGTTATTTAGCACTAGAAATGGAAGTGAGACCCAAATATCTCTCCATTTACTAGACAAAATACTAGTTCTTGCTGCATCGTGAACAGGCAAGAGCTCAAGGATAAGATCGACCACGTTTCTCGGCAGAGCAATGATTATATCTTCTTTTTCCCCTTCCACAGCAGCTCTTTTACTAGATTCTAGAATAAGTTAAAATAATCTTATTAGGCTTAACATTTATAATCCAAAAAAATACAGAGAATTTTATACCTTGTTTAGTCATGCTGGCTGATTGAAAAATTGTGTCTGATTCAAAAAATAGTACCAAAATGCACAGAGGTGGCAACGCGTATTAAGAAAAAAGTGATATGCCCCGGCAAAGAAGACGTTACTGCAGTGACAAAGCGCACGTTGCCAAGCAACTGAGCGCGAGCAAAATGCCACGGTGAAACCCTAGATTTTAGGGATTTTTTGGTTTGGGTTTGCATAGGCTCATTTGTTTTCATTTCCATTAAAACGTTTAAATATTAAATAATAATATAGCTTGTTTTCTATAAAATTTTGTCTTTATTTAGAAAAGAATAAATATAAAATTAAATAAAAACACTAAATTAATTTAATATCATATGAATAAAATATTTTAAAATTTTAATATGGATTGATGGTATGGGGTGTTCAAAATTGATCCGTAATCGATAAGTCAACCGTAAAATTGGCTTATTGGCTTATTCGTATTGGGTTATTGAATAAATGGTTGGTGGACGGATTAGAATTTTATAATTAAAGGCTTATTGGTGTGGGGGCAAATTATTCAATTTCCTTATAGAATAAACCGTTAACCCGTTAAGAGTTACCATACTTACACATTTATCTTAGGCATGTTAGTCTCTTTTAATATTTTGCCATATATACAATTCTATATTGTTAGTCTTAAAGTCGTAAAGACAAAAATTGAAACAACTATTTACTTTTTATATTGTATTAACTATTATATTACTATTAATCTATATATTTTTTGCAATATAGAAGAATTTAATAATTTAACTGCATTTAAAATATTGAAAAGAATTCCTCTTTTTAAGGTGCGTTCATAGAAAAAAAAAGGTAGATGTTACCCAATACACCGCCCGATAATTGTTAATCTATTAACGAAAAAATCGATATCTTATTGTTTGGCTAACGAGTTAGTAAATTTAAAAATCGATCTGATAGGCCAAATCGTTAAGCGAAATAATCCGCCTGATCTGCCCGATAAGCAATCCTAATTGCTTGTGGTGATGAATAATGATGGTGATTGTTGGCTGAACTCATCGATGGCCCCCTAAAGTTGGCACCAATTTTTACTTAGACACTTCAAATGAGCTTTGTTCATTTTAGACATCTTATGCCAATGTCATTCCCCACTGTGCCATTTTTGATACTTTTTTAACAATCAACAAAAGTTACAAAATGTGTGTTATACCCTCGCGGGATGACATTATAATAAATTAAGAAAAGACATGTGGCAATTTGGGTAAAAAAAAAGTAAAATTTAATTATAAGTAGAAGAAAGAAAAAATATATAAACTTATATTTTAAAAAATCAATCAAAAAAGATTTCAGTTTCTAGGAAGTCATTTCAATGACTAAGATCTAAAAAAAATTTTGCCGGAAATTGTTGTTCCGCCGGAAAAATTGAGAAGACTTGGATCCATTTTTTTTTTCAATGACTTCTCATATTTTCTTTTATGACTAATAATTCTAATTATAGATAAAATATGTTTTGGTATAAGCACTCCTCACTTCCAACCTTAAGGTTGTGAATTCGAATTCCCAAAAAAGTATAATGTGGTGTGGGAGCTCCGGGGAGGAGTTCAAAATAAATTGAGATGGGAGGATAATAGGGAAAATTAACCTTTTTTATTACAATAATAAATTTGTCCCTAATTAATACATTTAAAAACAACATAATTTTAGGTATATAAAATATAGTCATTAGTGACGAAATTAAATTTCGTTCAACTACGAAATACATGTAACTTTAGAAACAATTGATTTCCTCACTAATTGAAGTAAAATAATTATCGACGATATAATTTTATCTATAGTAATAACCTTTTTAGTGACAAAGAATACTATTTTTTTTTTTAAAGTGAAAGTGTAGGGGCAAAAGCCCCATTTATTCAATTAAAAAAGACAGCTTGTACAAAAACAGTCTGGTCAACGACCCAGACCAAACAAGACAGAAAGGCAGAACATAACAAAAAATAAGAAGAAAAGGGCAAATATTGCTGGCTGTTGTGAACAGCAGCAGTTCGCGCAGAAGTAAAAAAAATAAAAAAAATAAAAAGAAGGGTTGGAATACTACCTGCGGCGGCCGACAATGAATTCAGGTGAGAAGTTCAAAATTTCGATTCTTTGAGTACGCAATATATTGCTAAATATGTTAAGTTGTCCATTGTTCTGGAAGGAAAGGTAGTATTATATAATATTATATGTTGGTATGTAGTGAATTGGATTTCTTTTTGTTTGCTGCAATATTGATTTTTCAAATTAATGTTAAGTATTATTATATGGGTTACTATTCACAGGTTATAGTAAGTAATCATGAAGTAATTATAACCAATGATTGGAGGATGTTATAGTATAGGATAAATGCCCTAACAACGTTCTGCCTATTAGTTTCACGTTTAAGTATTGTTTCTTAAGTGAGTTTCGATTTCAGATTTTATATAATTATCATATTATGATTAAAGTTTTGGTATATTGGATAGTAGTGGGTGTATAGTAGTATATGAAGATCATTAAATTTATGTTATTTAGAGATATTGAGACTAAACCCTAGGCTTGAAATTTGGAAAAGAACTTGAAAGAGTTGACATATTAGTTGGTATCAAGATTAGGATAACTTGATTATAGAATCGATGTGAGTTTTTGGGTCTAGGCTTAGACCTGTAGTGATATGGTGTTGTTAGTTTTGAAATCTTATTGTGATCATTTATTTGAATAGATTGCTTTGATTTGAAAGTTCAATGAAAGGGGAAGACTCAACTCCCAGAGTGATTGTTCGACTATTTAAGGCAAGTGGATTTCTAAACCCTTGTTAAGTGTATGGAATTCATGTATTTCCTTGTAATATGTGTTTAGGGTAATGAGGCTTGGTGATGGGTTGTAATGACCCGAAAAATCATTTTTTGGAAATTCTGAACTATTCGTTTAACTTTAGCTAATTAGTCGATGGATACTATATTTCGAGGGACGTGTCGCGCGCCGCGACGGATACTATATTTCGAGGGACGTATCGCGCGCCGTGATGGTTACTATTATCGAGGGTCGTATCGCGCGCTGCGATGGATGCATGGACAGATATGTCCCCCATGGGTCCCGGACTGAGAGACAGCGGGTGTGTATCATTAGGTCAGACATGCATCACTATACTTGACATTGCATTTCATTGCATTGCACTTCTTTATTATTGGTGAACTTGATCTTGTGTGTTGCTGATCTTGTGAGTGCCTTTCTATGGAACTTGTGACTGATGAATATTGAGCTTGTTGTTGAAGCTATGCAAATGTTAGAGTGTTGTTGTTAAGGATATGAAACTATTGTTGTTATTGAGGATATGAAATTGTTAGAGTGTTGTGTTGAGCTATGTGCTTTGTAAACAATGAACTGTTAGGTTGGGCTGGTTTCATACAGATTGTATTTATGAAGGTTTGGTTGAGGTGTAAGGAGTACTTGTATTCTATCCCCTTAGCTCGTGTTTAGAGGTTTACTTGCTGAGTACCGTGTGGTTTGGTACTCACCCCTTGCTTCTACAAATTTTTGTAGGTTACGAGCCTGGATTTTTGTGGTACTTGTTATTCTCGTCTTTTTCGAGGCTTCTGGGAGATTTGTGAGGTAGTTGTTTGTCTTCTCAGCGATCCTTCTTACTCCTGTTTATGATCTTGTTCTACTCTAGAAACAATGTCATATGAGACTTGTATTTTTCTTTTGATTCAATTGTAATACCTTAGAGGCTTGTACACGTGACAACCAGATTTTGGGGTATATTTGAGTTTATTATAAAAATTTCCGCATTTTATTGTAATAGTTGAGTTTTAGGCTAACTTGTCTTGGTGGGTTAAGACGAGTGCCATCACATCCATTTTTGGGTCGTGACAACTTAAAGTTGTATAAAATTGAACAAATATACACATTCATCTTACATAACATCCTAAATGATAATTTTGTGTTCTGGATAGTGTCTTACGTGTATTATGCCATGTATAAGAATGTGATATATATTTCTACTTGTTCTATTTTAGACAAATTTAAATATCTACCTATACACATTCAAAAATTAAAAACTGACAAACATAAATATCAATTAAATTATTAAAATCAAATTAAAAGACATATTCATATATTATGAATTTAAAAATTCCAAAGTATTAATACAATTCCTAATGATAGAATTGAGTAAAACCGTGTGTCCCCCCTACATGTTGACAGGCTATTTGGGTCCTAGAGAGACAGGAATTAAATATGGTCAAACTTTTTTTCTTGCAAAGTATTCAACCCCTTCTTGGTCATTTCCTTTTCTACTCCACTTGTTTACTTAAATAACATTAATTTTTTTAATATATAGTGAGATCCAAGCAATCACTTCCTATCAAACAGTCATAAAGAAAAGAGAGAAATAATTAAGATGGAGTCAAGTGGTTGTGATGAAATTCAGGAGATAGTGATAGTAGGTGGAGGCCTTTGTGGACTTGCCACAGCTCTTGCTTTGCACAGGTTCTTTTCTCTCTACTTCAGTTTTTCTTTCTCTTTTTTACTTTCTATGGACAAGTTATAATTAACTAAGATATAAATATTGGGAGTGAGATGTGAATTCACTCCCTTTCAGACCAGAATCTTAATCTGATGTGCTAGACTAACTTCATCATTTCAATATTTAAGATTTATTTGGTTACGTGAGATGAATCATGATTTGAAATAAGGTGGAATGACACAAGTGACTCTGGGACTTGATTCCATTTGTAAACTTTGATTTTTATATATTTATGATTTTGCCAATTAAACACTCACTAAAACACAATATTTTTAACTTTTGATCATTGATCAAACTTATGCAGCACTGATATTGCTGAGTTGAAAAAATGTGTCAAAGCTAATAAATTTAAAATATTTTACATTAAAAAAATATTAATTTTTTTAAAATAAATTGAAATAAGCTATAATAATAATAAAAATAATAACAAAAGCTCTCCTCCTCCTTCTTAATACCATCACCCAACCAAACTTCGGTATTGAAAAATTTCATTGACCAGTTTGAGGAAGCTTGAAGAACACTAAATGCATTTGTGAATTTATGAAATTGATTTAAAATTGTGATGAGAATTTGTTGGGTTTGTGTTTGTAGGGTAAAATTCAAGTCAAATTTCATCATCTATTTGGTATGAATTTGGCTTTCAATTTGAGAGCAAATATAACATAATGTTTAATATTTCTGCAAAAGTATTTTTTTTCTTTTTTAACATTTAATATCTTATGTGTCACTAAAATGAAGTGAAATTTCATGTGTAAAACAAGTGTACGAAATCACACACGTAGGATAGAATGAGAAAAAAGTTTAAAATATTGTGTTTCATTGTGTTTAAGGGTTCAGTTGATAAAGTCATGAGTATAAGGGCCCAACTTGCAAATGGAGCCAAGTATAAGGGTGTCCCGAGTTATACCGCCTAGAAATTATGATATAACGTTAAAATTTTGTTTGGATTTTTACATTGTATTTTTTGCTTATAAACATAAAACTCTCATAAGTTGTGAAAACTATCAAAATTACCACGATTCTTTATACAATCTTATTAAATAAGCAAACGATTATAAAATTATTCTAAAAATACAACATTTATTCATCGAACTTTAATTCAATAAGAGTAATATCAACATTTATTGGATGGTGAGAGTAGTTGTTATACCTGATATAAATGGTTTAATGGTTGCTAAGAGTAACAATATCAACTATAGTTTATGTTTACAGATGAAATAAATGTTAAAATTGTAGTTTTTTTAATAAAATATAAATTTGTTGGTCAATTTTTATATTTGAAAAATGTGAATTCATGACATGAAAT
>NW_006238942.1:1637651-1639193 GCF_000226075.1 Solanum tuberosum | reverse complement strand
CGGTTTTATTAAAATATAGGAATATCGGAGAGGTTCGTTGTCTAAAGAGGAGTGATATAGTTGAAACATTTGCTGATGCTTTGCCTCCAATGGCTATACGTTTTGGATGTGATATTGTGTCTGTAGAAATGGATCCTATCACTTCCTTACCGAGTCTTCTACTTTCTAATGGAAAGCGTATTGGTGCTAAGGTATTCTTTCTCTATTTGCTCTGTCCTCTTTTATGAATTCCCTTGACAATGGAAATTTCTGATGTATTGGTGGTAAGGGAGGCTCAATAAAATAGAAGTTGATTACATTATGTTTGAGTGATCGTTGCTGGTTTTGATCGGGTGTGATGGATGGAGGTCAATAGTGGCAAGTTTCCTTGGATTAAAGCCTGCAAAACATTTCGGACTTGTGCAATCAGGGGTTTAACAAGTTATCCCAATGGTCACTCGTTTCCTCTCGAATTGTCCGTCTCATAATTGGCCAAACCGCGGTTGGGAGACTACCGATCACTGATAAGTTGGTACATTGGTTTGTTGCTGTTCAACAGGGCACAAGTATGGTAATCCAATTTGATGCCTCTTGTTATAATGTGACTTCAATTTTGATACTTTTCATGATCCCACAAATGAATTTTATCTCCGTCTTGTGTCCATCTATGTTGTTTTCTGTATCGTCTGATTGATTTTGTACACATTCAGATGCCAAGTTTCCACAAGATACACAATTTATCAAACAAAGAGCCATGGAGGTAGTAAGTGGTCATCCAGCTGATGTACAAGAAATGATAGAAAAATGTGACTTGGATTCTCTGTCGTTTGCGCACTTGAAATATCGCGCACCATTGGACTTAATGTTTGGAAATTTTCGGGAAAAAACAGCAACGGTTGCTGGAGATGCAATGCTTGTAATGGGTCCATTCCTTGGGCAGGGAGGTTCATCAGGAATAGAAGATGCAGTGGTGCTTGGAAGAAACTTGGCAAAGACGATTAACGGAAATTGTTTTGATCATGAAGAGGCATTAGATCAGTATATAAAAGAGAGGAAAATGAGGGTGGTAAAACTAGCAACACAATCTTATCTGACTGCCCTTCTTATTGAGAATAGACCAATGCTCACGAAAATTGTCGTCGTTGCTGTGATGGCCATTTTCTTCAGAAACCAAAGTGCTCATACTCAATATGACTGTGGTCTCCTCTGATACAAGTGTTTTGCGCTTTTGTATCCATCTTTTGATATCTAGGACGCGTGTGTCTACTTGTTCAACTTTTTACAAGTTTAACAGTGATCAACTACAACAATAGTTGCAGCTTATTTATTGTTCTATGTTTATATGGGTTTATCCTACCATAATACTTCAATGAATACACAACAACTAATATAGCCATTGTTAGAGTAATGCAAGATCCCCAAATATATCAGGGAGTTCCTTTTACACATTATTGATAGATAGAATCTAAAGATTCGGATGAAGTTAATGGCATATTCGAGTAGATCGATCATGAAACATACAAACTCAATGAGGAGAAACGAAGAGAATTGTAATGACCCTCG
>NW_006238942.1:1628030-1636545 GCF_000226075.1 Solanum tuberosum | reverse complement strand
TAAAATAATTAGCGACGATATAATTTTGTCGATAGTAATAACCTTTTTAGTGACAAAGAATACTATTTTTTTTAAAATTAAAAGTGTAGGGGCAAAAGCCCCATTTATTCAATTAAAAAAGACAGCTTGTACAAAAACAGTCTGGTCAACGACCCAGACCAAACAAGATAGAAAGCCAGAACATAACAAAAAATAAGAAGAAAATTCAAACTAAGAAAAGGAAAGTGGTCTTCATGGAGGATAGATCCATCCGGAAGAGAAGTGCAAAAGCCCGTCGGACCGCGTTAACTATAAAAAAATATACTTTTTACGACAAATAAATTTGTCAGAAATGTTTAACCATTTGGAGACGATTTTTCTTTTTGTAGTTAATATAATACTTTTAGCGTCGAAGCACTAAATCATCTTTGTATACTTTTAGCGACACACATTTAGTGACGACTGATTGACGAATTATTTTTCGTCTATAAGTGATGAAATTATTTGTCCCTGATAATCGAATTTGTTGTAGTGTTACATCTGAGTTAAAAACGAAATTCTACGTAATTTAATTTTCTTTATGAATTTGAAGAACCTATTTAATTGATTTAATTTGATAAATAAAAAGTTAAAATCAAATTGAACACCTTTAGATACCACTATTGAAATAAAATTTCTGAGAAAAGAATTTTTATAAGTCGTTAGAAGAAGAATTTTTTTATTCAATCCCTCCCTAGGAATTTTCTGTGCTTATCATTCGAGCAACTTTCTCTCGTCGTTGGAAGAAGATAGATAGATTAATTCTTCTCGATTTTATATACATGTGCAACTGCAAGTACTGAACGTTACCAAATGCAGCATGCACTTGAAACAATTCACTTTGAAAATGGCATAATACGTGACGGGAAAGGGTTTGATATAATTTTAAATTTTGTTATTTCAGGTTTATCTATTCCTTGTTATAAAAGTGACTCATACATAATTGTTATATAAATGACTCACATATATACTTTTCCTCTAATGAAAGTGAAAAAAATAATTTTAAATTATTTTTTATTTTAAAAAAACTATGTAAGGGTATATTTGATCCTTCTCACACATTTTTTTTTTTTACTTGTTTGACTCAAAAACTAATTTAAATTTATTATTTTAATGGTCCAATTTATTATTTTCTTACTTATTTTCCTATAAAATTTGTCATGGATGCCCCCCAAAAAATTTACAAATACAAAAACTAAATTAAATATAACCGCAAAAAATAATAATTTGAAATTACAATTTAGGCACAAAAAATATTAGTTTTAATTTTCTTTTTTCTATTTTTTATCATTCACACTTCTTTCTTTTTATTTCTTATATTTTTTAACTAAAGAATGAAAGAAAAAAATAAAATAAGAATAAGAAACTCAAATAATGATTAAGAAGCCAAAAAATAATTCATGTGTGAAAAGATTATATATATTCTTAAATGGATTTTTTAAAAATAAATTTAAACTTGTATAAAATTGAACAAATATACACATTTGTCTTGCATAACATCCTAAATGATAATTTTGTGTTTTGGATAGTGTCTTACGTGTATTATGTTATGTATAAGAATATGATATATATTTCTACTTGTTCTATTTTAGACAAATTTAAATATCTACTTATACACATTCAAAAATTAAAAACTGAAAAACATAAATATCAATTAAATTATTAAAATCAAATTAAAAAACATATTCATATATTATGAATTTAAAAATTCCAAAGTACTACTACAATTCCTAATGATAAAATTGAGTAAAACCGTGCGTCCCCCCTACATGTTGTCAGGCTATTTGGGTCCTAGAGAGACAGGAATTAAACTTGCAAAGTATTCAACCCTTTCTTGGTCATTTCCTTTTCTACTACTCCACTTGTTTACTTAAATAACATTATTTTTTAAAATATATAGTGAGATCCAAGCAATCACTTCCTATCAAAGTCACAAAGAAAAGAGAAAAATAATTAAGATGGAGTCGAGTGGTTGTGATGAAATTCAGGAGATAGTGATAGTAGGTGGAGGCCTTTGTGGACTTGCCACAGCTCTTGCTTTGCACAGGTTCTTTTCTCTCTACTTCTGTTTTTCTTCCTCTTTTTTACTTTCTATGGACAAGTTATAATTAACTAAGATATAAATATTGGGAGTGAGATGTGAATTCACTCCCTTTCAGACCAGAATCTTAATTTAATGTGCTAGACTAACTTCATCATTTCAATATTTAAGATTTATTTAGTCATGTGAGATGAAATCGTGATTTGAAATAGGTGATATGATACAAGGGATCCTGTACTTGATTCCATTTGTAAGCTTTGATTTTTATATATTTATGATTTTGCCAATTAAACTTCTCAACTCACTAAAACACAATATTTTTAACTTTTGACCCTTGATCAAACTTATGCGGCACTAATATTGCTGAGTTGATAAAATGTGTCGAAGCTAATAAATTTAAAATATTTTACATTAAAAAAATATTAATTTTTTTAAAAAAAACTGAAATAAGCTATAATAATAAAAATAATAATAATAATAAAAGCTCTCCTTTTTAACACCATCACCCAAACAAATTTCGGTATTGAAAAATTTCACTTATCAGTTTGAGGAAGCTTGAAGAACACTAAATGGATTTTGTGAATTTATGAAATTGATTAAAAATTGTGATGAGAATTTGTTGGGTTTGTGTTTGTAGGTTAAAATTCAAGTCAAATAGACAAAAATTTCATCCATTTGGTATGAATTTGGCTTTCAATTTGAGAGCAAATATAACATAATGTTTAATATTTCTGCAAAAATATTTTTTTTCTTTTTTAACATTTAATATCTTATGTGTCACTAAAATGAAGTGAAATTTCACGTGTAAAACAAGTGTACGAAATCTCACACGTAGGATAGAATGAGAAAAAAGTTTAAAATATTGTGTTTAAGGGTTCAGTTGATAAAGTCATGAGTATAAGGGCCCAACTTGCAAATGGAGCCAAGTATAAGGGTGTCCCGAGTTATACCGCCTAGAAATTATGATATAACGTTAAAATTTTGTTTGGATTTTTACATTGTATTTTTTGCTTATAAACATAAAACTCTCATAAGTTGTGAAAACTATCAAAATTACCACGATTCTTTATACAATCTTATTAAATAAGCAAACGATTATAAAATTATTCTAAAATACAACATTTATTCATCGAACTTTAATTCAATAAGAGTAATATCAACATTTATTGGATGGTGAGAGTAGTTGTTATACCTGATATAAATGGTTTAATGGTTGCTAAGATTAACAATATCAACTATAGATTTTGTTTACAGATGAAATAAATGTTAAAATTGTAGCTTTTTAAAAAATAAAATATAAATTTGTTGGTCAATTTTTATATTTGAAAAATATGAATTCATGACATGAAATTCCTAATCAAGTTTTTTTTTTTTTAAAAAAATTGGATTTCATCTCAAGCATGTCCAAACGATCATTTCATCTCTAATTTTAATTTACGAGATAAAATGGTAGGTCAAAAACGTCTACTTAGTTTATTGAAGAAAGAATTTGTATAAATTTATATATAAAACCAAATGCAGGAAAGGGATAAAGAGTGTGGTATTAGAGAAATCAGAAACTTTAAGATCAGCAGGAGGAGCCATACGTGTATTGCCTAATGGATGGAAGGCACTTGATCAACTTGGTGTGGCTTCTCATCTAAGAACTACTGCTCTTCCTCTTCAAGGGTAATATAATCTTTACATCATTTTAATTCGGGATAACACATAAATGTGCCCTTTAACTTGACTTCATTTCACATTTATATCCTCTAAATTTGGATGTACACAACTAGGCACTTAAACGTGTATAAACTTAAACAAACAGACACATGAGTCCTATATGTGACATAATACACGTAGGACACAAATTGTCATGCAAGACACGTGTGGTCTGGTTAGTTCAACTTTATACAAGCTTAAGTGTCTACTTGTGCACACAAAAAATTGAAGGACATAAATGTAAAATGAGGTCAAGTTAAGGGTATTTTTATGTATTATGCCTTTTAATTCTCTAGTTTTTCAACTCTAGTACTCTTGTTAACTTTATAGTATATCAAACAGGATGCGAATTACATGGATGGACAAGGGCAATGAAAAATTCACACCATACAAGTAAGTCAAATTCAAATCGAAATCGATGTCAATTTCATTTTTTTCTACACTTGAAAGAAGAGAAAGTAAACAGTAATTCTATATGGTGTTATTAATAATAGGAATATCGGAGAGGTTCGTTGTCTGAAGAGGAGTGATATAGTTGAAACATTTGCTGATGCTTTGCCTCCAAAGACTATACGTTTTGGATGCGATACTGTGTCTGTAGAAATGGATCCTATCACTTCCTTACCGAGTCTTCTACTTTCTAATGGAAAGCGTATTGGTGCTAAGGTATTCTTTCTCTATTTGCTCTTTCCTCTTTTATGAATTCCCTTGACAGTGGAAATTGTTGAAATTTGGTAGAATCTTTTTACTTTTCCTTTTTAGTCTAAATTTTTTTTATAGTATTTAATTTCCTTTCAAGTCTAGGATTTACATTAATTGCAAAATATTTAGTTTTATTTTAGTTTAGTATCTAGAAGGACTCTCCTTTAATAAAGATTTTCCTTAATTATTTATAAATAGGGATGTACTCTTCTATTTGAATAAAAAAGCAAGAATCAATACAAAGAGTTATCATTCATTCTCTCTTTAATTTCTCTTTCTAGTTTCTTCCATTCCATAACAGAAATTTCTGATGTATTGGTGGTAAGGGTGGCTCAATTAAATAGAAGTTGATTCCATTATGTTTTGAGTGATCGTTACAGGTTTTGATCGGGTGTGATGGATGGAGGTCAATAGTGGCAAGTTTCCTTGGATTAAAGCCTGCAAAAACATTTCGAACTTGTTCAATCAGGGGTTTAACAAGTTATCCCAATGGTCACTCATTTCCTCTCGAATTTGTCCGTCTCATAATTGGCCAAACCGAAGTTGGGAGACGACCGATCACTGATAAGTTGGTACATTGGTTTGTTGCTATTCAACAGGGCACAGGTATGGTAATCCAATTTGATGCCTCTTGTTATAATGTGACTTCAATTTTGATACTTTTCATGATCCCACAAATGAATTTTATCTCCGTCTTGTGTCCATCTATCTTGTTTTCTGTATCGTCTGATTGATTTTGTGCACATTCAGATGCCAAGTTTCCACAAGATACACAATTTATCAAACCAAGAGCCATGGAGGCAGTAAGTGGTCATCCAGCTTATGTACAAGAAATGATAGAAAAATGTGACTTGGATTCTCTGTCGTTTGCTCACTTGAAATATCGCGCACCGTGGGACTTAATGTTTGGAAATTTTCGGGAAAAAACAGTAACGGTTGCTGGAGATGCAATGCATGTAATGGGTCCATTCCTTGGGCAGGGAGGTTCATTAGGAATAGAAGATGCAGTGGTGCTTGGAAGAAACTTGGCAAAGACGATTAACGGAAGTTGTTTTGATCATGAAGAGGCATTGGATCAGTATATAAAAAGAGAGGAAAATGAGGGTGGTAAAACTAGCAACACAAATCTTATCTGACTGCCCTTCTTATTGAGAATAGACCAATGCTCACGAAAATTGTCGTCGTTGCTGTGATGGCCATTTTCTTCAGAAACCAAAGTGCTCATACTCAATATGACTGTGGTCTCCTCTGATACCAAGTGTTTTGCGCTTTTGTATCCATCTTTTGATATATAGGACGCGTGTGTCTACTTGTTCAACTTTTTACAAGTTTAACAGTGATCAACTGCAACAATAGTTGCAGCTTATTTATTGTTCTATGTTTATATGGGTTTATCCTACCATAATACTTCAATGAATATACAACAACTAATATGGCCATTGTTAGAGTAATGCTTATCCCCTAATATATCAGGGAGTTCCTTTTACACATTATTGATAGATAGAATCTAAAGATCCGGATGAAGTTAATGGCATATTCGAGTAGATCGATCATGAAACATACAAACTCAATGAGGAGAAACGAAGAGAATTGTAATGACCCTCGAGGTTGTTTGTGTTTTCAAGTTTTGACCCTTCTCGTAGTTTCATTATGCCTTTTACGACTTCTCAAGAAGGGTGACACGATCTCCAAGGTGATCAGATGAGTTTCGAAGAAGATTTTCTTTCTTGGAAGTTAGGTTTTTGGAAAGTTTGACCAAAGTCAACATTTTGGGTTAGCGAGGTCAGATTTGAATCTTGACAATCTATTAGGTCTGGAGAGTGATTTGAATCATTGGATGGATTCTAATATTTTGAAAAAAGTTAGATTTAACCTCGATCTATTTGATTATGTCTAAAAATATGTACATATTTAATAGTAATTTCACATACGTACGCAGATCAACTATACAAAGATAACATCGACTTACAAACTTAGATTTTGCAAAGGTGCGAAATATTTCATGAATTTCTATTTACTTTTTCCATCAGTGTGAAAATCGAAATAAACTAAAAAGTGAAAGCACCAATGAAAGAAATGAACCAACTAGGATTTCAAATATATTATGATGAAGTACTATAGTTATGGGTATCAATATTTTTTTTCAAAACAATTGATTTACTGATCGAATTGAACCAATTATTCAATTTTATTTAATAAAATCAAAAATTTAATTTTATATAAATTTATAATTGTACTAAATAATTTTAAAAATATTTAAAAATAACTAAATAAAATGACAAAATCGTATTGAATATATTTAAAGATATGTTAAAAATATACGGTTTAATTGAAATATAAGGTGGTGAAACCATCTTCAAGTATTGAGTGCCACAACAGAACGTCAAGACTAAATCCACAAGAAGGGGAACATCGATAACACAAAACTGGTTGGTTGGCACAAATATTATTCTTTCTAAATGAAGATACGTAAGATTCCGAAAGCCAAGAAAATAAGTTGGTGGTTTGAAGACACAGTTGAAGAGTTACAAATGTGTCAAGGTCGGACAGTTAAATACATAAGAAGGCAGTATACAAATTTTATTATCCGACATATTAACAGTTAGCTCCTTGACACCATTTTTGGTGACATAACGCATCCATCTATTAATACTAGCATATGAAGACAAATTTATTCCTGAAACGTCGAGAACAAACTTCACAATGTCTCCAACATGCTGTAACAGAATCTCATCGACTGTTATTCTAAAAAAATTTGCAGATTTTGCTGTCAACTTTTTGCAAAAATAGTTTTTAGCACTAGAAATGGAAGTGAGACCCAAATATCTCTCCATTTACTAGACAAAATACTAGTTCTTGCTGCATCGTGAACAGGCAAGAGCTCAAGGATAAGATCGACCACGTTTCTCGGCAGAGCAATGATTATATCTTCTTTTTCCCCTTCCACAGCAGCTCTTTTACTAGATTCTAGAATAAGTTAAAATAATCTTATTAGGCTTAACATTTATAATCCAAAAAAATACAGAGAATTTTATACCTTGTTTAGTCATGCTGGCTGATTGAAAAATTGTGTCTGATTCAAAAAATAGTACCAAAATGCACAGAGGTGGCAATGCGTATTAAGAAAAAAGTGACATGCCCCGGCAAAGAAGACGTTACTGCAGTGACAAAGCACACGTTGCCAAGCAAATGAGCGCGAGCAAAATGCCACTGTGAAACCCTAGATTTTAGGGATTTTTTGGTTTGGGTTTGCATAGGCTCTATTTGTTTTCATTTCCATTAAAACGTTTAAATATTAAATATTAATATAGCTTGTTTTCTATAAAAGTTTGTCTTTATTTAGAAAAGAATAAATATAAAATTAAATAAAAATACTAAATTAATCTAATATCATATGAATAAAATATTTTAAAATTTTAATATGGATTGATGGTATGGGGTGTTCAAAATTGATCAGTAATCGATAAGTCAACTGTAAATTGGCTTATTCGTATTGGGTTATTGAATAAATGGTTGGTGGACGGATTAGAATTTTATAATTAACGGCTTATTGGTGTGGGGGCAAATTATTCAATTTCCTTATAGAATAAACCGTTAACCCGTTAAAAGTTACCATACTTACACTTTTATCTTAGGTATGTTAGTCTCTTTTAATATTTTGCCATATATACAATTCTATATTGTTAGTCTTAAAGTCGTAAAGACAAAAATTGAAACAACTATTTACTTTTTATATTGTATTAACTATTATATTACTATTAATCTATATATTTTTTGCAATATAGAAGAATTTAATAATTTAACTGCATTTAAAATATTGAAAAGAATTCCTCTTTTTAAGGTGCGTTCATGAAACAAAAAAGGTAGATGTTACCCAATACACCGCCCGATAATTGTTAATTTGTTATCGAACAAATCGATATCTTATTGTTTGGCTAACGAGTTAGTAAATTTAAAAACCGATCTGACAATTCTATATTGTTAGTCTTAAAGTCGTAAAGACAAAAATTGAAACAACTATTTACTTTTTATATTGTATTAACTATTATATTA
>NW_006238942.1:1619798-1626128 GCF_000226075.1 Solanum tuberosum | reverse complement strand
ATACGTAAGATTCCGAAAGCCAAGAAAATAAGTTGGTGGTTTGAAGACACAGTTGAAGAGTTACAAATGTGTCAAGGTCGGACAGTTAAATACATAAGAAGGCAGTATACAAATTTTATTATCCGACATATTAACAGTTAGCTCCTTGACACCATTTTTGGTGACATAACGCATCCATCTATTAATACTAGCATATGAAGACAAATTTATTCCTGAAACGTCGAGAACAAACTTCACAATGTCTCCAACATGCTGTAACAGAATCTCATCGACTGTTATTCTAAAAAAATTTGCAGATTTTGCTGTCAACTTTTTGCAAAAATAGTTTTTAGCACTAGAAATGGAAGTGAGACCCAAATATCTCTCCATTTACTAGACAAAATACTAGTTCTTGCTGCATCGTGAACAGGCAAGAGCTCAAGGATAAGATCGACCACGTTTCTCGGCAGAGCAATGATTATATCTTCTTTTTCCCCTTCCACAGCAGCTCTTTTACTAGATTCTAGAATAAGTTAAAATAATCTTATTAGGCTTAACATTTATAATCCAAAAAAATACAGAGAATTTTATACCTTGTTTAGTCATGCTGGCTGATTGAAAAATTGTGTCTGATTCAAAAAATAGTACCAAAATGCACAGAGGTGGCAATGCGTATTAAGAAAAAAGTGACATGCCCCGGCAAAGAAGACGTTACTGCAGTGACAAAGCACACGTTGCCAAGCAAATGAGCGCGAGCAAAATGCCACTGTGAAACCCTAGATTTTAGGGATTTTTTGGTTTGGGTTTGCATAGGCTCATTTGTTTTCATTTCCATTAAAACGTTTAAATATTAAATAATAATATAGCTTGTTTTCTATAAAAGTTTGTCTTTATTTAGAAAAGAATAAATATAAAATTAAATAAAAATACTAAATTAATCTAATATCATATGAATAAAATATTTTAAAATTTTAATATGGATTGATGGTATGGGGTGTTCAAAATTGATCAGTAATCGATAAGTCAACTGTAAATTGGCTTATTCGTATTGGGTTATTGAATAAATGGTTGGTGGACGGATTAGAATTTTATAATTAAAGGCTTATTGGTGTGGGGGCAAATTATTCAATTTCCTTATAGAATAAACCGTTAACCCGTTAAGAGTTACCATACTTACACATTTATCTTAGGCATGTTAGTCTCTTTTAATATTTTGCCATATATACAATTCTATATTGTTAGTCTTAAAGTCGTAAAGACAAAAATTGAAACAACTATTTACTTTTTATATTGTATTAACTATTATATTACTATTAATCTATATATTTTTTGCAATATAGAAGAATTTAATAATTTAACTGCATTTAAAATATTGAAAAGAATTCCTCTTTTTAAGGTGCGTTCATGAAACAAAAAAGGTAGATGTTACCCAATACACCGCCCGATAATTGTTAATTTGTTATCGAACAAATCGATATCTTATTGTTTGGCTAACGAGTTAGTAAATTTAAAAATCGATCTGATAGGCCAAATCGTTAAGCGAAATAATCCGCCTGATCTGCCCGATAAGCAATCCTAATTGCTTGTGGTGATGAATAATGATGGTGATTGTTGGCTGAACTCATCGATGGCCCCCTAAAGTTGGCACCAATTTTTACTTAGACACTTCAAATGAGCTTTGTTCATTTTAAACATCTTATGCCAATGCCATTCCCCACTGTGTCATTTTTGACACTTTTTTAACAATCAACAAAAGTTACAAAATGTGTGTTATACCCTCGCGGGATGACATTATAATAAATTAAGAAAAGTATCCGCCTGATTTGCCCAATAGGCAATCCTAATTGTTTGTGGTGATGAATAACGATGGTGATTGTTGGCTGAACTCATCGATGGCCCCCTAAAGTTGGCACCAATTTTTACTTAGACACTTCAAATGAGCTTTGTTCATTTTAAACATCTTATGCCAATGCCATTCCCCACTGTGTCATTTTTGACACTTTTTTAACAATCAACAAAAGTTACAAAATGTGTGTTATACCCTCACAGGATGACATGATAATAAATTAAGAGAAGACATGTGGCAATTTGGGTAAAAAAATGTAAAATTTAATTATAAGTAGAAGAAAGAAAAACTATATAAACTTATATTTTAAAAAATCAATAAAAAAAGATTCATTTTCTAGGAAGTCATTTCAATGACTAAGATCTAATTTTTTTTTCGCCGGAAAAATTGAGAAGACTTGGATCCATTTTTTTTTTCAATTACTTCTCATATTTTCTTTTATGACTAATAATTCTAATTATAGATAAAATATGTTTTGGTAGAAGCTTGGGGGAGAGAGCGACAAACATAGTAACAAAAATGATGGATCTCCATCTTTTCCGGCAAGATGGTGATGTTATTTTTTAAATCTGAATTTTTTATTAAAAAATATCTTTTATAAATTATTTCAATTAGTTTATGATTCTTTTAAAATCTTTTTAATGAGTGTATTATTCTTTTTGTTTTACTCAAAATCAGTACATAATGGTGGTGGAAGGTGAAGGAGAAAGAGAGAAGAAGAGAAAAAAATATTATTTTTCACAAAAAATGCTTTCCACGCACTTCAAATCAGTGCAACACACGCACTTCAAATCAGTGCAACAGACGCACTTTGTCAATTCAATAAAAAGTGTTAAAATGACACAGCGGCATGACATGAGGTGTCTAAAATGAATAAAGCCTAGTTGAGGTGTCTAAGTGAAAGTTGGTGCCAACTTTAAGGGGCCACCGATGGGTTCAGCCGTGATTATTTGTCAATTTGGAATGGTGTTGACCGATGATGTTGATTGTGCATAGTATCTTATGGTAGAGTGATTGATAATATTAATTAGGGGTGTTCACAGTTTAGATAAAAATCGATTGGCATAGTGATTAGAGGAAAAGAGAATTGTATAACTTCTTGAGTCATACTAGTTTATTCAAAAATGATGAAACTAGAACAGTACCAAAATACACAGAGGTGGCAATGCCATATTAAGAGAAGAGTTGGAAATTCATGGCGAAGAACTGAGAAAAAGCGCAGGTTGCCAACAATTGAGGGAGGAAAAGTAGGTTTGACATGTGATTCGGATCTGTCAAACCTCAAGAGTGATTTGGATCATTGGATGGATTCTAGCATTTTAGAAAATTAGGTTTGAATTGTCAATACGACCTCAAATCGGTGTTTTGATGAATTCAACATGCCCAAAACATGTTTTGCCGTCAATCTGTATATTTGGTTTCCGTCTGGAAGGTTCCGGAGTAATTCCAAGGAGTGGATTGAAGTGTTGGTTGAAGTTTGATTTTTCTGGTTTTATTGTCTTCTAGTGCCAGGAACTCCTCCGTGTTCATGTTCACAGAAAAGGAGGGGGTCATTGGTATTCACATTCAAAAATTGATTATAAATTTGGGCTTTTAATACATAGAGTTGAATATTGATGTTTCTTCAATTTGGGGATCGATTAGTGCTCAGATTTCAATAATATTTTGGCGCATAAGCTCTTGAGCTTATTGGTAAACTAATTTTGGTGTCAAATTTACAATTTTGATCTTGGGGTTGACTTTTGAGCTCGGGATAAAAGTATAGCAATATCTATGTCTACGAACTCATATACAAAGAAAAAAGAAAGAGCATTTGAATTTGCATGTGCTTTGCAAATATAGCCCCAAAACCAAGAATCTTTCCCTGCAATTCATGGACTATATCACTCAACTTCCTGTCAAATTACTTCCTTAGTTACCAAACATGTAGCTAAATATAGCATATATCAACACAGACTCTTAACTTTAATAACATCCAATTGATGAACATATTAATCGTTAAGGAAACCACACGTTTAAGAAATTGGCCAATTCAGTGCCTTGTTTAACGAAACTCATTGAAAACAGGGGAATCAGTCTGCGTTCATAACCTCAAATGGAAAATAGAACAGTTCTGCCCGTGTGGAAGCTCTGGGGAAACGCATCAATTTTATGGTGATATTCCTTTCTTCCTTGGAATCAATGGCTATCCCTTGCTGAATGCACATCCTTACAAGAGACGGAGTGCGAGCACATAATAGCTTTACAAAAAACACTTGGTTTTTGAACACTTAAAAGAACTGATGGTCACATACTTGAGCTTGTTAAGTGGTCTATTCAAGCAGGTTTGTGTCTCCAAATATTTCATAATTGTTTCAACATTGTCATCACTACCCTTGACCTAATGTATAGAGAAATTTTAGCTTCTCAAGTTCAAATATATGAAGAGCAAACATGAAACCAAATAATAATTATATCCATTGCATGACAACATATATGTGCTATTTCTTACCGTAATCAGAAGTTTCCTCAAATTAGGAAAACTTTTGATTAACTGTGGAGTACAACAAGTCTGATCCACTTTGTTGAAATCAACACCTAAGTGTAGACACCACAAGCAGTTGAGCTTGGAAGAAAGCTCATCCAGAACTATATTTGCGTTCAAAAACTTTTAGACAAATACAATAATTAGAATTCAATGAATACAATCACTATATATTAGATATTCAAGTGAAACAACACGTCGATTTTCTTACCTCAAGGACCAAGGAACCCAAATAAAGTTGTTCAAGTGAACCAAAGCTAAATAGAAACCTTTCCAAAGTTGATATTTCATCATGTTTTGGATTATCCTCCACTTTTTCCAATTCAATCACCAACAGGATCAGTTTATTGCAATTCATAAAGCAATTTAGCATGAGATAGTGACCCACAAGAACAACCAAGGACCCCAACTGTGGTGAAACCATCTTCAAGTATTGAGTGCCACAACAGAACATCAAGACTAAATCCACAAGAAGGGGAACATCGATAACACAAAACTGGTTGGTTGGCACAAATGTTATTCTTTCTAGATGAAGATACGTAAGATTCTGAAAGCCAAGAAATGAATTTGATGGTTTGAAGACACAGTTGAAGAGTTCCAAGCGTGTGAAGGCCGGACAATTAAATACAGAAGAAGGTAGTATATAAGTTCTATTATCCGACATATTAATAGTTAGCTCCTTGACACCATTTCTGGTGACATAACGCATCCATCTATTAATACTAGCATATGAAGACAAATTTATTCTTGAAACGTCAAGAACAAACTTTACAATATCTCCAACATGCTGTAAGAGAATCTCATCAATTGTTATTTTAAAAACAATTGTAGATTTTGCTGTCAACTTTTTGCAAAAATAGTTATTTAGCACTAGATATGGAAGTGAGACCCAAATATCTCTCCATTTACTAGACAAAATACTAGTTCTTGCTGCATCGTGAACCGGCAAGAGCTCAAGGATACGATCAACAACGTTTCTTGGTAGAGCAATGATTATATCTTCTTTTTCCCCTTCAACAACAACTCTTTTACTAGGTGCTAAAAATACTAAAAATAATCTCTTAAAATTTATAATCCAAAAAATACTAGAAAGAGGGAAAGAGAGAATTTTATACCTTGTTGAGTCATGCTGGCTGATTCAAAAATAGTAACAAAATGCACAGAGGTGGCAACGCCGTATTAAGAAAAAGTGAAATGCCCGGCAAAGAAACATTACTGCCAAGCAATTGAGAGCGAGGAAATGCCATGGTGAAACCCTAGATTTTAGGGATTTTTTGGTCTGGGTTGCATAGGCTCATTTGTTTTCATTTCCATTAAAACGTTTGAATATTAAATAGGATAAACTACCTTATTAGACATACATCACTACTATATATACTAATATTATCTTTACTTTTAAACAATTACATATATTACCACTTTTAGTATTTTTATACCATATATTAATATATTATTTGAAAATACTATTAGATATCCACATCCCTTAAAACTATTATTGATTAATTATCTGGTTAAATAACTCTTTCACTCCAAAATCAACCACTATCTCTTAATTCTCCCCTCCCATGTTTATCACTTAATTATATCTCCTCCTTCTGATTCAAGAATTTCACCTTACAATTACATTTCAACAATAGTTAATCTACTCTCTTCTTCTCAAGATATCATCACCACAAATTCTCTTGAACCCAAATATCATTTTGTATTGTTCATTTATCACGAGTTCCAATCACAGTAACTAGTAACTGCTACAGAGAAAACTTTCAATTCATAGTGGGTCTTGATTGTTTGTCTCCGAAAGAAATGGATCTTAGTTTTGATTATGTTATGCCACAACGCAAAAGGATCAAAGGGAGTATTGTAGAGAGTTTTTATTTGCTGGTGTTCTTCTAAGGCTTTCTTTGGTTACTGTGACATGGATTTGGTAGTACCAATATTACTTTGATATAGCCCTTGAAACATGTGTATCCAATAAGTAGTA
>NW_006238942.1:1610875-1619489 GCF_000226075.1 Solanum tuberosum | reverse complement strand
ATAGATACATAAAATTAATACTAGATACGTATAACAAATACATGAAATTAATGTTAGATACTTCTATGATACATATGAATGTACTTGTATGGCACTCATGTATCTAAATGTTTAGTTTGTTGGATACATCATATATTGATAATAGATACATCAAATTAATGAATTTATTATTTTAAGAGTAATAATTTGAAATTAATCAAATTACATTACCAAGATATACATGTTTTTATCTTATATTAATAATATTAATGAATTTACTATTTCAAAGAATAATAAAATGAAATTAATTATCTATGTATTTTGAAAATCCTCAATTACTCCTCTAATTAAGGAAATAAGTTACAACCAATTAATTTAAATAAATAAATTTTGTATCTCAATTTTAAAATTCGACAGATACATGTATCTCATGGATTCAGACTCATGTATCCTAATCATAAAATATAGTAGAGGAAGTAATATTTGAAACTATTGAGAATCTTAATAATTAAGACCTAAACTAGTAGGATTTATGTGATTTGCCCTATTAAATAATTAATATAGCTTGTTTTTCTATAAAATTTGTCTTTATTTAGAAAACAATAAATATAAAATTAAATTAAAATATTTTAAAATTTTAATATGGATTGATGGCAGGGGTGTTCAAAATCAATTTGTAATCGATAAGTCAACCGTAAAATTAGCTTATTGGCTTATTTGTATTGGGTTATTGAATAAATGATTGGTGGACGGATTAGAATTTTATAATTAACGGCTTATTGGTGTGGGGAAAAATTATTCAATTTCCTTATAGGATAAATCGTTAACCCATTAAGGACCTGTTTGGAAAGCCAACCTGGTAATTGAATTTGGTGTGATTGAGTGTAATTACACTGATTGTCCTGTTTAGTTGGACAAATAATTACTTGGTCAGCAGGTAATTGGTGTAATTGGCAGGGATAATTACACTCTCCAATTAGGGAGAGGATGTGAATTGTTGGTAATTACATGGTGTAATTACCGGCTGACTACTTTTTAATTTCTTCTATTTATTTTTTTGTTTTAATTTTTTATTTCTATTATTTTAAGTTCTTTTTTTTTATTATTCTAAAAATTTGTAAAAGTTTATTTTTTATTTTTTATTATTATATTTCATTTTCTTCTCATTCTCAACCTTATTCACATGATTCTATGCAATTTTTTCGTATTATCTACTTTCTTTATGCCATGCTTATTTTCTCATTAGCATAATTTTATTAGTATTCTAATTTTTAAATTAAAATATAATTTATTGTTAAATAAGGTTATAGACTTACGTTTTCTTTCTTTTAAAAAAATAAAAATAAATCATATTTATTTATGCGATGTTGAAATTTGCGATAAGAGTATTATGTTAAATTTTTTGTTTTGAATTTATAACTTATGTTATATTTTTCATTTTCATTTGTTTTAGTAATATTGAATTCACATTGCAAGTCATTTTTTAATTAGATTATCATTTTGTTAAACATTTTAATAATTTATGACATTTTATTTATCTATTAATATTTTTATCAAACATGCATTTCACGATGTTCGTAGAAACTTCATACTTTTTGTTTTTATGATCAATTCAATTGAAATATATTAATTTGAAATTATATATAAATCAATTATTTTTTTCATAATATTAGTTAAGAACATATGTTTATTAATTAATATATATCTTAAATATTTATTTTAATATCATTTATAAAGTTTCTTATTTGTTTAGTATAAATTTTTATTTTTAAAATTTAATATAATTTTATGATTGCAATTGTGCATCCAAAGTCCAAACAGAACATGTATAATTACACTGTGACATCCAAACAAGACATGTGTAATTACACTGAGGCAAACAAATAGATCAGAGTTACCATACTTACACTTTTATCTTAGATATATTAGTCTCATGTAATATTTTGCCATATATATAATTATATATTGTTAAAGCCGTAAAGACAAAAATTGAAAAAACTATTTACTTTTCTATTGTAGTAACTATTATATAACTATTAATCTATATATTTTTTGAAATATAGAAAAAATTTAATAATTTAACTTGCATTTAAAATAGTGAAAAGAAGTCCCTTTTTTAAGGTGCGTTCATGAAAAAAAGTAGATGTTAGCCAATACATTGCCCGATAATTGTTAATCCGTTATCGAACAAATTGATATCTTATTATTTGGCTAACGGATTAGTAAATTTAAAAACTGATCTGATAGGCCAAATCGTTAAGCAAAATTACCCGTCTGATCCGCCCGATATGCCGATTGATTGTGGTGATGAATAACGATGGTGATTGTTTGTCAATTTGGAATGGTGTTGACTGATGATGTTGATTGTGCATAGTATCTTATGGTATAGTGATTGACAATAGTAATTAGAGGTGTTCACGGTTTAGATAAAAATCGATTGACAGTACTGAATAGAGGAAAAGAGAATTGTATAACTTGTTGAGTCATACTAGCTGATTCAAAATGGTGAAACTAGAATAGTACAAAAGTACACAGAGGTGGCAATGTCATATTAAGAGAAGAGTTGGAAATTCCGGCGAAAAAGTGAGAAAGTGCAGGCTGCCAACAATTGAGAGGGATGATAAGTAGGTTTGACATGTGATTTGGATCTGTCAAACTTCAAGAGTGATTTGGATCATTGGATGGATTCTAGCATTTTGGAAAAGTAGGTTTGTCCTGTCGTTTTGATAATTTCAACAGGCTCAAAACATGTTTTGCCGTCAATCTGTATAATTGGTTTGCATCTGGAAGGTTCCGAAGTAATTCCAAGGAGTGGATTGAAGTTTTGGTTGAAGTTTGATTTTTCTAGTTTTGTTGTCTTCTAGTGCCAGTAACTCACTCCTCTGCGTTCATGAAAAAGGAGGGGTTCATTGGTATTCACATACAAAAATTGATTATAAATTGGGGCTTTTAATACCTAGATCAGAGTTGAATATTGATGTTTCTTCAATTTGGGAATCGATTAGTGCTTAGATTTCAATAATTTTTTGGCGCATAAGCTCCTGACCTTATTGGTAAACTAATTTTGGTGTCAAATTTATGATTTTGATCTTGGGGTTGACTTTTGAGCTCGGGATAAAAGTATAGCAATATATATGTCTACGGACTCATATACAAAGAAAAAGGAAGCAACATTTGAATCTGCTTGTGCTTTGCAAAAATATCCCCAAAACCAAGAATCTTTCCCTGCAATTAAATGGACTATATCACTCAAATTCCTTCCTTAGTTACCAAACAGGTAGCTAAATATGCATATGTCAACACAAACTCTTCAACTTTAAAAACATCCAAGTGATGAACATATTTACCATTAAGGAAACCACACGTTTTACGTAATTGGCCAATTCAGTGCCTTGTTTAACAAAACTCATTGAAAACAGGGGAATCAGTCTGCTGCGTTCGTAACCTCAAATGGAAAATAGAACAGTTCTGCCCGTGTGGAAGCTCTGGGGAAACGCATCAATTTTATGGTGATATTCCTTTCTTCCTTGGAATCAATGGCTATCTCTTGCTCAATGCACATCCTTACAAGAGATGGAGTGCGAGCAGATAATAGCTTAACAAAAAACACTTCAGTTTTTGAACACTTAAATGAACTGATGGTCACATACTCGAGCTTGTTAAGTGGTCTATTCAAGCAGGTTCGTGTCTCCAAATATTTCATAATTGTTTCAGCATTGTCGTCGCCATCCTAGACCTAATGTATAAAGAAATACCAAGACATTTTGGCTTCTCAAGTTCAAATATATGAAGAGCAAACATGAAACCAAATAATAATTATATCCATTGCACGACAACATATATGTGCTATTTCTTACCGTAATCAGAAGTTTACTCAAATTAGGAAAACTCTTGATTAACTGTAAAGCACAACAAGTCTGATCCACTTTGTTGAAATCAACACCTAAGTGTAGATACCACAAGCAGTTGAGCTTGGGAGGAAGCTCATCCAAAACTATATTTGCATTAAAAAGTTTTCCGAAAAGTACAATAATTAGAATCCGATGAATACAATCACTATATATTAATTATTCAAGTGAAACAACACGTCAATTTCTTACCTCAAGGACCAAGGGACCCAAATAAAGTTGTTCAAGTGAAGGAAAGCTAAATAGAAACTTTTCCAAGGTTGGTATTTCATCATGTTTTGGATTATCCTCCACTTTTTCCAATTCAATCACCAACATGCTCAGTTTATTGCAATTCATAAAGCAATTTAGCACGAGATAGTGACCCACAACAACAAACAAGGACTTCAATTGTGGTGAAACCATCTTCAAGTATTGAGTGCCACCACAGAATATCAAGGCTAAATCCACAACAAGGGGAACTTTGATAACACAACTGGTTGGTTGGCACAAATGTTATTCTCTCTAGATGAAGATACGTAAGATTCCGAAAGCCAAGAAAAGAAGTTGGTGGTTTGAAGACACAGTTGAAAATTTCCAAATGCGTCAAGGTCGGACAATTATATACATAAGAAGGCTGTATATAAGTTTTATTATCCAACATATTAATAGTTAGCTCCTTGACACCATTTCTGGTGACATAACTCATCCATCTATTAATACTAGCATATAAAGACAAATTCAAATTTATTCCTGAAACGTCAAGAACAAACTTCACAATGTCTCCAACATGCTGTAAGAGAATCTCATCAATTGTTATTTTAAAAATAGTTGTAGATTTTGCTGCCAACTTTTTGCAAAAATAGTTATTTAGCACTAGATATGGAAGTGAGACCCAAATATCTCTCTATTTACTAGACAAAATACTAGTTCTTGCTGCATCGTGAACCGGCAAGAGCTCAAGGATACGATCAACAACGTTTCTTGGTAGAGCAATGATTATATCTTCTTTTTCCCCTTCAACAACAACTCTCTTACTAGGTGCTAAAATAAGTTGAAATAATCTTATTAGGCTTAAAACTTGTAATTAAAAAAAAAAAACTAGAAAGAGAATTGTATACCTTGTTTAGTCATACTAGCTGATTCAAAAATGGCGAAACTAGAACAGTACCAAAATACACAGAGGTGGCAATGCGAAAAAGTTGGAAATACCCCGATAAGAAGTAAGAAAGTGTAGGTTGCCTGGAATTGAGAGGAACGGTGAAACCCTAGATATAAGGGTTTTTGGTATTAAAGAAAAATATTTCGTAAAAGGGTCATATTTGCCCAAGTACATATTTACTCTCGTCATACTTTTTTGATATATTTATTCTTTGTTGTTCATCTTGTATTCCTAAGATACTTAGAACAAAACTTTGAAGAACTTGGTAAGACACAATAAAGTTTAAGAACATTTTCACAACTAGGAAATTAAAACTAGTATAGAAACTAGAATTAGAAACAGATTAGAAAAAATCTACGAAATATTTTTTCTTAAAGAAGAATTGCTGTCAATCTTAAAAGTCACAACTTTTCATAAAAGTCACAACTTTTCATAAAAGTCACAACTTTTCATAAAAGTCACAACTTTTCATAAAAGTCACAACTTTTCATAAAAGTCACAACTTTTCATAAAAGTCACAACTTTTCATAAAAGTCACAACTTTTCATAAAAGTCACAACTTTTCATAAAAGTCACAACTTTTCATAAAAGTCACAACTTTTCATAAAAGTCACAACTTTTCATAAAAGTCACAACTTTTCATAAAAGTCACAACTTTTCATAAAAGTCACAACTTTTCATAAAAGTCACAACTTTTGATAAAAGTCGCAACTTTTGATAAAAGTCACAACTCTTCATAATAGTCGCAACTTTTCATCAAAGTCACAACTCTTCATAAAAGTCACAACTCTTCATTTTTCATTCACACCTTTTAAACCCCAACAATCCTCCGCATGAATGGGGAATGACTTCAAGACTAAGAAACGGACAAGTATGTGTACTTTACAAGCAAGAATTAATTGCATCTGGATAAGTAGGTTTCCCCTTGGACTTTCCGTAGTGAACATATGTCGGATATACTCGGTCAATCGGTAGATGCGATATCTTTGAACCGTCGAGCTTTGGTGTATACCTAGACAACCATATGTCACACAATTAACCCTTTACCATTTATGGTTCTTACGGTTGTGTTTGTTTCATCCATGAACACATCCTGGTTTCATGAGTGTATAAAGAGATGGGCTTTTGACAATCATCCTCTTTGAAGCGGCTTACACTTTACACCCACATAGGTGATTTCTAACTGTGTTATCGCGTAGATACACTATTTGGTCAAATCTGCCAAACTTAGCAAATCATTAAAAATATTAAGCTTTAGTAACTCATTAACAAGCCTTAATGTTGTATCCTTGTTCCTGAGCATTGTCTTCATCATGAGAATGGATTAAGTTTGTTGACAATGCCGAACCGTCAGTCACAACTTTGTTTTTCTCCTTGAATCTAGCTCTTGGGATCTCCAGTCTGCTAGATAGAGTTACCGCCATGATGACTTGTCCTAAGCCGTAAACCCATTCCCTTAGATAATCTTTAAACTTTCTCTCTAGTTAGGCCTTTTTGTAAGTGGATCCGAAACATTATCCTTTGACTTTACATAGTCAATTGTGATAATTCCACTAGAGAGTAGTTTTCTAACGGTATCATGTCTATATTTTATATGATGAGACATTCTGTTATACATCATGATCCATGCCCTACCTATTGCATCTTGACTATCAAAGTGTATGCATACTGATGCCAAAGGTTTGGGCCACAAAGAATATCTATCAAGAAATTCTGGAGTCTTTCAACTTGTTCACCAACCTTATCTAGAGCACCTAGCTCAGGGATCATTGTAGAGCTAGCAATACATGCCTTTTTGGAAAATTTTCAAGAGACTGCTCCTCTACCAAGAGTAAATACATATCCACTTGTGGATTTTACTTTATTTGATCCCGGTAGTCCAATTTGCATCACTATATCCTTTCAATACAGTAGGATATTTGTATAATGCAAGATATAGTTTTGAGTATGTTTTACCTTTAAATACCCCAAAACTCTTTTCATTGTCATCCAATGAGTTTAATTGGGATTATTTGTGAACCGACTCAGTTTATTAATAGCACAGGTTATATCTGATCGCGTACACTTTTTGATATACATCATTCTTCCCAATATTCTAGTATAATCCAATTGTGAGTCACTTTCACCTTCATTCTTTTGAAGTGCAAAGCTCACATTATTGGAGTCTTGACAATATTAAAATCCAAATATTTGAACTAGTCAAGTACCTTTTCAATGTAACGAGACCGCGACAATGCTAAACATCTTGGAGTTCTAAGGATTCTTATACCTAAGATCACATCAGTAGCTCCACGATCTTTTATATCAAAGTTGTTTTCTAGCATATGCTTAGTAGCATTTATGTCATTAGAGTCTCTACTGATGATCAACATATCATCAATATACAAACAAACAATGACCTTGTGATTTTAATGTAAACACATTTATCACTTTCGTCATTCTTAAATCCATTTACCAGCATAGTTTGGTCAAATTTCTTATGTCATTGTTTGGCTGTTTGATTTAGTTCGTAAAGTGACTTAACAAGTTCGCACACTTTCTTTTCTTTACCAGGAACCACAAAACCCCTTGGGCTGTTCCATGTAAATTTCTTCCTCCAATTCTCCATTTAAGAAAGTTGTTTTCACATTCATTTGATGAATTTGGAGGTCATATACCACAACTAATAATATTAGCATCCGAATGGATGTAATTCTGGTTACTGACGAGTATATATTGACAAGCTCAAGACCTTGTTTTTGTCTAAAGCCTTTGACACAAAGTCTTGCTTTATATTTGTCAACAGTTCCATCGACTTTCATTTTTCTTCTGAAGATTCACTTCGAACCCAAAGGTTTATTTTCTAGAAGAAGATCAATTAACTTCCAATATGGTTGCTCAAGATTTCATCAATCTCACTATTTACACCATCTTTCCAAAAGGATGAGTCTACAGAAGACACAAGAAATGTTACAAAATTATATTCGAAGGAAGTAAATGTCCTTTGACATTTACTATGCCTCTGAATCTCTTTATTAAGTACATTCTCCTTTTTCCTTTCCAAGGTCTTTTAGACCCTTCACTAGACTACTCAAGTCTAATTTTACAGTCCACAGTCATAGGTCCTATTTAATCCTTTTAGAAATAGGAACTTGAACTTTGGCTAGACACCCCCACACTTTGAAATATTTCAAGTTGGATTTCCTTCCTTTCCATCTCTCATATGGAATAGATTGTGTCCTGAACAAACAAAATTGCTTTCTTTCTGAAAAGACAACTTTTTGTCGTTCCCTTTTGCAGTAAGGATAGTTCCTCCACACAAGTTTTGTGGTAAACCCAAACTTATAAATAATGCATCCATCATTTCTTTCAACGTTCGATTTTTCATTAGATTGAGGTGAATAAGGCAGCAGTTTGATGGATAATTCCACTTTCCAAACATATTTCTGCACAAGGAGATTTATACTCTCCATTCTTATCACTTCTTATCTTTTTCCCAACTGATTTTCAACTTCAATATTATATTGTCTAGACATTTCTATTGCTTCATCCTTACCATTCAGCAAATAGACATAGTCATTTCTAATGCAATTGTCAATGAAAGTTA
>NW_006238942.1:1609725-1610208 GCF_000226075.1 Solanum tuberosum | reverse complement strand
TATGAAACCTCTTTTGGAAATATTATTCTACAAAAGAATTATATTGCTTCAATTCTCTTTGACAATATTTACATAGTGTCAAAGTTCATTCATAGAGGCACAAAATCACAAACTCTAAGTCACTGGTATTTTTCCATCTATCACAAATAGACATACCACTTAGTAGTTAGAATACTAACAATAAAGACAAAGTTTTTTCTACAATGTGTTTCTATATAACAGTGAAGTTTATAGAAAGTCAAAAGTACAACATTGACTTATTATGTGAAGTTTTCATATTTTTTAAATCAATTGCATAGTCTGATTTATCTAGAGTAGTAAACAACAAAAGTTTTTAGCCTACAAAAATCAGACACAATCAAATTTCACATGGAGTACAAAACTACAAAAGTTTTTTTTTTTCCTCCAAACATAATTAAACATATTCTTTATCACATGGAAATGTTTTTCTTTTCAAATAGTCTTCCAACTATAACATTTTGA
>NW_006238942.1:1598832-1609120 GCF_000226075.1 Solanum tuberosum | reverse complement strand
AAACTTTGCAGAAACACGAAGTTACCAAAGTTTACTGAACCAATGAAGAACAGAAGAACATAAATTAATTCACAAATCAAAAATCTATAACACATACCAGAATTTGGAAAAACAGAAAGAAGATCAAGCCCACTGAATGCACAGTGTCCCCTTAAGGAAATTATTCCCCTCTAGTATCCGAGGTTTGATTTGGAATATGTCCTCCCAGGATAGAATGATCTCAATCACCAGTGTATTGATACCCAAAACGCTGGTGTCAGCGAGCCACTCAACGACAGTAAAGTACACTTAGAATACTAGATTTAGTAGTAGAAGAAGAAGTCCAGAAATTGGTTCTTTTAAAATGAGAGGAAATCCCTCAATTTATAGAAAACAGAGGGTAGTGTGAAAAGGTTCTTATTGTGCCTTACTGGAAAGGTCACAAACCTTTGAAAAATCATAATCTTTCGGAAAGGTCACCACTTTTCATAAAAGTCACAACTTTTCATAAAATTCGCAACTTTTGATAAAAGTCACAACTCTTCATAATAGTCGCAACTTTTCATCAAAGTCACAACTCTTCATAAAAGTCGCAACTCTTCATTTTCCATTCACACCTTTTAAAACCCAACATCCTTACCATCCAACTATGGGTTCATATTTGCCCTCGGAGTGTTAACTCTCATCTTCCCACCCCTATTATCTATGTGGCACTCATGTGTATTTATTTTTAATTCAACAGATTTGGAATCACCGTGGAAGAGGAGAATGCATAGACTATTGCAACAGTTCAAGATGCTGCTAATTTGATTGAGGATCTCGTTGACAAGAAATTTTAAGATGAAGTTGAGATGCAGAAGCTTGCTAGGATGGAGGGAGTTGTCATTTTGGTTGAAAGTTTGCTTATCTATTTAGTCATAATTTAATGGGTTATATCTCTCTGTATGGCCTATGGGAGAGTTTCTATTGCAGTCTTGTTCCAATGAGCTTTGTCTTAGATTATAGGATTTCTTTCATCTGAAAGGAACTCTCATTCATGGCAAGTTTGCTTCATTTTCATGTTTTATGTTTAAAATTTGATTTGATCTTTTTTGCTTTGCGGAGAATTCTGGATACTGGGTGTGTTGATCTTTGATATTTTAAAGATCAAACGATCTCGGGTTGAATAAGTGATTATTTGAAATGATTGTTTAAATGTAATAATTGAAATAAAAATAAATTCACACGAGTGCCACATAGCTAATAAGGGTGGGAAGATGAGAGTTAACTCTCCGAGGGCAAATATGAACCCATAGTTGGATGATAAGAGTAAATATATCAAAAATGTATGATGAGATATAAATATAAATATAACTATTTTCTAAGAGTACAAGGGCAAATATGACCCTTTTCCAGAAAATATCTTAATTTTGAGTAGAGAGTAGAAAATACTTTTAAGAAAAATAGTTTGACTTGAAAATCAATCCAGATAATTGATCCAAAAATCGACTCGAACATCCGAATCAGGACACGACCCCGATGATCGATATGAGATCTGATCCTGACATTCGACCCGACACCTAACATTGGATCTGACCCTAACATCTGAATGAGGGCGTGACACCTGACCTCAACACCCGAATTGAGACTCGACCCCAGCATTCGATCCAAAACCAAAACTCGACACCTGACCTAGGACTCAACCTCAACTCTCTAGATGAAACCTGAATCTAACACCTAACTCGAGACCCGATCACGTTTCTCGATTCGACTTCCAAATCGGAACCTGGCTTCGACGACACTCGACCTCGAGATGACTGATCATGAACCTGATCCTAACACCCATCTTAGGATTTGAATTTCAGACTAAGACCTTACTCCCGATCTGGGATCCGACTTTTGAATTAGAATTCAACTCGATTTCCAAATTGGAATCTGACCTCGACATCCGACCTTTACGATCGATCCAAACCCGAACTCAACACCTAAATTGGAACTCGACCTCAACATTCGATCCAAAATCCAACTCCAAACACTGACTCGGGACTTGATCTTGATATCCAATTTGGGATTCAATCTTAATTCCTGACCATAATTGCAATCGGGATCGGACCCTGATCCCAACCTACCCAGAACTTGGGAGTTGGATCTTGCATCGAGGTCAGAAATTGAATTCTGAATCTAGAATCAGGAGTAGGATCCGGATTTGTATAAGAAATTTGTACTCAAGACTTGAGTTAGGATTAAAGATGAGGTGTGAGGTTTAAAAAGAATTTTAGAAAATGTGTTTTTCTTATTTACTTAATGCATGTTTATATGCAAACACATTATTAATCATAATTTCGTATGCCCTCAAATATGCCCACAAATTGTCAAATTATACAAGGTATCACGATTTATGTTACTTCTTTTATTACTTCATTTTACTTGTCGCTATTTTTTATAAAGAGATTTTTTTTAATTTTTCATTTTTAATATATTAAAAAATAGTTATTTTAATATATTTTGTTTTTAATATTAACTACTTATTTCTAAATTATTTTTTAAGATCTAATATTAAATATCAATTGATATAACTATTATTATAATAATATAGTTATATCAATCATTTTTTTTTTGGTAAATAAGATTTTATTTACCAAAGTGAGCAATACAAAACATTCAAAAAAAATAAAATCAGCATGCTTGGACAAGCAGCCCCAAGCTCAGCTACGCCCATCACAATCTAACAACTATCCTTTCTTTCTAACATTGATACTAGGGATATATATTAAGCTGTTACATCCTACTTCCTCACTTGACATTCTGGGTTCCTCTTATGTGCACACTTTGTATTATCTGTTGATGATAGTCTCCTTCTATTTCTCTGTTTGTGCTGAAATATTTTTGTAGTTTCGTTCCTTTCATAAACAATATATGGTCCTGCCAGTGTCATTCTATATTCCCGTGTTACATTGTTTTTGCTCTTTATATGTGCTAATGTCCATTGTACTTCATCCTGCCATTTTAGGCTAGGCCTCTGAATCCCTTGCCATGTCAGAATCTTATTCCACACATTTGCCGTGAATGAGCATTCAAAGAACAAATGTTCAATGTCTTCATCGGCATCCTCTTGACATAGTAGACATGTCAAGTTAGCAACTATATATCCCCCATTTCGCCAATCTAATCTTTGTTGATAATCTCCTGTTGAAGGCAAGATATAGCATGAACAACCATTTAGAAGCTTCATATTTTGTACAGACCAACTTCCTCCACTCTACCATGTCCATGCTTCCCCTCATCTTTTTATACACCTCCTTGACAGAGTAGTTTTTAATATTCAGCAGTGCTTGTTCATTGTATCTAGCAGTTGGGAGATTTTTGAGTGCCTTTAGTATTCTCTATACCACCCAAGAGGCTTTCTTGGCTTGTATGATGCCCCATATTTCTTCTTGTCCATAGTAGTTATGGATCCACTTTACCTATAGTTTTTTTTTTTTTTCTTTTTTTTTTGCACAGGTTCCACAATAATTTCTCTATTGCAGCCAAGGGCGGAGGTAGCATATAATGAGGGGACCCCCTCGACGAAAAAATATTACTATTTATACATGATTAAAATTATTTTTTATGTATGTATAATAGATGTCGAACCTCCTTCCACCAGTTCGTGCGTTTACTTCTCAGATTTTGAACCTCTTATTAAAATTTCTGGCTCCGCCACTAATTGCAGCTTTGTTTCAGGTATGCACATCCAGAAAGTTCATTCCTCCACATATCTTTGACCAACATAATTTCTCCCAAGCAATTAAGGTTTTTTTTTTTGATGTTTTAAGATTTTCTTTCCACATAAACCTTTTGCAAATACTTTCAACATTTATATCAATTTTTTTTTTTTTTTAAATCGTGTAAAATTTAAAATATTAGTAAAAATAAACTAAGGAAATAAATGTTAATAACACCAAAAAAGATCCTCTATCAGATCTTATGAAGATTTTCTTTATCAGTCTAAGGAAATACATGCACCCTTCACTATATTATAGGGGCACTTCTCTCTTTCACATAAATCACAACCATTAGACTTTTAGATTTGATAGAATGTATTAACAAAATATATGTATTAGATTTGTGTATTATTTTTTCCATTCTTATTTATATGTCACTATTTTAGATTTTACGATCTTTAAGAAATTAGGTAAATTTACCATTGTATCCTTATATGGTGTTCCCTCAAAAATATTTTCATAAATGAACATAAATTAATTTATTTTGATTAATTAAATTGATCAATGAACCTGAATTAATCATTTAATTTTCCTATGTCGATACTTTCAAGACTATTATTTTCAAAGGTAAAATAGGAAGAATAGTATCATTTATTTATTGCTTTTATACAATGACTAGTATTAAGGACCATCTCTTTTTAGTAAATGGGACATATAAATATGAACGGAGAGAGTTATACTCAATAAACAACCAAATATGACTAAAAATTATCGAAGAACACCATTACAGAAGGTTCAACTTACCCAAGATGAGAGCTTTGAACTTGGGGAAAAAGATTGAAAAAAATAGATGATGATTTGAGAGGGGTTTAGGACGATGAAAAGGTTGTATATGTTAATGAAAGAGAAGTGTATGGGGAAGAGTAACATATGATTACACTGGTTCCATCTTTCAAGAGTAGAAGATGTTCTTGGAAGATGAAAAGCCCTTGCACTTGGAGAAGAAGAAACGCCGGAACAAATATTCAGAAAATTGTGCCTCGATTTTCATCAATAAATAATATTTTTAAAAATGTATTGGGATTATTATATATTTTTGTAAACTTATATCTTTTTCCCAAGTTTTAAAAATAATAAACAAGCCCATGACCCCACATTCACAAATATACCCTAAGTTTTAAAAAGGCCAAAGAGACCCATGACCCCACAATTTTTCCTTTTTAAAAAGCCTAGCCCTAGAAAATAAAGCAAAAACAAATTAAGTGGGTATGAGCTAAATTATGTTTTGTTGGTGGGTACAATACCAAATCTTCTCCAGTTACTCGGGTCCCCCACTACCTTTCCACTTGAAAGAATTCTTGCATTTTCTTTTTTAAGTAGTGGTTACTGCTCATGAAGGATCCTAATTTGCTCCAATTGTTTTGCTTGTTCATCATTTCTCTTTGCTTTATACCTATTTTACAATTGTTTTTGTTGTGCCCTTGCATTTTGCACTCGAAGTATTTCGGGACATGATATATAGTATTGAATATTTATCATATTTGACCTCATTTCTTCCGTTTCTAGATTTTCTATATTCATCTGCACCGTCGTAGGAAATTTTCCTTTGAGATCTACCAACACCTTCACACGTGCATAACTAGGCCTTGTTGCTTGATCGAAATAAATTGGTTTACCAACTGCTGCAACTACTGAAAATAAACATTCTTTCACAAAGAAGGTTGACAAAAGATTAGGAAATGAAATCCATGCCATGGCCATAGTTGTCTCTTCAGAAACCTTGAATCTAGAATCATAAATAAGAGTACGCATCAAATATGAATACCCGTCTTTGCAATTAATGTTGAAAGCCCCTTTCGAGATCATGTTAACATAGTCCTCATGTTTGGGCGTAGCAATCCTATTTGACAGTCACCCTTCAATTTTCAATATGAGTCTTCTGAATCACTTCCTGTATCCGTCCATTTTACTTGTGGTGCACCTTCCACATATGTGATCTCCTTCTTTAAAGAACAAATCTCTAGAGTCTCATTATCATCATTAACATTCAAAGTGTTTGCAAATATTTTCTCCTTAGGCAAGTTAGGGCTAATAGTTGATATATCTTTCAACGTTGAGGGTAGAATTATTGGAAGCAAAGGGAAATCAAAGTTTAGAAGGTTGGAAGCCGCATGTCGCCACCATGAACTAGGTTTTGTGTTGACCATCTTTTTTCCTGCACTAGGAATTTCCTTAAAGTGGTTAATCTGAAAATCTGTTGTTACTTTATTGTGTCAAAAATACACTTTTTCTAATAAACATGATTATTTTTTTGTAATTAAATTATTATTCTTAAAGAACCCTTTCTTGTTTCTTTTCTTTTGAAATTCTTTTAACTTAAAAAACATCGGAAGTAATATTTTCTTAATCTCGTTTTATTATAATTTAAATAGAATAACGTCATGTACTTTTTAAATAATATCATAGTAACTTCATCTTTAATTTTATTTAGATAATGATAAAATTATTTTTTCCCTAATAAAATAAAGTATATTTTTTTTCTTAATCTTCTTAAAATTGATCAAGCAAATATTTTACATGTATCACAACTGTGAAAATATCATTCTCTTCCATGAAGTAGATAAAAACTGAAGAATGAAATAACATTGGTGATTGCTATTCAAATGATTGTTTAGTTTGTTACATAGTACGTGATATATTTACAAATGTAAGTAATAATGCTCTTATTGTCCGTTTTCAAAATATGTAAACTCGTCGAGAATTATTATAAATGAATAATATATATTTATAGTAAAATTATTTTTAAAAAATTATGCTTTGTAGAGTTTGCGCGGAATTGAAGCCGAAGGTTGGTTTAGTGATCTAATCAATGTGTCTACTTAATACCATTAAATCTAAATCCTGGATCCGCTCTGATTGTATTGTATTGTTAGTTTAAATACATTGTTTGTTTTGATTTTTACTTAAATTGTATTGTATCTGTAACACCCCGTATTCGAAAATAGACCAACCAACAGATTTCCAGAAGTTGCAGGTGCAACCCACAGTTGCCACCCACGGACTGTAGGTTGACTCCCGGTCCGTTTTGGTGGTCCGTGGATGGCCACCTGCAGCCCTCCCCAGAAACATTCCAGAAATCCAGCTAAGGGTCCACCCATGCCGGGACTTACGGACAGTAAGTCAGGCCATGGTCCGTGGTCCAGGGTCGGGTCAGCCCCCAACTTTCAGTCCCAGAACCCCTCAGAAAATTTAGCTAAGGGTCAGCCTACGCCAGGACCCACGAACCGTAGGTCAGGCCATGGTCCGTGGTCCAGGGCCGTAGGTCAGAGCCCTAAAATTTAACTCTCTGAAGCCGAACGACGGCCGACCAGAACGGACCGTCGGTGACCCCGACAACTTTTAAGTTGGGGGTCGTTTGGTCTTTTCCTTATGCGTTGAACCCCTAAAGTACGTGGATTTGGTCAGTTTTAGCCTAGTAAACTAATTAGAACCTAACCTAATCAATTACTTACCAAAATCAAGCGAAAACTTAGAGGAAAATAGAAAAGAAAGTCGAGCAGCCCTAGTTCAAGAACACAACGAGTTTTCATCAGTTCCAACCCCGAAATCAAAAGATTTCTCCGTGGAATTCATCACCAGGTATGTGGAATTTCACTGGTGGATTCCTTTCATCCACTAGGTCCCTAGATTTCAGTCAGAATCTTGATTCCCTTAATATTATCTAGACCTAGGGTTTCTTGAATGTTAGAAATTGTTGGGTTTTAGCTGTTAGAATGATCAAATAAGATTATCATATTGTTGCTTAGTTTTTTGTATGATATTCAGGACCCTAGCTATGTAGTTCTTTTAGTTCATGAATTACACATGCTAGGTCAGTTATTTCAGATATACATGCTTCAGTTATTATTGCATTCTCAGAGTTTGCATGTCAGTAATTGAGCTATCTAGAACTTCAGCATTTCAGTCATAATATTGCTTATATACATTCTAATTGGGAGTAGGCTTAGACCGAGTGGACTAGGGTTCAACGTACCCGAATAGTCCCAAAACTACGTGCCCCCGTAGGTTTATAAGTTTCCTATGTGGGCATTATATTTTAGTTATCACACCAGTCAAGCCTCTATACCTCTAGCAGGGTATATTGGGTCCTCTCGATGGGGCGTATACATCGGACTCCACATTTAGCTCATGTGATTTTATGTCGGTCATTAGTAGCTCCCATAGTTAGATTCTATTGCATTGACCATGTTATCAGTTACAGTCAGATTTCAGTCTTAGCATGTTATAAACTTGGTCATTGCATTCAATTAGTTCATGTTCAATGCTTTCAGTATAGTATCATGCTTATCTCATGTCATTGCTCAGCTATATGCTTTGTTCAGTTATGTATTTTGTTCAGCTTTATTCTATCATGCATGATCAGTACCTTTCAAGCACTGACGCATACTCTACGCTACATCTTCTCGTGATATAGGTTCAAATCCTCAGCATTCAGATCACACATAGATCTGTTCCCGATCTCCAGTTCAGCAGCATCAATGGTGAGCTACTAGAAAATAGTAAATTACTTGTAGATTTTACTTGGGGATTATTTCCGCATAAATTTTCTACGATTTTTCTTGCGGAAATAAGAAATTCCTAAATTCTAAACTTTTTTACATGGGAAAATAATTTTCACAGAAAAATTGGTATGTAAATTTGGCGCCATTTTAACAAAATTATTACCTGGGGAATTATTTGGGGAAAATGATATGCAACTACCATTTTCATAAGTAAATTCGCAAGTAATGATTTTTTTAAATCTATTTATTAAAAAAATCGCTATATAAAATGTCACGACCCAACCCATCAGGCCATGCGGGCACCTACATACTACCACCTAAGTAGGAGAACCCTCATTTCCAACAACTTAAAGCATGCGGAAAATTAAATAAACGGAATAACATACTACCATAATTCTTTATTAAAAACCTTTTAAATAATTTCGAGTTAAGACTTGTAAAGTAATTAACACTCCCAAGGATCTAGTCTAAACATGTACAAGAGCTACAAAGAGTACAATTGGACATGATAATTAAAAGACACAGTTTCCACCATGCGGAAGGAAGAATAGAAGTTGTTGGGAGACTTTCTTTGCCTTCACCTAATGAAACGCCACCAATCCTGCATCCAGACTATGTCAAAAGACATATCAAGAGTAGTATCAGTACAAACACGCATACTGGTAGACATCATCGGTCAACCCGACGTCCACCACCTAACATAAGAAAACAACTAGTAAGATCATGAAATAAACCACTTGCTTCTCCACATCTACCCTCTCTTGAAATACCTCCAATATACACTAGTATTCTGCCTACTGTCACCCTTCTCAATCAACCTACCTACCATATACTTGATCATAGCCTAACCATTCTACCACATAGAGAAATCCCCCAAATACAACCACCAACATTTCCACTAACCATTCACGTCATACCCCTACTTTCTCGTAACATTACCCAGCCATAGTCACATAATACATTACATCACACTCCCTTAACACTAAACCTAATCTCTTTCCCCCAAGGTGAAATCCACCTAAGCATATTTCATCACTCATGCTACATCTACTCTTTGCCATTACAACACACGAACAACCCTTAGTATCTATTACACGCCTCTTGAACATTTTATCCTTCCACTATACCCAACAGGTTCGCTCATTACAACGAACAATCAAATATAAACCATCATACAAGTGCCCACTAAGTGCACCATAGGCAAGTCAATACAACGTAAACTCATATGCGCATATCAAACATATACGATATCATCAATATTTACGAACAGTCGCACAATCTCACAATCTCACATATTATATCATATCATTGGTCCTCTCATGGAACCCAAACAGTTAATTATGCTGGAACATGGCAATCGATCCAAGTTAGTTATGCCGGAACGTGGCAACCAATCCCATAGTTATGTCGAAATCGTGGCAACTGATCCAATAGTTATGCCGGAACGTGGCAACCGATCCAAGTTAGTTATGCTAGAACGTGGCAACCGATCCATTCAACACATTGATGAGTCCACAAATTGGACTCATTTAGGCTTTATTTTAATAGAAATAGTGTCCTCGAATGCTTGTTTTATCTCAATACCTGATTAAATGCTTAAGTTTCAGGTATTTGAAGTTTACTAGAAGCATGGACACTTAGGCGCAAAACGGAGCAAAAAGGGCTGAAAAGAACAAGAAATGAAAGTCTGTGTATCGGCAAGTCCAACTTGGCGAGTCACCGAATTGACATGCACCGCCCTTTGTTCCAGTACGCGAAGCCTTGAAGGAAGTGGATCAAGAGGCGAGGAAATTAGTAGTCGGCGAGTCACCGATTAGTTCCGTGAAGCAGTTCTGTACTGCCCAATGATCCAGAATATGAGGATGCTGAAGGCAAGACACTGAAGGCGATAAGCTAATTAAAGGACGGATCGCCGAGTTCATCGGCGATCTCGACTAATGTCGCCGAATGATCCTCCGCAGTAAAATCTGTGAAAACTATAAATACTAGTTAGAGTTGTAGTCTTTAGGGGAACATTTTAGAGTAATAATTATTATTAGTCTATAGTATTTTTCTGTATTTTTC
>NW_006238942.1:1572651-1597984 GCF_000226075.1 Solanum tuberosum | reverse complement strand
ATCACAATCACAAGTATATCTTCAAGATCATACATTTAAGTCATGATTTCATGGAAATCATAGTTTACCTATCTCAATTACAACAAGTGTGATCAACAATGCAACATTCATATACAAACATCAATTTGACCATACTTAGCCCTAGTTCATCATCTAAGTACTTCCTTCTAGGGTTTAGTTACAATTCATCATAAATCCTCAATTCAATCACTCCAATTTATGATCTAGCATGCATTCATAAATCTAGTTCCATTCATGATTTCTTAGTCTTATTCTTGAACCAATTGTATCCATGATAACAATTCTAGAGTCCCTAACAATTCATCTATCTCCTCTTTTCAAGGCATACATCCACGTACTTTGATTTCTAGGGATTACTCATGGAATTTACTTGGTTCACAAAGGTCTACACACAACCCTACCCTTGATTTCCATATATTATGTAGTAAGCACAGATTTATAACTACTAAATTCATAAAACCTAGCCTACCTGGGCGCGAGGCAGTTGCACAGATTTTTGACTTTGATTTGGGTTCTTCGGGCTTCGTGACGGTGAATTTGGCCAAGAATCCGCAAGATCTCACCATACTTACGTTAGAAATCTCCTTCTCCTTCCTTTCCAAGCTTAGAGTAGCTTTTCAGAGCTTTCTAGGGTGTTTTCCGACTTAATAAGGTATTTTAGAAAGATGGAGAAAATAGGATTTCTTGTAATTTACGTTCTATCTCGCTTATCCTGCTCTAGCGCTAACTTTCCCCGCCCTGGCGACATCTAGCCCGCTCTGGCGGGACAATGGCCCAGATTTTTCCCAGATTTTCACTACAACATTTTAGGCCTAGGGGCACACTAATTCTGGACAATGCTTTTAAAGTGTTCCCTAAACTACTTTTGGGGACGCTTTTAAAGCGTAGCCCAAATTTTTAACTTCCAGCTGCTATAATATTGGCAACACTTGTAAAGTGTACTCTTTAATGGTATTATCTACATTTGATAAGCGTTGTTAAAGTATAATATAATTGGCAACAACTATTTACATATATGGCCACACTTTTAAAGTGTCCTTTTTTTATAATTGTAAAAACAACACATTACAAATGTTGCCTTAAAGTTTTCACTAAAATATTATATTCCCTCCAACATTTTTAACTCTCCCTCCCATTCTTATTGAGCAAACAAAATATTTCATAAAACATTAAAATTTACTTTTCCCCAAAAAGAAAATGTCTTCACACGAAAACTGAACTGAAGAACTTTTCTCGCTTTCTCATAGAACTTCACACGAAGAACACGATTTTCCCCCAAATCGCTGAAGAACATGATTTTCGTTAATTTTCTCACAGAACTGAAGAACAGATTTCACATTGAAGAGCTGAAGAGCTACTCGCTCAAGAACACGATTTCACGATTTCTTATTGAAGACGCTTCACAGATGAACACGCCTCACTATAATGCTTCATCACATTGAAAGGATTTTGTTGGAATAGGGTTTATCAGGTAAGAAATTCTATCTTTGAAAGTCAAAATTTTAGCTTTAGGATTTTGATATTCTTGTGTCTGCAAATACGATTTTTGTTGATTTTTGGGAGTCTAGCTCGTAGTTGTATTACCCATATCAGTTGATTAATCACTAAATAAGTATAAATCTGTAAGGAAAGCATACGTGTTTGGGTGTTTGTGGGAAGTTGATAAATACATGTCTGCATTTGTTGAAAGCATATGGTTTGATTCTTTTCAACTTTTTCCTCCTGAAATTAGTCAAACCCAATTTTTCTAAAACATAGCTTCCTTTGGCCAACCTGGGCAGTTGCTGGTAGGTGTAAATTTTTTGTAGAATGTCGGAGTTATGACTCCATTTAGATAGGAAGTCAGCTATACAGTTTGCCTCTCTATATACGTGATTGCAGTTGAAGATATCCAGCTGATTTGTGAGACTTTGAAGGTACTCTCATTTTGCTGTTGTTCATTCATGTTATTGAAACTATTTTTTTCAAGTCACTAGCTATGTCGATCCGTTTGCATATATGTCTTTTCGGTTTAATGCAATAGTTTCAATGTTAGTGCTGGGAATTTATACATGGGGACTGTGACATGTACGTGCTAATCTATGGCTTGAAGCAATGCTTGATTCCCTTTGTCATGACACTAGAATCTTTCCTTATGTTGAGAAGATTTAGTAGTCAATATTTAATGCAAGCATTTATTTGATCTGTATAATTTTTTTTGGCAAAAAGTTTATTTGTTGTGTTGTAAATACTTGTAATGAATTAGTGGAGTAATTGGAGTTCTGTAGGGTAAGTTTCTTTTATTAAGTTAAATTTAGCTTAATGGACCTTAGTGAGAATGTATATTGGTTTAACATAAGCCTCTGTATTTTTGATCATTAATGGGATGTAATTTTGGAAGTTGGGGAACGAAAATTTTTAATCAAGTTTTTATTGTATGGTATCATTCAATATTGATTTGAGTTGTGGTTTATTCAACTTTCTGCATAGACCTGAATACACTGTTACAGTGCCCATGAAGGGTGGCTGCTGTGATTTAGCCAATGTATAAGCAGTTGAGAATCAACTTCCAGCTGAATTTTTCTATACCATGTTGTATGCACCAATCCACCCTATGAATTGCAGCTCGAATCTCCGCTTGGTTATTAGTTCCTAAGCCGAGAGGAATAGAGAATGCATAGATAATGTTACCCTGCCAGTCCCTCAAAATACCTCCACCTCCAATCTTTCCCGGATTAGCCATTGCGCTTCCATCTGTATTCAACTTATACACTTTATGTTGTGGTTTTTCCCAATGGACAGAAATGATTTTAATTTCCTGTCGATATCCCTCCATCATAGTGATTAGCTCCTTCCAATTATGAGGCCATTGGATGTATGGATAAATAGTAGTAAGAAAGTTCTTCATGTCTTTGAAAATTAAAATTTAATCCTCAAACTACTAGACTTCTTGTCTTCATATTTAGCTGAACAACGATTCTTCCAAAGGTTCCAACAAATGACTAGAGGAAGAGTTTGAATCATGAGTTCGTGAACTTCATTTTTTGGTTCCAAACTCCACCATTTCATCATCAGATTCTTCAAGGGATGTGTCTATGAGTGATCCCAAAGAAAGTTGAATAAAACTTCCAAATGTGATTGGTAAAATGACCATTAACAAAAATATGTGGAATGTTATCATCCCCTTGTCTAATACAACAAGAACACAAAGCTGGACTTTTACCAAAATTGATGATTTTTTCATTGGTAGGCAGCTTCCCTCTCAAAGCTTTCCAATTAAGAAAATAAATTTTGAAAGGGATGTGCTTATGCCAATTATGACTGCTGGTCATATCCGTGATACCCTTTTGCCTTATGATCTGCCAAGCAGAAGAACAAGAGAACCTGCCAATTTCATTATTTTTCCAGATTGCTTCATCTAAAACTCCTTCCTGGTTATCAATCCTAGTATTTAAAATAATTGGACTAATCAATGGTGGGGCATGCTGCCTCACCATAGTTTCATTCCACTACCAAAATTAAGGAAATTGAAACAAATTTTGAGCATTCATTTCACTAAAGTGTATAACTGATGAGTTTCCTATGTAAACCGTGTGCAAACCGAATTTGGTGATGAGTATTTAAATTCACTCACAAAAATTTAACTTTTAATATTTGAATTCCATTTATTTACTTTCTTTCTTAACTGTGTCTATCCTATTAATTTTACTTATTTTTTCTTTGAAGTATAATCAACATTCAAAAACATTTGTGGAGGATTCAAGGTTTGATTTTGCATAGCACAAGTGCCATGAATAGGTAAGAAACTTTTATCATCTCATAACACATGATTGTGATAACTTACTCGTGACTTTTAAAACTAATTTGTGAAGTAGTTAACGGTTTAATGATTGCTACTGAAAGATTAAATATTAATATCTTCTTCTAGGAATTCAAATATCCCATCCAAGGATTGGATGAATTTAACAAGGTATGGAAAAGAGTATATTGTTGGTTTCGTCATTGTCCCGAGTTCATCGCTCTGAGAGAGGTACAACTCTTTACCTCTAAGTTATTCTTGTTTGTTTCAGACCAAGAGTTTATGCGTTGTTGTGAATGAAATAATGAGCTGCTAGTTTGTATCAGTTTCTTAGTTGATATGATTTGATATCAACTCCAACAGTCTAATGAAATAGTGAGCTTAATAGCTTACATCATGATTGAATGAGTTCGTGCTGTAGCTGCCTTAGAATTGGATTTTTTTCCTGTGGTTCAGCTACCGTTTATCCCTGCCCTCTCTCTGTATTTGAAGTTGTTAAAAAATGCTAAAAATCCCTCTCTTATTAATGTCTTAAATTTCAGCAAAACAGTGGCATACTTTGTTAATTTTGTTTACTGCTTTGCTCATGTTCAAAATGCTCAGTTTCATTCCATTAGTATATGTGTCTATACTGCACTTTTTTTAGTGGTATAAGACATTGATTCTACATTTTGTCTTTGTTTGTGAACTACTAGTCATTCGTTTTAAACTAGTTTTCGCCTTACTCTTTACTTCTTTAATTTAGTTCTTTTCACCCTCATGTATGACATTCCATATTGCATTTTAAACTTAATAATATCAACTCCAATAGTCTACTCCATTTTTTATTGATATTCGCTTCTTTGTCATTATCAAGCATCTTATTGTTACATAATTTTTGTGTTAATCAGATTTTAGTCTCATTTTGTTTAATTCGATATTAGTTGTATAGCCCGTAATGTCTCCACATAAAACATCTTATAAAAGTTTATGCATTTTATCTTTACTAAGAAAAAATGACTTTGCTATCAAACGGATGTTGATGAGTAACAACGTTTATAACTGGTAAGGTCTCTTTGAAGGTCTGGAAAAGTTGGCAGCTCTTCATTAGTTCATTACAGTGTAGTTCTTGATGTAGGGTTTAGGCTCTTTATGGAAGTTAAAGAAGTTGTGGACAAACTACATCCTTGAATTCTGAATCAATATGTTGTTGGACTACGAAGAACAAGATATCAAGTTAAAATATGTTGGGTTAGAGCTTGAAATAACTGTATGTTGAATGAGTATATATATGCTAGTGAACTCTCTTTCAGCAAAGTGCTGCACATTAGGAGTTCAAATTTTCCATTTTTCATTACTTGGTTGGTCAAAATTGCTTGTTTGTGTTAATAACCCTTTCCATATAGTAAGTTTTTTAAAGAGGATTAGTGGTGAATTTAATTCAGACTTGAAATTTATATATTGTGGAGAGTGTGACTCCATTGAATTTTATTAAGTAAATCTTCTTCTTCTTGTGCAAGTACGAAGATATATTAAATATATATTTTTTCAATTCTTTGTGGGGAAAAGTTGTTAGATTTTTTTAGTTCTTGATCTCTATCGCAGGAACAGTTTGCTCGGAAGGAAGGCAAATTAAAGTTAACAAATCAATCATAATATCCTTTTAGCCGTAAAGTAAATAGTTCTTACAGTTAACTATGAATGTCAATTTTATTCAACAGACTGAACTTCAGAACCGTGAAAATTCTGGGGAAACAACTGATGATGCCTTTAGGGTAGTGTTTGGAAAGGAGCAGCCTGGCCAACTTAGGTGCTATGGCAGATCAGTGACAACAAGTTCTCTGAAAGAAGATGAGGAAACTAACTAGCTAAAACAAAAGCGTGCTAATGAAATCAGTTCTCTGAATGAAGAAATGAATGAAATGAGAGAAGAAATGCGACATTTTTTTAGTCGGTTACTGCAAAACAACCCTGGATTGAATGTTCAAGATATATTAGGGGTTGTTGGATCTAGCCTTGTTTCACCTGTTGATGCAAGTAGCGCACAAGCTGTAAGAGGCCAAAATCTTCCACATTCTTCAGGGTCAAATCATGATTCGGTTCTTCAAAAGGTATTTTGCGTGGTTCCTTCGATCCTATGCTTGTCTTGGTGTCTTGGTGTCTTCAGTAGAGTGTCTTGGTTTTGTTGGAGTTGAGTTTCCTCTTTTTCCATGCTTTATTTGATGCGACTGCTATCCTGATTTGCAGGACCCGTCTTTGGAGTAGAGTGTATTGATCTTGTGTGATTGCGACTGCTACCTGTCTTGGTGTCAGTAGTAAAGTGTATTGATCTTGTGTGATTGTGACTCTGTTTTGCGAGAATTAGCTGTGTCATCTTCCCCTTTTTCCACTATTTCAGCTTGATTGTTGGTACCCTGCCCCATAGGGGAAGGAAAAGCAAAAATATGTTAGTTACAGTGTTGTATGCATAATTTTTTTTTATAAGCAGTAGAGTTTATATGGAAAATTACCATGGTCTGATGGGGATTTAACGAGGTCATATAGAGGTTGGAAAATGTCAAAGACAACAATCTTAAGTCTAGGAAGTTGCTTTTGTAACTCTGTTGCAGCTGAATTCATTTTCTTGTTGAATTGTTGGGCATCTGTATTGATCTTTGAAACACATCCACTTTCATGAAATCTGAATAATGTTCTAGCTGCTGGGAGACAGCCCAATGGTGGCAATGAAGTAACCCTGATTCTTCACAGCCCAGTGTTTCGCGCATAAAAATATTTTGTAGTCAAAATAATATTTCCACACTTAAAATTGTAGCCATAAGACTGTAAATTGTGGTATGCACATCGGCAAGGACTACACTTCAAAGTGTTGTCATACAAAAGATAGAAAAGGCAACACTTTAAAATCGTTGGCAATAAGGAAGCAAAGGCCACTGTTGAAAGTGTAGTTGTATGAGATAGAAATGTTGCTATATGAGGTACTGGAAAGTGTGGCCTTTCTGCCTTTTAGGCTACACTTTTAAGCGTAGCTTGTAAGGCCACACTTGAAAAGTGTCACCTAAACTCTAAGGTTACGCTTCTTTCGGCCACCCCTGGAAAAGTGTGGCTTTTTATCAAAGGCCACACTTTCTCATAGTTTAGGCCACACTTTTGTAGGGTGGTTGTAGACATAAAATATTGTAGTGTTTTGTCCCTCCTAATTAACGACAGTTCGGGTTGTTACAATAGATACAAATTTACCCATCGTTCGTCCTCGAATGACTAGTGCACGAACATTATGCCCCCTACTTCGATTCATTACTAAATTAAAGGATTGGTCCACTACGGGACCACGACGAATGTCGACTTTTCACTTCATTCACACGAAAGAATACTATACCCAACGGACTAGAGGAACAAATGAAACCCACACGAAGAATTGAATGCATTAAATTTACACAGCTTGGCCCGCCAGGGCGACATCCCTCCCGCTAAAGCGGGGCCTCTGTGGCGAGAGATCTCCCACCTCAGCGGGAGATCGGAAACAATAAAGGGGGAATGAGGAGCGAATTTCCTTATTTCTCCCTTTCTCCCTTACTCAACTCTCCTAAAACCTCTCTATTGTTTCACTTCCGGACATCGAAATCAAGGTAAATTCTTGTTTTCCCTTCACTCTTTACTTTATTACTTGATTAACGATAATTGCATGACGATTAACTGATAGAAAAAAGAAGGTTTTTGGGGTAGTTTTCAAATTTGAACTAGATTGATAGATTTGTTAGAAAACGTAGCATGGTTACTTCCCTTACGTCCCCAATGTTCCCACAATGTCCTGGGAGTAAGGATTTCGTAAAAATATGGGTAAAATGATATCGAAACGGGTAGGGGAAGTTGAAGGGTCCCTTGGTGTAAAACTCCAATTTAGGCTTCTTTTAGGAGTTAATTTGCCGAAATAATTGCTTATTTATGTTCTAGGATAATTAAATAACTCTGATCTGCTGAAATTCTGTCGAAAATAGAGGTTTTGGGATGAAAAGGTACCATTGACATGCCTGGTGTTCGTCCTAGATGAAGGCCACTCTGGTGGCCTTTATCTAGCTATGGCGGCTTTCATAATCCCGCCAGGGCGGGATTATGGCCGTTGTAGCGGGATGCGCCAGGCAGTGGCCTTACCCTTAACACAAAAAATTTTCTTTCTTAATTCTCAATTCTTTTAGCCTTACCCCGACTATACTTTCACTTTCTAACTTATATTCTACTTATTGCAGGCTCTCGAAATGGCTGGGCAAAATGACGAACACTTATCTTTCATCCTGCCACGAGTCGGGAGAGACATCACGATAACCCCAACACATGTTCTGTTGCGAGAGGGGTTTCGTGTTGCACAAGTTAGAGGAGAAGGACCCTACCTTCAGATCGGATGGATTCCACTGACTGAGTCTCCCTCAGATGCATGCTCTACTTGGGTGAGGGAGTTATACGCCATCCTGCCTACTGTGCGATGGGACGACCCTCACCCGTCATCCGCATCAGGGGAGTTGACATTCTTCTGAACGCCACTACTATCAATGAGGCCCTAGAGGTAGTGGAGGTCCCAAACCATGAATACGAGGCCAGGCTAAGGGAGATGGATCTGGAGTGGCTGAGAGACACTCTGGTTGAGCCTATGCGCCGGGATCAGGTATACTGGGCTACTGTTGAGGGTATTACTAGCACGGATTGGTCACCTGATGCTAAGAGGTGGCTATATTTGGTTACTAAGAGGATCCGCCCGTCGGGCAACCGCACCGACGTGACCTTTCCCTGGGCCTTGGTGGTGGCGTGTGCCATACAGGGTATCCAGCTAAATATGGGGGAGCAGGTCATCTTAGAATGGAAGATGTTTTATCGGGGCAACAAAAAGGCATTCTTTCTTCCTGGTCTTATCACTGCCCTGTGCAAGCAGGTGGCGGTAGTGCCACTCTTTGATGCTGATGAGGTACTTTCTATGGATCCCCCCCTTCACCTTCTTCTGGTTAGGACAAGTTCTACTTCTAGGAGCAAGATGAGGAGGACGGGCATGGCTAGCAGCAGTAAGGAGGCCATGAATTCAGACGACGATGACCCACTTTCAGCTGCACGGGTCGAAAAAGATCTGGAGGCTATCCGGAAGAGGATGGGGAGTGCCTATGCCGACTTCACTCCAGTTCCAGGGATTGCTTGATGGCCCGGATGTGGAAGACTATTAAAGCCATCTTTACTTGTGTTGCCCTTGGCAAGGAGATCCCCCAACTTGATCCGAAGGACTACACGCAGTTCCGTATGCTGAATGAGGCCTGGGCTGGCGTGATACCCCAGAGGACCTTGACTCCGACGTGGACACCACCCAGTCTGAGAGTTCCTGATTTGACTATTATTTCGCCCTCTTGGCTTTGTAAAATTTAAGACCATTTGTTTCTATCTTTTCGACACTCTTATGTTTTGTAAGCACATGGATGCTTGATTTCCTGTTTTTCTGCAGTAAATGATGAATTTCTAAGTTTTAAATCTATTCTTTGATTTGCTGAACACTGAAAGGATTGTAGGGATTTATTCGGATCCCATTTGGGTTGACATTTCAATGTTAAGGAAAACAGGGGAGGCTGGGTTGAGGTTCTGCCTCGCCCTGTCCCGCTTTGGCGGTGTCGCTATGGTGGGAATAATCCCGCCCCAGTGGCTCAGATGGGACCAGAACCCAGACTAATAATTTCTGGGTTCTTTTCATTTTTCTAAGATTTTCCCAAGGTTTCCAGCTTAACCAAACAATCTAAGATAAATCTCTAAGCTAGGAAAATCATTAACTAATCCGAATCAATCTTAACGACACGGCACCCCACTAGTTCTCATTAATTCAACGTTACACCTACACATTCACACGATTATTAATTGGTTGCGACGCATGTCCAGATTCTATTTTACGAATCACCTCGTAAATTAGCTAGACCCTCGCACCATCTAAGTTCTGACTTTCTTTTTCTCAACGGTTTTTACGTTACACGAGTAGTTGCACTTAATAATTTCCACAACTCAGCCAACACTTCGCGCATATTAAGGTTTAAACACACATTTATAGCACACATATTCACCTCATAACATTCAAGCAATTACAACTTCATAACTGTAGTTAATTCAAACAACAAGAATCACACAGTCCCAGTTATTTCAAGCAACAAGAAGCACACATTCACAGTTTCCAAAATACAATGCACATGCGATTTCAATTTATTAGTTAGTTCGTTCCATAGATGACATTACTGGTCATCCATGCTCCTCATAGCCCATAAGGCTAGATACCAATTGGAACCTTCCCAATTCCAATTACCTTGCTTGTGCTCCTTCAGTTGTGACCACGACTTCCGGTTCACTTTGTTGAAATACCAATTGGAGTCGGGAAATACCAATTGGACTAAACTCATACCACAAGCGACACTTCGCAGGAAAGGAGAGAATGAGTGGAACCATTTCCTAGAATGCTTCCTAGCTTCCTGAAGATTAGTTGTGGACGTCAACACACCAATCCGTAGGAGTCTAGTCCACATTTTACTCTTGTACGGGGAGACTGGTAACCTAGGCTTGATACCAATTTTTCACGACCCAACCCACCGGGCCGTGCGGGCACCTACATACTACCACCTAAGTAGGAGAACCCTCATATCCCAACAACTTAAAACATACGGAAAATTAAATAAAAGGAATAACATACTAATAAAATTCTTTATTAAAAACCTTTTAAATAATTTCGAGTTAAGACTTGTGAAGTAATTAACACTCCCAAGGATCTAGTCTAAATAGGTACAAGAGCTACTAAGAGTACAACTGGACATGATAATTAAAAGACACAGCTTCCACCATGCGGAAGGAAGAATAGAAGCTGCTGGAGCCTTTCTTCGCCTTCACTTAATGAAACGTCACCAATCCTGCATCCAGACTATGTCAAAAGACATAGCAAGATTAGTATCAGTACAAACACGCGTATTGGTAGGCATCATCGATCAACCCGACGCCCACAACATAACATAAGAAAACAACTAGTAAGATCATGAAATAAACCACTCGTTTATCCACCTCTACCCTCTCTTGAAATACCTCCAATATACACTAGTATTCTGCCTACTGTCACCCTTCTCAATCAACCTACCTACCAAATACTTGATCATAACCTAACCATTCTACCACATAGAGAAATCCCCCAAATACAACCACCAACATTTCCACTAACCATTCATGTCATACCCCTACTTCTCGTCACATTACCCAGCCATAGTCACATAATACTTACATCACGCTCCTTTAACACTAAACCCAATCTCTTTCCCCCAAGGTGAAATCCACCTAAGCATATTTCATCACTCATGCTACATCTACTCTTTGCCATTACAACATACGAACAACCCTTACTATCTATTACTCGCCTCTTGAACATTTTACCCTTCCACTATACCCAATAGGTTCGCTTATTACAACGAAAAATCAAATATAAACCATCATACAAGTGCCCACTAAGTACAACATAAGCAAGTCAATACAACGTAATACGATATCATCAATATTTACGAACAATCGCACAATCTCACATTTTATATCACATCATTGGTCCTCTCATGGAACCCAAACCCAAACAATTAATTATGCTGGAATGTGGCAACCGATCCAAGTTAGTTATGCCGGAACGTGGCAACCGATCCATTCAACACATCACAATCACAATCACAAGTATATCTTCAAGATCATACTTTTAAGTTATGATTTCATGGCAATCATAGTTTACCCATCTGAATTACAACAAGTGTGATCAACAATGCAACATTCATATACAAATATCAATTTGACCATACTTAGCCCTAGTTCATCATCTAAGTACTTCCTTCTAGGGTTTAGTCACAATTCATCATAAATCCTCAATTGAATCACTCCAATTTATGATCTAGCATGCATTCATAAATCTAGCTCCATTCATGATTTCTTAGTCTTATTCTTGAACCAATTGTATCCATGATAATAATTCTAGAGTCCCTAACAATTCATCTATCTCCTCTTTTCAAGGCATACACCCACGTACTTTGATTTCTAGGGATTACTCATGGAATTTACTTGGTGCACGAAGGTCTACACACAACCCTACCATTGATTTCCATATATTACGTAGTAAGCACAGATTTATAACTACTTAATTCATAAAATCTAGCCTACCTGGGCGCCAGGCAGATGCACAAAGTTTTGACTTCGATTAGGGTTCTCCGGGCTTCGTGACGGTGAATTTTTGCCAAGAATCCACAAGATCTCACCATCCTTACCCTAGAAATTTCCTTCTCCTTCCTTTCCAAGCTTAGAGTTGCTTTTCTGAGGTTTCTAGGGTGTTTTACGACTTAATTAGGTATTTTAGGAAGATGGAGAAAATATGATTTCTCATAATTTACGTCCTGTGTCGCTTATCCTGATATGGCGCCAACTTACCTCGCCCTGGTGCCGCAGCCCTGGCGACATCTAGCCCTCTCTGGCGGGACAATGGCCCGGATTTTTATCCCTCCTAATTAACGACGGTTCGGGTCATTACATAAAATTACTTTCAAATTTAGCTAGAAATAGTTACTTGAAAATTTATCTAGAAATAATTTTATATGTGATATTACATGGGGATTCATGTTCTACGAATTTTGTTGGGGATTTATTTCTTGAGAATTTACTTGGAAATTTTCCTAGTGAAGAAGTACTTGGGGATTTTATTGTTGTGAATTTGGTTGGTGATTTTTGAAGGAATTTACTTGGAAATATGCATACTTGAAATTTTTTTGATATAATTTTACTCAAAAGTTTTTTCTTGGAATTTAAGGATTATTTTTACTTAAATATTTTCTTAAAAATATTTAACAAAATTGAAATTATAATAATATAAAAAATGATAGTGACATTAGAATGAATTTTATTGTTAAATATTTACTCTAACTTTATGTTAAAATTATATGGCTAGTTATTCATCCAATAGAAAAATAACTATCATAAATATAATTAATTTTGTTTCAATACTATTTTACATTAAATTGTGTATTATTAAATAAGTCAAACATTATTTTTAAGGGGAGAAAAATTCGGTTATTTACATTATTAATGTGAAGTTTGATTACCCCTCATGAATTTTTTTTTACTTGTATATTCAATTGATATATCTTTTTGCAAACATATAAAATGATATAATTTTTCTATAGTAAGTTATTAAATAATATTATTTGTAAATATAATTGAGTATGTTAAAATATAATTATTAAAAGATAAATTAAAATAATAAATGTCACAAATACCTTATAAGCTATACTATCAATTATTGATAATAACTTTTTTGCACTTTAAACTTAAAATTTATTTATATTTTTCATTATTTATTTATAAGATTTTGTATGTATAATTTAATTTTTGTTTGTGTTTAATATGCTTAGATATGAATGTTATCTCATAGAAAGTGTAAGTTTAAAATTTTCATGATATGCTGGGTGGTAGTGATTTATTTTAAATATATAAATAGTGATTATGTTTCATTTTTTAATAGTCAAATTACATAAATGCTAGCCAACATTTTAGGATATATTTTACCATATTTATATGACATGAATTTATAATATTTTTTGTGTAATAATGAATTTCTAAATTATATTTTAAATACCTCATTTATTTAAATAAATTTAACTTTAAAAATTAATCAAATCGAAGGAAGACATAAAAATTGGTGGTGTTAATGGTACTTCTTGTACCACATCGATGGAAGACACCAATAGTTTTGCATTTATACTACTTTAACTAAGAACAATGATGGAAAGCAATTTGAAATATGCAGAGGGTAGGCGTTGGTCAGTGGGTGGGGATTAATTTACTTGTAACTAAGTCGTGTAATATAAATGGTGTGCAGCGATTAATTAACCTGTGTTGTAATATAATGGGTGGGCAGTGCAGTTAAATACTAGATTAACCCAGAAATAAGTCAATATGTGATTAGGGTTTAATGAACAAAATAAATAATAATAGAAGATAATAGTTAATATTGTTTATAGGAAATTAAGAAAATTCATTTTTTTGTTATTTTTTATAAAAAATTATTGGGATATTTTTAATATTATTTGCAAGAAAATTCCCAAGTAGTTTACCTGCAAAATTTAAATCCCTAGGTAAATTATTTGCGGATTTTGAAATCCGCAGGAAATAATTACCTACGAAGGTTTTACCATCAGATTCTTTTTCGTAGGAAAATCCGTAGAAAACTTAGTTTTCTTCGAATTTTCGTATATAATTCCTTGGAAAATTCCCATGTAATTGACATTTTTCTTGTAGTGGAGTCCTCATTCTTCGAGGACGATTGACATGATTATTTCATTTCCTTTCAGTCTTTAGTTTCAGTTTTGCTAAATTTAGCTTGGGCATGTCCCAACACTTCTAGTCAGTTAGAGGCTTATTTCAGACATCGTTAGATTCAGTTTTAGTTTAGAGTTTGACCTTTCAGTTGTTGTTAAACTCTCAGTTTTTATATATTCAGTTAGCTTATGGGTATTCCCCATCATTTCAGTTTATCTTATGATTTAGCTTCCGCACAGTACTTTCCTAATTCAGTTTATTCAGTATGCTTATGATATGCCAGCAGGGTTAGCTTGGGGTCACTCGTGATCCTTGGTCCCGTGTCCGCGTCCTGGGGGTTGCTTCGGGGCGTGACAGTATCGTATCTTTTAAATCCATCGTTAGGTAACGACGAAAAGACCCATTTTATGTAAGAACCGATTTGGTGTGATTGCGTCGTCACCTTAACAATTTCTTCTCATTTTGTGTATTTATTATTGAAATTTCATCTATTATCCTACCTTTTCATAGTAGTTCTACCTCGTACCCGACTTTTCTTATAGGTTTATCATTCAAATTATGGATGTGTGATATTATGTAACAACGGAGAACGATACAATCTATCCAAACACTTTATTCATTAAAACAATATAGTAAGATACAATACAATACAGTACGATACAATACAACATAATACAATACGATACGATACATTATGAAATAATACGTAACAAGCATCAGAACAAAGTGTTACATTGATGTGCTTATTGTTTTCCTTGTTTGGATATCGATAGTGCTTAACGATGAATTAGTACACACCCTGGCATCTTTGTAAATTCTTCCGGGTCGACAAAAGTAACCCTTGTTTGGAGCACAATGAATATCTTTAGAGCAAATGCATAGTCCTTCTAGAGCACAACCTTCTTTGACTATGCTCAACCCATCTTTTAAGCCTAAAACTTGATCAGTCCACTCACTTGAGAATAAACCAAAATGGTCATAACTTTGTTTCACTTGCAAGAATTTATCAACATTTTTGTACTTGTTGATTGCCCCAATAAATGCTACATTCCTATTTTTACCCCAATGTGGCAATGCACCATATTTGAAAAATGCTAGTTGTTCAATTTCTTCAAGGAAGTCTTCAAAGAGTCTAGGGGACATTGGGTCCTTGCTTCTATAATATGTGATGTCAAAATCCAAAGAATCTTCTTGTTTACCCAAGTAAGCATTTGAAGTTGTAACATACCTCATGAGGATTCCATTGTATAAGTCAAGGACACATAGTGCCTTAGGCTCTAAAGCAACTAGCCTTTGGACATCTTCAATGAAACCTTTGACTTTTGATAAACTAATGGTAAATGTTGTTTGGTGAAAAAATAGACCTTTAACTCTATGGTCCCAAGGGCATGTTGCACCTTCATGACTGTCTAGGCATGTTCCTGATGCTTGGACTCGGTCGTGAAACCCAACCATTGGATAGCCAGTACCTAAGAGAATGCAATCGAATTATTAACTATATATGTTGCTTGTACGTTGCATGATGAAAGAATTAACTAACCATTATTTGTCCACCCATAAGAAAGAGACTTCAATATGCCAGTGGTTTTTGTTGCATCAAGGCATTTTCCATCAGCATTATTTGTTGATTCTAGTATCTCCTCTAGTGACCAAAGAAAGTAGAGTAAAGTAAAAAATGTTACCATTAAGTTGAAAGAAAGTAAATTTGAAGAAATTTATTATGAGTAATTAATTGTTACCCAGGGTTCTGAGAGAGGCGAGCAAGTATTGATCTGTAGGGCGAAATCCAAGGAAGTCATTAAGGGCATTGCCAGGAGTGTCGATACTAACTCGATCATCGATCCTATAAATAACCTTGTGTTGACTCGGATACCACGTAAAATCAGCAAATTCATGTTGTCTCCCAAAAGTAGCTGCATCTTCCCCTAAGTTTGAGTCATCCCTTTCAGAAAAGGTAATTGAACGTTTGAACACTCGTTCTAGTTTTAGTGTCACCTAAATTTAATTCACATACACACATACATAAGGATTGGATTTGTCATTCAAAATCTGTGTTTGATTTTTTCACATTGAAAAGAGAACTAAACATGATTTATATATCATGTATTAATTATACGTCATATATGATATGAATATGATTAATAATATCATAACTAATATATGCATGTATTAGTGAAAATCTAATACATCTTACCAAACGACCCGATGGTATAATTATAAAAAAGTAGATACCTGTGAAACAACTCCAAGAACACCTAGTGACACTCTAACAGCATTCAAGTCGGGGCTACCATTTTCCAATATACGGACTTTAGCATAATTATTTGCCGCATCAGCTGGTGTAACAATTCGAAGTTGTACAATATAATCATGTACCGAACTTCCCAAACCCCAGAGAGAACTTCCATGAGCTCCGGTCCCAATTAAGCCACCAATCGTTAAACCCCACCAGTAAGGCGTGTAAGGCAGGACCAAACCTGCTTTACCTGCCTCACTAATTAGTTGTCTCAATGTCACCCCACTTTCAACGGTGATCATCATGTTTTCTTGATCGATTTTTATGATTTTATTTAGGAATTTTGTACTTATAAGTAACCCGTCTTGATCACCATTGTCTAGACATACCAATTTGGGTATGCTACTAGAAAATCGAGTTGTGATTTTCATTTTTCGCTTTTCCCTTGTTGCATTCGCTACTATAGAAATGACTTCTTCTTCTGTGGTTGGAAAAACAGCTTGAGCTGCCTTGCAAATGGTTCGATCTGGGAAGGCGCCATAAGTGTTTGTAATGGTGCAATTAAAATTGGTGTCGTATGAACATTTTATGGGATCTTCAGGTGGGCTAGAATTCACTAAGTAGATCATAAAGAAAATCAAACTTAGTTTTATGATTTTTGTGTCACTCATGGCTAGTACAGAGAATTGATGAAATAATTATAGAAGAACATGAATGATGTGTATACGCAACTAACACCTACTTATATAAGGATTTTTTTAAAAATTTTGGGGGGAGGGGGTTACAAATTAGTAGATTCAACTATTATGCTTTTGAAAACACAAAACTTGAATCCACTAACTTGTAAGAATAAAAGAACAATTCACATAATTAGTATCAGTTATGTGAGAAATATAACTGACACTAATTAATTATACGTGTAGACGTCAAAGTGAGGAGGTGAGAGAGGTTGATTATAAAAGATATGAGGAGATCGAGGTAAAGGTAGATCAAAGAGGTATTAGAGAGAGGTGATTAGACATTATATAATTTTATGTTATCGAGAATATAACCTTAGATAGAAGAGTAGAAGACTCATATTAAGATATAAGGTTGGTAGGTAATAGAGGTTGTTTCACTTTTTGAGGGATTAAACTTTTATGTGTTGGTTATTGTACTAGCAATATTATTGTAGTTCTTGTAGGTAAAAAGAAATTAAGGCAAAACAAAACTCTTTTTTTCACCCCAATCTCTTAATAGATGAATGTTGTGCCATGTCAAAATGAAAGAAGACTTTCTCCATTTTGTATTTAAAATTTGTATTGCAATAGTGACATGTCATTCCATCATTTTGTTTCTAATAGAATAATGGAAAACTATCCTTAAATTTTGCATGAATTATTACTTTAATTTTTTAACTATTGACAGCCTTAAAAATATCCCTATCTATTTGACTAATTGAACTTAAATACACCCCCGATCTGCCATATGACATAACAAATGGTCTCAAATTTTTGTAGAAGCGTGGGGCTCTTAATAAAATATCGAGTGAAGTGTTGAAAACATCCATAAACTTGACGAGAAATTAGGGGTGTATTTCACCATATGACAAGATCAGGAGTGTATTTAAGTTCAATTAGTCAAATAAATAGGTGTTCTTAAGGCTGTCAATAGTTCGAAGACGAAACTAAATATTTCATGTCGAATTTAATATGTTCACACTACTTCTCTTTGTCTTTTTAATTCATGTTGCTGTTAAAGTTGAAGCGAAGAGATATAATAGCTAGATGATAGGACCATATTATACTAGACAAGTATCATATAAATATAGGTGTAAAGACATTAGACATAGCATATTTTCTTTAATTTTATTTGGGTCAAACACATATACAACCTTTTTAACTTGCTTTTAAATTTCATCAATCTTGTTCCATTTTAACCTTCCTATCTATTTTTCATGTATCATTTAATTAAACACAAACTGCTAACTGGACAAATTGATGAGATAATAATTCCCCTTTTAAAGCGCGTAAGGAATTCTTTTTATTGTATATATATATATCTTTCAAAGATAAAATTCATCCTTTTTATTTTCTTATTTTTCCCGGTGTGAATATAAATATTTTATATGGTTGAAGCTCAATTTTTAGACAAGCTTCTAAATTATAGTTTAAAATTCATTTACAATATAAATAAATTATCTTTTAGATATTTGTTAAAATATATAAACTATATCCTTTCTTTTAGAAATTTGTCAGTTGGTATATGTAAATGATTTTCAGTCGTTATTGAAGGCGTAAAAGTCCAATAATATCAGAGCTATTACTATATATATATATATAAATATATACTTTGTTCAATTTATGTGATATTTTTTGAAGTCAATCCTAAAAAAACATATTTTCTTATTTTGATAAATATTTATAACACTATCAACTTCTTATCCATGTTGAATTCACTACAAATATTTATAACACTATAACATTAAATTACGCAAAGTAAATTGAAACAAAGGAGGATGTGTAAACACTACTAATGCCATTTATGTCAATGCATACATAGTACTTGATTTGAAAATTTTCATGTTTTCATTGTGGTACAAATTGTTCAGATATTACTCATTTTTAAAGTGTGTGAGAGATTCTTTTTAATATTAATAGTCAACATTTTTATCATTAGTAGCCTTCTTTATCTTCTCTTCAATCCTATTCTGCATGTATTTGGCGTTTTAATGTGTTTGGCATTTTATTCATGTATCCTTATATACACCATACAATTATTGATTTCTTGAATACTTACCCGTCCAATAATTATGTGGGGATCTTTTTTTTTTTTTTAACCAAATGTCAGAGCAATTAGTAGTTTGGACATATAATTTGGAGTATTAAGTTTAAGTTTTTATTTGAAATTAATATTTTAAAAGAAATTTGCATAAATTTTTAATTTCAAATCATGATTTCAAGTTTCAATTCCAAATTTAAAAAGTGAGATTTCAAATTTCAATTCCAAACTCTTCAAAATGTAGGATTACAAATTTCAAATTGTGATTTTAATTTTTTCTTAAAATGTAAAACTTTTCAAATCATGACGTGAATAGATTATTTGTACCATATGAAAAAATATTATACTCTCTCCATTTCATTTTATGTGGCACCGTTTGACTTAACAAAATGAAGATTTTTGAAACTTGTAGTTGATGTACCGAGGATTTACGGTAATGTTAATGCTTTAAACTTGGAATTTGCGTGTGTCTTCAGCATTTGTTAGTAGATGTGATGATATTTTGCAGGAAAGTAGGTTTTTGAGCAGTCAGGATGAAAAGAGATGAAGCAACAGATTTTTGAGGTTTTGATGACTCAACCTATGAGCCGTAGGATTTCCTACGAGCCGTAGGAATGAGTCGTGGTTTGAAGTGTGATTTTTGGAGCTAAGTGTAAAACGCTGGATGAGAATGATTTGTCATAAGAACTTCTATGAGCTGTATAAATCAATCATAGAAATATTCAGAGATGTTGAGCTCCAGTAACTGAATGATGGTTAACCAGGACGGGTCATACAAAGTTCTACGTGTTGTAGAACATACCCGTACAAGAGTTCAGAGTTAAGAGGAGGAGCTGCTGATTGACAGAAGGTTCCTACGGGTCGTAGAAACGAATCATAGAAACGACTGTCAAGCTGAATTTTCCTAGACTACCTTTTCCTACTTTATTTAGGATTTGATGTCTATAAATATTAGTTGTAATTTATTTTTGAGAGTTAGACAATTTGATATTTTTTAGATTTGGCTTTGAGAGTTAATTTGCAAATACTTTATGCATTTAATTTCTTGAAGTGTGGTTTATAATATTGGGTTTTGTTCATCAATTCAAGATTCCAAATTTTATCCACTCTAATTGTAAGTTCATGATTTATTGAACCAAATATATTATGAATTGTGATCACCCAAGCATGAGTAGCTAGATCCACAAGTAGGGTTGTAGGAACCATGAGTAATTAACAACGTAGACCTAATAATTAAGTAATCCTTGAATAATGTTTATGCATGTATTGTTGATCTCTTCGTTTTGATTGCTTTTTAACGGTGCGCAACATTTGAACTTGCCTTATTCCTACTTGTCCGACCAAGAAAGTAACGAATGGAAAAAGAGATTAAACGGCAGAGTTTTAACATTGATACTATGCTATCTAATAGTCTAACCTAATGATGCGAGGGCTATTATGGGTCAAGAGTAAGGGTTAGTAAAGCATACACCCGTAGACTAACCAAGTTGCATGGTTAAATTCTCTATTTGGACGACAAATTAAATCCATTAGGAGATACCTATCTTACCGACTTTGTATGTCAAACACTAGATAAGGGTTACAATTATGAGGTTTACTGCGTTAAGAGCTTGTGGGGAACACATACACCCTAGTTTCATCTTTTAGTTGTTTAACAAAACGTTAAATCCAGTCACTTTGGTACTTCTTACTAACATCAATCACTCTATATTTTGTGTTACAACACCCCCCCTCCCCCCTCTTTACGGAGATAATCTGACTAAAAGTACAATCAACAAGTTAATTAGCCGAAGTCTATACCTTGTTCCTCGTGGGATCGACCCTAACCTCTATTAGGTTCTTTATTTGACAATGATCTCTTATACTTCTTTAGGGAGGTGTATTTTGGGTGTATCAAATTTTGACGCCGCTATGGGGAATAAGGCTTTTAGATTAGACTAATCTTGTTATTGCAATATTAGCCAATTATTTTTTTGATTTACGTTTTATTTTTGTTTTTGTTTTCTATAGGGCTTATTGGCAATGTATGCCATGCACACAGAGTCAAGGCAATCCCTAACCCCTTACGATCCAAAAATAAGATAAACACTACGAAAAATGGTCAAAAGAGGTTGGAATCGTAACACCCCGAAAATTCTAACCCAAAAATCTGACCTTGAAAATTTATGCAGTCTGGTGCTACCGAATATTTCTACGGCCTGTAGAAGTATCTACGGACCGTAGATGGATTCCTGGAACCAATTCCTTGAAAGTTGGTTCTCAAGTCTAAGTTTCACGGACCAGACTATGGGTCGTAAAAGGTCCTATGGTCCGTAGAAAGACCTCATGGAAATCCAAGTCATGAAACACCCCCAATAAGCTTTCTAGATTGAGCAGGACAGCCTGTCAAAGTTCCTACAGGCCGTAGAAAGGATCCGCAGACCCCGACTTCAAAGACCCTGACCCCAACATGTTTTCTACGAGAGGGTCTACGGTTCGTAGTCTTTTGTACGGACCGTAGATGGTTTTCCATAGACGACTTCTATCTGTTTTAGGTGAGTTATTTTTAGTCTTTTCCCTCCCTTTCTAAACCTATAACCCGATATTTTTACACCTAATTAAGGTCACAAGAAATCTCTAGCACAAAGTTAAGTTGAAAATTTCCTTACTGATTATGTTTTAACATTAATAGTCAACATTTTTAGCATTAGCAATCTTCTTCTCTATCTTCTTTTCAACTCCATTTTTTCCTTCATCAACTGTAGTTACTCATTTGTTTTCTTCATCTACCTTATATTAAGGTTTCTTGTTTAGAAATTACTCATTAGTCAATGATACTATAAGAGTATATGTATATTGTTGTGGTATCATTAAGGTTTCTTGTTGTAACACCTCAACCTTAGAAAGGGATAATTTTAGAAAGAACTAATTTGGAAAAAGATAAATTGAGATTAGTTCAAGTTAAGCTTAAGTTGTGAGTTTTGGGTCAAGTCCAAACGGCCAAAAATTTCAGTAGAGGATGATTTGGGTGGCCTATAAGATAACAAATGAAAGATCTCTGAATCCTCTTTCCAACGCCACCGAGTTTGCTAGAATCCGAGTTCGGATGAGGGAGATATGCCCGTTTGAGTTCAGCCTTTCCAGTTAAGGAAATTTACCCAAATTAATGAGGGGTATTTTGGTCGTTTCCTTACCCCATCAGCCCAACACGTTTTGGTTACCCAAATAGGGGTCTAAACTGATTGAAATCAATTTTCACAATCTTAAATATGCTTAGGGTTTTAGAGAGGAGTTCAAGAGAGGAGAAAGAAAGGAAGAAATTCAAGCGCTCAAGGATTTCTTGCAATCTTCGAGGGGTTTTCGCCAAGGATTCAATCCTAACGAGGCATGTAAGTTTTCATAGTGTTGGGTTCATTCACCCACACACCAATCATGAGTTTCACTTTCAAATTCATTTATGAGATTGAGTATATTGAGGTTCTTGATGAAATTCTTGAGGTGTTGTTCTTCATTCTTGAATTACAATTTTTGGTTGAGTTCTTGAGGAGAGGATCTTGTTAATGAGGTTTTTTCCTTGAGGATTTTTGAGTAGATTTTTTATGTAATCAAGTTGGGTAAACTAATGTAAGAGGATTTGGAAGAAACCATTAGATTCTAGGTGAATTAGGGCCAAAAATAGAAAAAACAAAATTCGTTGGAAATTCTGGGAAAGGGGTGGCGCGCCGCGCCAGAATTGTGCCTGTGAAGTTTAGGGGCTGGCGCCCCGCACCACTTAGTGCGCCAAGGTCACCTGCCCCGTCCTTTTTCCATCGTTCGCCCCGTCTGAGTTCTTTTAAAGTGTACCTTCACTCCCTTTTACTATTCTAAATCACATTTAATCATCACGAGATCCTTCATATCATGAATCATAACTCTTGAATTCATAATTCAAATTCAAGATCGAGTTAAGAGTAGAGTTCGAGGGAGTTCTTTTGAGTCATTTGAGAAGTCTTTTGCAACTTTTAAAACTTGTTTTAAGACTTGAGTACTTGAGTATGAGGATGAGTAGAGTTGAGTTTCATGTTTTCAAAATGAATATATGGGAACTAAGTATTCCCAAAAGTAAATGTTTTTACATTTTAAAAATGAGAGGAAACATCGATTTCCAAATGAGTTCAAGAGGAGTTTTTGAGTATAAGCTATTTTAAGAGAACCTTTTGAGTAGTTAACTCAAAGTTTAAGGATGATGAAATGTTTTTAAACATATGAGCTGAGTTATATTATTAGGAGTAGTATTGAGCACCTGTCACGCCCAGAGCCTACACCCTGGGCATGGCTGGCACTCGAGAACCATTGCTGGCCCCAAGCAAACCCTTGGCCTGGATTAACTCTTAGCGGAAGACTTACTCATGATAAAAGAAGGTATTTAAATACAATCATAACTAAACTGTCTCAATAATTAACTTAGAATGTTTTAAAGATGCCGAAATGGCAACTCAAGTCTCAACATAACTGAAAAGAAATGCAAAGACTCATAAACGAACATCAACTAACTGTGTATGAAGCCTCTAACAACTGAGATGGACGTCGGGACAAGACCCACGACATCCTAATGAACTAACTGATAAAGCAATAAAAGGGGTCCTCCGAAAATAAGGAGGCTCACCAACAAACTCTGAAGCTCATTTGTGATTTGGTTTGGTTGGTTTGGCGGTTGAAAAAAAAAAACCCGATCATTCTTGGTTTGATTTGGTATTAAAAGAAAAAAATTCAAACCGAACCCAAACCAATCCGACATAATATATATATATATATATATAATATTATTTATAATCTACTTTGTTAATATATTTTTAGTTAGTTTATAGTTTTCAATGTTTATATATTTTATTTCAAATTTGGTTTTGTAAATATTTTCTTTTCTATTAAGATCCGAAGTTACAATTATATTGTTATAGTTTTTCAAATTCGAAGTTAACAATTTACTTTGTAAATATTTTGTTTTGTATTCAGTTTACCTCTAGCCTTTAATCTTATTAATTTAACATAATGAACGTTGATATTTCAAAACAAATATTATGTACTCAAGTGAATTTTACCATCTTTTTGAAAATTTCTATTCATTTAACATTTTTTAAGTTTAGCTTATCACACAAGTAAGTGAAAATATATTTGATCTAATTTTCAAATACCGTATAGTTGTAAAAAACCGAAAAAACTGAAAAATAGAATAAACCCGAAAGAACCGACTAAAGCTGAAACTGAAAAAACCGACTTTATGTGGTTTGATTTGGTTTTTAGATTTAATAAACTGACATTATTGTTTTAGGTTTTTTTAAACGAAAAACCAAACCAAACCAACCTATGTACACCCCTAATAACAACGATGCAGGACAAATTGCATCAGTACATTGAATGTACGAGCCTGCGAGGGGAATTCTAAAACAAGACACAAGCTTGAAAGGAACTGAAAGAACATACCTTGGCTCAACTCAACTCAACTTAACTCATTTCAATATAAAGCAATAATATGAATGCAATATAAAGATAAGCTTTTAAAACATGTATAACAACTCGGTATATTTAGAAATACAATAGTAACTCAGTTTGTATGCAAGGATACAATATAAACTCTATGTGTATATAACAATACAATTAACTCTATGTATATAAGAATACAAAAATACTTCTGTGGGAGTTTCTCTAACTGACAACCATTACTTTAGAGCTATGTGATGATACAACGTTTTGCCTCACGCTGCTAGGGCAGTCCTATACCTTGCCAGTGGTAAAGAACCTAACTACTAAGTGGATCCACTAGTCTATGCTGAAAAGCACTAAGGAATCATCTAAAAAGTATGACCCCTTTTCTACCCATGATGGCTACATGATTTATGGGGGCTGTGAGTTGTCTGAACTGTCCTCCATATCGGTGCTCAATACTACTCCCAAAATATAACTAGCTCATATGTTTAAAAACATAACTCTTTCTGTGGTTTGAGATTTTTTCTCAAAAACTATCTCAAAGGCTCTTTAGGAAATCAGTGTTTCCTCTCTTGCTTAATTGTGAAAGCATTTACTCTTTACTGAAAAATTAGCTCAAAGGCTCTGTTGGAAATTAATGTTTCCTTTCTTGTTTAAATGTGAAAACATTTACTCTTTGGGAATACATGGTCCTGATATACTCCTTTGAATAAATGAACTTTACTCTTTACTCTTTACTCACCTTGAAACTCAAGTCTTAAAACAAGTTTAAAGCATTTGTAAAA
>NW_006238942.1:1570202-1572529 GCF_000226075.1 Solanum tuberosum | reverse complement strand
AGAAAACATAGGTATGTTTCAAGGGAACTCAAACGGAAAGAAGTGGGAAAGAGTAGAAGGCCTGGCGACCACCCTGGCGTACTGAGTGGTGCGGGGCACCAGAGCTCAATCTTCAGATCCTGGGTTGAGGCGCCTGAGTGGCGCGGTGCCCCAGAGCCCATCCTTCAGAGCCTGATGTGGGGCGCTCTGAGTGGCGCGGCGCCCCACCCCTTTTTCCCAGTTTTTGGTGAATTCTCTTCGTCATTTTTCAACTCTAAACCCTCTAGATTCAATGGTTCTTTCCCCAAACACTTAGATTCGAATACATAACTAAAATATGCAAGAATATACTCAAAATTACATCTAATTTCATGAATTTAAATCAAGAACTTCTCAACAACTTCAACAATCAAGAACCCAATAAAAACTTCAACAAAATCCATCAAGAACTCAATTTCTTTACTTTCAAGAAAAAAAATTCACTAAATTAAATCATGATTGGCGCGTGGGTGAACGAAACCCAACACTATGTGATCTCACATACCTCGTAGGGATCAACCCTTGGTGAAATCCATAAGCGAAAACTCAAGAACGACGAACTTTGGATCTTTCTCCTCTTGCGTTCTTTCTCTAAAAACCCTAGCGTGAAATCTTTGAGTGCGTAAACTGACCCAATTCAGTTTAGACCCCTAAGTAATTACCAAAAATGAAATAAATTAATTGGGCAGTGAAAAGATCATAATACCCTTCTAAAATCCGGTTTTGACTTTCCTTATCTAGACAACCCAACTTCAAATGGGAATATCTCCCCCATACAAACTCGAAATTGAGCAAACTCGGTGACATTGGAAAGATAACTCAAAGATATTTCCTATGGTATCTTGTAGTACACCTAACTCATCCTGAGATAAGAGTTATGGTCATTTGAAGTTGACAAAAAACTCACACTTAGCTTAACTTTATCAAACTTTCCAAATTTGATTATTTTCAAAAAAGAAAAGGTTTCTTTCTAATTCTAGTTCTTTCAAATATAGAGGTGTTACATCAGCGATATGGGGATGAGTTCAAATAACTCAAAGTCCTCATAAACCATGTAGCCAACGTGGGTAGAAAGGGTCATACTTTTTTGATGATTCCTTATTGGTTTTTAAGCATAGCTTAGTGGATCCACTGAGTTGAGGATGCCTTATACTCTGACAAGTTATAGGACAGTTCTGACAGTGTGGGTGAGACGATGTATCATCACATAGCTCATAGTGATGGTTGTCAGTTAGAGAATCTCCCAAATAAAAGTTATTATTGTATTTTTAAATACATTGAGTTGTTATCTACTGTTTTAAAAGCTTTCTATAAACTGCATCTTTATTTTTGTTTTTATACTATATTGAGTTGAGTATCCATGAGTTGAGGTTGAGTTGCGTGGAGATGAGGTGAGTATGTTTCATTCTTTCCAAGTTCAAGCTTATATGTCATGTTCAGTGTTCCTCTTACATACTCCTACATTCAATGTACTGATGTCATTTGGCCTGCATCATTTCATGATACAGATACAGGTAACCAGGGTCATCAATAGGCGCTTCATTGATACCACTTGTACTTCGAGTTAGCTTTGGTGAGGCTCCTTGCTTTCGGAGGATTCCATTTACTTTTTAGTTTGTTAGGATGTCGTGGGTCTTGTCCCGACTTCCATCTTTGTCATTTTGAGACTTCATAGATAGACAATAGTAGTTCATGAGTCTTTTCATTTCTATTGTTAATGTTTAAGACTTGAGTTGCCTCTTTTGGATAGTGAGTGAATATTTTATTTAAAATATTCTGAGTATCTTTTTTGAGACAATTGAGTAAAAGCTTTACTTTTGAGTTCATCTAATGTTGAGTAAGTCTTTCATTGAGAGTTGAGCCAGACTAAGGGTTCACTTGGGGCCAACAATGATTCTCGAGTGCCGGCCACGTCCAGGGTGTAGGATGGGATGTGACACTTGTTCAGAAATTACTCAATAATCAATGATAATATAAGAGTGTGTATATATATATATACAAATAACCTTAACGATAACATAATATATATATATATATATATATATCATTAAGATTTTTTGTATAGAAATTACTCATTAGTAAATAATACTATAAGATTATATATATACACTTCTATAGTATCGTTGACTAATGAGTAATTTCTGAACAAAAAACCTTAATGATACCATAAAAGATATATATACTCTTATAGTATCATTGAATATTGAGTAATTTCTAAACAAGAAACATTAATGATACCACAACAATATACATATACTCTTATAGTATCATTGACTAATGAGTAATTTTTGAACAAGAAACCTTAATGA
>NW_006238942.1:1561382-1569990 GCF_000226075.1 Solanum tuberosum | reverse complement strand
TAATGATAATATATACTCTTATATATATATATATATACATATATATAAGAGTATATGTATATTGTTGTGGTATCATTAATGTTTCTTGTTTAGAAATTACTCAATAGTCAATGATACTATAAGAGTATATATATCTTTTATGGTATCATTAAGGTTTTTTGTTCAGAAATTACTCATTAGTCAACGACACTATCAAAGTGTATATATATAATCTTATAGTAATATTTACTAATGAGTAATTTCTACACAAAAAATCTTAATGATATATATATATATATACTGATTTAGTATGAATTTTAGCTAAATTATCAGCCTTAATGATACCAATACAATATATCATACTAATTTAGTATTAGTTAAGCGAAATTAGTTGAGGGGGGTATATAGTTTAATTATTTAGTGGGATATGAATGTAACTATTTTGCTTTTATGGGATATTTGCTTTGTTTCCCCTATTTTAAAGTCGCGCGGGCCTAGGCTGTTACGACCCAAGCCTACACCCTGGACGTGGTCGGTACTCAAGAACCATTGATGGTCCCCAAGCAAACCCTCATCCTGGATGACTACATGCAGAAGACTAACTTGAGCATACATACGCATCAAATTGAAAGAAACGTTTAAAAATAGTTTACTGAATCTCAAAGCTTCGCTGAATATACTGAGTATGAAACATAAGTTTTAAATAAAATATCTGAAAATGAAAGACTCTCTAAAACTGTCTATCTATGAAGCCTCTACTATAATAGATGAGTGTCGAAACAAGACCCACGACTATTCAAAATGCTACTAATACTAACAACTCATAAAATTGGAGTCCTCTGGAAGCAAGGAGACCTCACTCGAAAGCTGACGAACAGATGAAGTGATCTCAACAAACTCTTGTTGAGGATCTTAAGAACATGTATCTGCATCATTAAAGGACGCAGGTCGAATGACATCAATACATGGCATGTACGAGTATGTAATATAGATGAATAACAAATAACCGAAGGAAAGGATTATAATAGATATAAATATACATTCAACTGAATGTAAAGAAATAAAGGAGTAAAATCATTAAAACTTTACAAAAATACTTACTAATCTCTAAACTCAACATATTAAGTGATATAATAAAAATACACTTTTAACTCTATTTGAGAGATTCTCTAACTGACAACCATCACTATAAGCTACGTTATGATACATCGGCTCACCCACGTAGCCAGAACTGTCCTATACCTTGCCGGGGTATAGAACACCTCAACTTAGTAGATCCACTAAGCTCTGCCCGAAGGCACTTAGGATTCATCTAAAAAGTATGATCATGTATCCATGTTGGCATACATTGTTTATGAGGAATTTGAGTTGTCTGAACTCATCCCCCTATTGGTGCTCAATACTACTCCCAATAATATATACTCATGCTCAACGTTTAAACACATACTCTTAATATCTCAAACTATCCTCTTAAAAGAGATAATTGCTCTTGAAATATCTTTGAACTCATAACTCATTTAGAAATCAAAGTTTCTCTTTTATCAATGTAAAACCTGAGACCTTTGGGAATACTTAATTCCCTTATTCTCATACTCAATTCATACTTGAAAACTCTTTCTCAAAAATATATCAAAATCATATAGTGATATGATCATTGATGACTCGGGAATTCATAAGGCAACATTGATGGTATATCTAGATATCATACTGCTTAAATATTGATGACATACTCGATTGTTATACGAATTACGTTTTAAAAACTCTTTCTCAAAACTCATCTTTACTTTTTCAAAAACTCAGTTTAAAAACTCAAATGTTGGCTTTAAAAAGCTTCTCAAAATTTATAACTCAATTCATAGGGTTCATGTGGAATTATGGACATGAACGACTCAACTCAGGGGTCTTAATAGCTATATGGAAACTCAGTACTCAGAACTCAAGAACGCAAGAATTCAAGGGTACTACTCCTCTCAAGAATACTCAATTCATAGGGTTCATGTTGAAATATAGACATGAACGAATCAACTCAAGAATATTAATGCATAACATATAGCAATTCAATATTTAGGAATAGATTTTCAAAAAGAAACAAGAACTCGAGAACTTAAAATCAACTCATCTCAAGAATACTCAAATTTAGGGGTAGAATCCTAGATTTCTCTTTTACTGATTTGAAAGTAGATGTAGGGCGTGAGGACGAAATAGTTCAACACTATGATAGCCTTACATACCTGGAAGAATCAGGTTCTTGAAGAATCTTGAAGAAGAACTTGATTAGAAGCCTTGAAACCCTAGCTTGAAGGAGACAAATCAAGAAAAACCTTTCGTGAAATTTCTTGAATCAGTTTCTTGAAACTCTATGGCCAAGAATTATGTCATTAATGATTCATAATTGTATGAAGGAATTTGAATTGGAAAGAATGGAATTCTTGGAGAAGAACTTACCTTGAAGAAGAATCTTGAAAAAGATGGAAAGAATCTTGAATGGAGTCTTCTACTTTGATTTTTCCTTAGGGTTTTGCCTTAGGATTTGAGAGAGAAAAGAATGGGGGATTAAGAGATGAAAATATGATTGTTTTAAGCCTTTAATTAGTCAAGAAATCCGTTTAGGATTTTCTTAGAGGTAAAAAGACAAAAACGGCCCTTTTTAATGTTTTCCCGTTGTCTAATTCGTCACTGCACTGTACCAGGTTACTAAAATGACCATAACTTTTTCTTGAAACTTGAATTGATGCGAAATTTGTGGCATTGGAAAGAAGATTCAAATACCTTTAATTTGATAGGTTATGGGCCACGTAAATCTTTATATTCTAAGAGATATGGTCATTTGAAGTTGACCAAAAGAGAATCTTTCATCAAAACTTAATAGGTATGGAAACTTTCAACTCAACTTTGTGCTAGGAGTTTCTAGTGAACTTAATTGATATCCAAAATCATTTCCACACTAAAGAATTTACATATACACATATGGGCAATTTAAGAATCACCCGTTATGACCCTACAAGTAAATGAAGAATAGTTCAGGTCTTAAATTAGAAATTTCTGGGGTGTTATATAGGCCTAAAGTGGACAACATCACTAGAGAGCTGAGTCGTTACAACACTCATATATATTTATATATATACTCATGTAGTCATCTAAGACATCAAATACGCTCTCAGTCTCAGGTGATATTTTAGCTATTCGAGATTCAAATTATACGAAATTTAATTTACATTTTAAAGAATATTTTTCATTATATTGACATGAGAAGAATTACATAATATAATATTTTTTTAGCATTGAATAAGCCTAGAGGCCATGAGTAGTAAACTACACAATGTGATTTTTACTTAAGTATCGTTTAATTTTTAGTGAAGTAAATAATATAATTGAATCTCAATGAGCAAAAATTATAACATAAATAGTACGTAAATGCATGCATGGTTTAAAGACATAATAATTAGGAACAATATATCAATATCAAATACCTATAATTATAAACCACATTTTTTGTGTGCTCTATGTATTGACAAAATGATTCTTGAATAAAAACATTTTAGTGATAGATGTAGGGCATGAGGACAAACTAAGTCCATCACTATGATAACCTTACGTGCTTGGAGGAACAAAGTTCTTAGCGAAACAGTAGGATGAATGCTTGAAAACCCTAGCCCTCTCCTCTTGGATTCTTGCTCTAAGACTTGGAAGAGTTAATGAACGTTGAATAATTGACTAACACTATTTAAACTCTTTACTAGGTGTAAAAACATTGTAATTTAGGCTTAGATGGGGTGAGAAAAGACTTAAATATCCCTCTTGAAAGTTGGTGTAAACCTTCTACGGGTCCATCTACGGTTCGGGGTATATTCTCCGGACAATAGATATCATCTGTGGAATTTATATTGAATTTTACAGCTCAAAATTTCATTCTATGGGTCTAATCTATGACCCGTAGAAGTTCCTACGGCCTGCAGTGTAACATCGTGCAATTTGAAATAGCTATGAAGAAGCTTGTAATTGGAAATAGTTATTTTTGGAAAGAATTCAAAATCTGAAAATTTAGTGAAGTATGGAAAAACATGAGTTTTTGGTCAACTTCACACGGTTATAAGTCCTAGCTCAGGATGAGTTAGGTGTATTTACAGTTATGTTTGGAAAGCCTTTGTAATGATCTTTCCAACGCCGCCGAGTTTGCTGGATTTCGAGTTCGTATGAGTGAATTATACCCTTTGAAAGTTGGGCTGTTGGCATAGGGCAGTTTAGTCCAAATTTGTAAGGGTATTTTGGTCTTTTCCCTAACCATTTCTTTTGGTTATATTAAAGGTCTAGACTGATTTTAATTCAGTTTTTCCCTTTTAAAAGTGAGAGTTAGGGTTGTGAGTGAAGAGAGAAAGAAGAGGAGAAAGAGAAGAAAAAGCAAAGTTCGTCAAGATCGTCGTGGTTTTCGTCGGGGGTGATCCCTAATAAGGTATGTAAGATCATAGTGTTGGGTTGGTTCATTCTCCCACACGCCAAACTTGTTTTAATTCCGAAAAGAGAAAAGATTGGTTGTGTTTGATGATTTCTTGTAGTTGTGTTGAAGTCTCTTGTTGATTTGGTACATGTTTCCGGATGGAATTTAGAGTTGAATCTATTGTATATTGAGGGTTTCAATGATTATGATTGTTTGGGGAAAGAACCTTTGTTGTTGAGAGGGTTTATAGTTGGAGAAACTACGGAGAAAAGTCAGATTTTCTAGGGAAAAGGTTGGGGCGTCGCGCCAGCCAGCGCGCAACGAAAGGGACTTTGAAGTTCCCTCCTTGGGGCGGCGCACCATGCAGTGCACACAGCAGGCCCTTCTGGAATTCGAGGGCAGGCACACCGCGCCTCTCAGAGCGCCAAGGACTCCAATCCTCCTCATTCCTTCCCCACTTTTTCATACATGTTCCTTGGTAATGTACCTATGTTTTCTAGTTATTTTGAACACTGTAAGGTACATCTAAACATCACAAACTCATTCATAAACATGAGATCATTACCCTTGAATCTGTAATCCAATTCGAGGAAAGTTAGGATCAAAGTCAAGTGAAGTTAGAGTCAAGTCTAGAAGTTAAGAAGCAAGTCAAAGCAAGTCTTTAATGTTTTTCCAAGAGTCTTTATTGAACGTTTTAACTTCGTTTTAAGGCTCAAGTTTCAAGTTAAGCCAAGAGTATAGAGTTGAGTTCATTTCTAAAAAGTTATTAGGGAACTAAGTATTCCCAAAGAAGTTTATAAATGTTTTTACAATTGAGTAAGAAAGGAACTATGTTTTTTCCAAGAGAGCCTTTAGCCTAAGCTTTGAGCAATTATCTCAAACTAAAGAAAGATGTGTTTAAAACACTTATGAGCTAAAGTATATTTGGGAGTAGTATTGAGCACCGAGTTGGGGACGCGAGTTTATTTAACTTAACTTTCCATAAGAACAATGTAGCCAACATGGGATCTAACGGGTCATTCTTTTTAGATGATCACGTAGGTTAAGCTAGTGGATCCACTAAGTTAAGTAAGGTCCTATATCACGACAAGGTATAGGATGGTCATTGGGCAACGTGTGGTAAAACATTGTATCATCACTAGGGCTCATAGTGGTGGTTGTACAGTTAAAAACCTCCCACAAAGTTATATTACTTTATATAAGTAAAGTTGAGTTTGTTATTGTCTTATCTTTAACGAACTAAGTTGTTTACACTATTTTACAAGCTTTATATATATTGCATGTGTCTTATTGCTTTATATTGAGTTCGGTTATTCATGAGTCGAACAGAGCCAAGGTAAAAGTTCCTTTGTACTCCTTTCAAGCTTAAGTTGTTGTTTAGCTTTCCAGCTCGCATACTCGTACATTCAATGTACTGATGCCAGTTGGCCTGCATCTTATTATGATGTAGACACAGGTACCCAGGATCAGCATCCAGCACGCCGTTGATCCAGCTGAGCACTCTAGAGTCAGTGGTAAGCCTTCTTGCATTCCGGAGGACTCTGTTATTTTGTGTTCCTAGTTTTGCTTTATTAGGATGTTGAGGGGTTTGTCCCAACATCCATTTCAGTGTTATAGAGGCTTCATAGACAGTCAGTCAGTTTGTATAGGTTCTCTCATCTATGTATATATATAAATATTTTATTTTGAGACACGAGTTGCCTTTTTGGCCTGTTTTGATCAATTAGGTGGTTTTATGACCTTCCGTTGCATGAAGTTATTTTGTTGAGTTAAGTTTCCGCTGAGTTAAGTAAGCCAGGCCTTGGTTCGCTTGGGGCCAGCAATGGTCTTCGAGTGCCGGTCCCGCCCAGGTGTAGGCTCGGGGATTGACAAACTTGGTATCAAAGTACAGAGTTCAAGAGTCCTAGGGAGTCTATGAAGCCGTGTCTGTAGAGTCTTAGTTATCGGTGTGAAGCGCGCCATATCTATAATTAGGAGGCTGCAACATTTAGGAACTATCTCACTTCTTTCACATTCATCTTGTGCGTTGGAGTTTATCTCTAAACAGTTTCTTTCTAATTCGTGCTTGCACGTGTTTTCAGATAATCATGCCTCTGCGAAGAGTAGGCAGAGGGTGTCCTGCTAGGCATTATGTTGATGAACAAGAGTTACCTTATGCACCAGGAGTGCAACATCAAGGGGATGTTACTAATGCTGAGTTCAGAGAGGCATTTACGATACTGAGTTAAGCTATGACTAATCAGATAGGTCAGCAACGGGGAGCTCGACATAAATGAGTTGACACTTCAAGGATCCGTGAGTTCTTGGGGATGAATCCTCCGGGTTTCATGGGTTAGAGAACTACTGAGGATCCAGAGAACTTCATTGAGGAGCTGAAGAAGATTTTTTATGTGAAGCATGTGGCAGATACTGAGCAAGTTGAACTAGCTATGTATCAATTGAAGGATGTTGCTAGAACTTGGTTCGACTAGTGGAAAGGGGGCAGAGCTGAGAATGCACCACCTGCGAGTTGGGCCTGTTTTGAGGAAGCTTTCTTGGGGCGTTTCTTTGCTCGAGAATTGAAAGAGGCCAAGGTAGGTGAGTTCCTTACACCTAAGTAGGAGTCCTTGAGTGTTCATGAGTATGGGTTGAAGTTCGCCCAACTATCCCGTTATGCTCCGGAGATGGTTGCGGACATGAGGAGTGGAATAAGCTTGTTCGTTGCTGGGCTGTCTTGTCTGTCGAGTAAGGAAGGTAGGGCTGCAATGCTTATCGGGGACATGGACATATCAAGGTTGATGGTTTATGTGCAGCAGGTCGAGGAAAAGAAGCTGAGGGACAGGGAAGAGTTGAGAAATAAGAGAGCTAAGACCGGTAATGAGTCCGGGCAGCAGAAAGGGAATGCAAACCGTCCGTCAGGCGAAAGGGACCTGCTCCATCATCTGTTAGCGCACCCGCACCAAGATACAGGGGTGGTCATAATGGCCAGAATTCGAAGGACTTCAAGGTTAGACCATCACAGTCTTCAGGTAGTGTGGCACAATGAGGTAGTTTGACCGCTGCATGTGCTAGGTGTGGTAGAACCCACCCAGGTAAATGTCTTGATGGCCAGACAGGTTGTTTTAAATGTGGACAAGAGGGTCACTTCATGAAGGAGTGCCCTAAGAACAGGCAAGGTGGTGGAAATCTGGGCAACAGGGCCCAAACTTCATCAGTTGCTCCCCCAGATAGGATGACACCTAGAGGAGGTACTTCTAGTACAAACGGAGGAGCAAACCGCCTCTATGCAATCACTAGTCGCCATGAGCAAGAGAATTCTCCAAATGTTGTCACTGGTATGATCAAAGTCTTTGCTTTTGATGTGTATGCTTTGCTAGACCCAGGAGCAAGTTTATATTTTGTAACTCCTTATGTTGCAAATAAGTTTGATGCTCTTCCTGAAAGACTTTGTGAACCCTTTTGTGTTTCTACACCTGTTGGGGAGTCTATTCTAGCAGAAAAAGTCTATCGTGATTGTCCCGTTTCCATCAATCACAAGAGCACCATGGCTGATTTGGTTGAGTTAGACATGATAGATTTCGATGTCATTTTAGGTATGGACTGGCTTCATGCCTGTTATGCATCATTAGATTGTAGAACTCGAGTGGTCAAGTTTCAGTTTCTGAATGAGCCAGTCATAGAGTGGAGTAGTAGTTCAGCCGTGCCTAAGGGTCGTTTCATTTCGTACTTTTAGGAGAAAAAGTTAGTTTCGAAAGGTTGTGTTTATCACTTAGTCTGAGTTAATGACTCTAGTGTTGAGATACCTCATATTTAGTCAGTTCCTATAGTAAGAGAGTTTCCAGAAGTTTTTCCTGATGATTTACCCGAAATTCCTCCTGAGAGAGAAATAGATTTCGGCATAGACCTCATTCCAGATACTCGTCCTATCTCTATTCCGCCATATAGAATTGCACCAGCAGAGTTGAAAGAGTTCAAAGAGCAGTTGAAATATCTCCTAGATAAGGGTTTCATTCGACCAAGTGTCTCACCTTGGGGAGCTTCGGTCTTGTTTGTGAGAAAGAAAGATGGTTCCCTTAGAATATGTATAGATTACTGCCAGTTAAACAAGGTTACCATAAGGAATAAGTACCCTCTTCCGAGGATTGATGATCTTTTCGATCAGCTTCAGGGTGACACTTGTTTTTCGAAAATTGACCTCAGATCAGGCTATCATCA
>NW_006238942.1:1557016-1561292 GCF_000226075.1 Solanum tuberosum | reverse complement strand
GAAGATCATGCTAGTCATCTCAAAATAGTTCTCCAAACTCTAAAAGATAAGGAGTTATATGCTAAGTTCTCTAAGTGTGAGTTATGGCTTGAGTCTCTGGCATTCTTAGGCCATATTGTTTCCAGTGATGGAATTAGAGTTGATACTCAAAAAATAGAGGCAGTGCAGAATTGGCCTACACCCACATCTCCAACTTATATTAGGAGTTTCTTGGGGTTGGCTAGATATTATCAAAGGTTTGTCGAGGGATTCTCATCTATTTCATCTCCTTTGACTAAGTTGACTCAGAAAATAGTCAACTTTCAATGGTTTGAAGCTTGTGAGAAAAGCTTTCAGTCATTGATAAAGAGGTTGATTTCTGCTCCAGTTTTGATCTTACCAGAAGGAACTCAAGGTTTTGTGGTGTATTGTGATGTATCTAGAGTGGTTTGGATTGTGTCTTAATGCAGAATGGAAAGGTTATAGCTTATGCCTCCAGACAGTTGAAGATTCATGAGAAGAATTACCCAACCCATGACTTAGAGTTGGCTGTTGTAGTATTCGCTTTGAAGATATGGCGTCGTTACTTGTATGGTGTGCATGTTGATATATTCACTGATCACAAGAGTCTTCAATATGTGCTTACTCAGAAAGAGCTTAATCTCAGACAGATGAGGTGGTTAGAATTACTCAAGGATTATGACCTGAGTATTCTTTACAACCCAGGTAAGGCTAATGTTGTTGCTGATTCTTTAAGTAAGTTGTCTATGGGTAGCACCGCCTATATTGAAGAAGCGAAGAGAGAGTTAGCAAAACATATGCATAGACTGGCACGCCTAGGAGTTAGACTTATGGATTCCACAGAAGGAGAAATAGCGGTGACGAACGGGGCCGAGTCATCATTAGTTTCAGAAGTGAAAGAGAAACAAGATCAAGATCCCATTTTGCTTGAGTTGAAGGAAAATGTTCAAAAGCAAAAGTATTAGCTTTTGAACAAGGGGGAGATGATGTATTGAGATTTCAAGGTAGATTGTGTGTACCTATGGTGGATGGACTCCAAGAGAAGATTATGGAAGAAGCTCATAGCTCCAGATATTCCATTCATCCGGCTTCCACAAAGATGTATCATGACTTGAGAGAAGTTTATTGGTGGAATAGCATGAAGAAAGGCATTGCTGAATTTGTTGCTAAATGTCTAAATTGGCAGTAAGTGAAAGTTAAACACCAAAGGCCCGGTGGTTTGGCGCAGAATATAGAACTTCCAAAATGGAATTGGGAGATGATCAATATGGATTTCATCACAGAGTTGCCAAGGTCTCGCAGACAACATGATTCTATTTGGGTAATTATCGACAGAATAACAAAATCAGCCTATTTTCTGCTGGTAAAGACTACCCATTCAACAGAAGATTATGCCAAATTATATATTCAAGAGGTGGTGAGACTTCATGGAGTCCCAGTCTCCATTATTTCAGATAGAGGTGCACAGTTTACTGCACATTTCTGGAAATATATTCAGAAAGGCCTGGGTTCGAAGGTGAACTTAAGTACTGCCTTTCATCCTCAGACTGATGGGCAAGCAGAGTGCACTATTCAGACTTTAGAAGATATGTTGAGGGCTTGTGTGATCGATTTCAAAGGGAGTTGGGATGATCACCTACCTCTCATTGAGTTTGCCTACAACAACAGTTATCACTCTAGCATCCAGATGGCTCCATATGAAGCTTTTTATGGGAGAAGATGTGGATCTCCTATTGGATGGTTTGAAGTTGGTGAAGCAGGGTTGATAGGACCAAATTTAGTTCACCAAACTATGGAGAAGGTGAAAGTGATTCAAGAGAGGTTGAAAACAGCACAGAGTCGTCAAAAATTCTTTACTGATGTTAGGAGAAGGGCGTTAGAGTTTGAAGTAGATGATTGGGTATATTTGAAAGTTTCACCAATGAAGGGGGTTATGAGGTTTGGTAAGAAGGGGAAACTTAGTCCCCGGTATATTGGACCTTACCGCATAGCCAAGAGGATTGGCAATGTTGCTTATGAGTTGGAGCTACCACAGGAATTAGCAGCGGTTCATCCGGTATTTCACATCTCCATGTTGAAGAAGTGCATAGGCGATCCTTCATTGATCCTACCAACTGAAAGTATTAGGATCAAGGATAGCTTATCTTATGAAGAGATTCCTATTCAGATTTTAGATCGCCAAATTCGCAAATTGAGAACAAAAGAGGTAGCCTCAGTCAAGGTCCTTTGGAGGAACCAATTTGTTGAGGAAGCTACTTGCGAAGCCGAAGAGGACATGAAGAAGAGATATCCACATCTCTTCGAATCCGGAGGAAATGCAGATCAAGGTACTAATTTCCTTCTTAGTGCTCTTTAATTTATAATGAGCATGTTGTTGTTGTTTGCATGGTTGCTTGTTGGGTGTTTGAGTTTGATGTTACACCCTTAGCCTAGTAAGAATAACCTCATTCGAGGACGAATGTTCCCAAGGGGGAGATATTGTAACATCGTGCAATTTGAAATAGCTATGAAGAAGCTTGTAATTGGAAATAGTCATTTTTGAAAAGAATTCAAAATCTGGAAATTTAGTTAAGTATGGAAAAACATGAGTTTTTGGTCAACTTCACACGGTTATAAGTCCTAGCTCAGGATGATTTAGGTGTATTTCCAGTTATGTTTGGAAAGCGCTTGTAATATTTCCAACGCCGCTGAGTTTGCTCGATTTCGAGTTCGTATGAGTGAGTTATGCCCTTTTGGAAGTTGGGCTATTGGCACAGGGCAGTTTAATCCGAATTTGTAAGGATATTTTGGTCTTTTCCCTAACCATTTATTTTGGTTATATTAAGGGTCTAGACTGATTTTAATTCAGTTTTTCCCTTTTAAAAGTGAGAGTTAGGGTTGTGAGTGAAGAGAGAAAGAAGAGGAGAAAGAGAAGAAAAAGCAAAGTTCGTCAAGATCGTCGTGGTTATCGTCGGGGGTGATCCCTAATAAGGTATGTGAGATCATAGTGTTGGGTTGGTTCATTCCCCCACACGCCAAACTCGTTTTAATTCCGAAAAGAGAAAAGATTGGTTGTGTTTGATGATTTCTTGTGGTTGTGTTGAAGTCTCTTGTTGATTTGGTACATGTTTCCGGATGGAATTTCGAGTTGAATCTATTGTATATTGAGGGTTTCAATGATTATGAGTGTTTGGGGAAAGAACCTTTGTTGTTGAGAGGGTTTAGAGTTGGAGAAACTAAGGAGAAAAGTCGAATTTTCTGGGAAAAAGGCTGGGGCGTCGCGCTAGCCAGCACGCCCCAAAAGGGACTCTGAAGTTCCCCCCTTGGGGCGGCGAGCCATGCAGTGCGCCCAGCAGGCCCTTCTGGAATATGAGGGCTGGCGCCCCGCGCCTCTCAGAGCGCCAAGGACTCCAATCCTCCTCATTCCTTCCCCACTTTTTCATACATGTTCCTTGGTAATGTACCTATGTTTTCTAGTTGTTTTCAACACCCTAAGGTACATCTAAACATCACAAACTCATTCATAAACATGAGATCATTACCCTTGAATCCGTAATCCAATTCGAGGAAAGGTAGGATCAAATTCAAGTGAAATTAGAGTCAAGTCTAGAAGTTAAGAAGCAAGTCAAAGTAGCTCTTTAAAGTTTTTCCAAGAGTCTTTATTGAACGTTTTAACTTCGTTTTAAGGCTCTAGTTTCAAGTTAAGCCAAGAGTATAGAGTTGAGTTCATTTCTCAAAAGTTATTAGGGAACTAAGTATTCCTAAAGAAGTTTATAAATGTTTTTACAATTAAGTAAGAAAGGAACTGTGTTTTTTCCAAGAGAGCCTTTGGGCTAAGCTTTGAGAAATTATCTCAAACTAAAGAAAGATGTGTTTAAAACACTTATGAGATAAAGTATTTTTGGGAGTAGTATTGAGCACCGAGTTGGGGACGTGAGTTCATTTAACTCAACTTTCCATAAGAACCATGTAGCCAACAAGGGATCTAACGGGTCATTCTTTTTAGATGATCATGTAAGTTAAGCTAGTGGATCCACTAAGTTAAGTAAGGTCCCATATCACGGTAAGGTATAGGATGGTCCTTGGGCAACGTGAGGTAAAATGTTGTATCATCACTAGGGCTCATAGTGGTGGTTGTCGGTTAAACAACCTCCCACAAAAGTTATATTACTTTTATATAATTAAAGTTGAGTTTGTTATTGTCTTATCTTTAACGAACTAAGTTGTTTACACTGTTTTACAAGCTCTCTCTCTCTCTCTCTCTATATATATATATATATATATATATATATATGTA
>NW_006238942.1:1501037-1552148 GCF_000226075.1 Solanum tuberosum | reverse complement strand
GAGTCAGTTAGTTAGTATAGAGTCTCTCATCTATGTATATATATAAATATTTTATTTTGAGACACGAGTTGCCTTTTTGGCCAATTTTCATTAGTTAGGTGGTTTTATGACCTTTTATTGCATGAAGTTATTTTGTTGAGTTAAGTTTCCACTGAGTTAAGTAAGCCAGGCCAAGGGTTCGCTTGGGGCCAGCAATGGTCTTCGAGTGCCGATTCCGCCCAGGGTGTAGATTCGGGGCGTGACATGTAGAATGGATCCATACGAATTGGACCCTAAAATGTGACTTATCTGAAGTTTTCAATGAGTTGACAATATGGTTCCTCAAAATTTCTATGACCCATAGAAGTAGCTCGAAGGAATTGACTTCAGGAAACACTGATGTGATAGTCTCTAGTAAAATGCAATAACTTTTTACTTTGAACTCGAAATGAGGCAAATTTGGTGACATTGGAAATAGAACTCATAGGCCTTCAATATTATAGGTCATAGGTCACCTAACTCATTTTGTTCTGAGAGATATGATCATTTGTAGTTGACCTAAGTTAAATCTTATGTCAAAACTGAATCGGAAGGAAGCTTGAAACTCAACTTTGAGCTAGGGAGTTCTTGTCACCTTAATTCATATCCAAAATCATTCCGACACAAAATAATTGACCTTTTACACATATGAGAAATTTAAGAATCATCCGATACGACCTTACATGTAAATAAAGAATGATTCAGGCCTTAGCTTAGAAATTTCGAGATGTTATATTTGCCCCCGATTGTATAAAATACAACATATATAAACAAATACAAAATTGTGTACAATTTGTAAGATTGATATTTTAAAACAGTCGAGAATAAAATTCAACAAACACTTCTAATTCGTAGATGTATTGACGAATATGGATGGCAAATAAAAATAAAGAGATGGACAAATAAAAATAAAGAGAGGAATTAAATAGTAGATGATTGGGTTGTGTTTATTCGAAAAGTAGAATAAAATTTCCTAAAGGGAATTTGTGGTTGTTAGGCAATAATTGCATATTTGGATCATGTGACTAACGATAGAGTTATGAGTCGAAAGTTGTTCAAATTAAGGATAAAATTATTCTAATATTAAATAGAGATATATTTGATTGTTTTCCATTATCTAACACAGTTTACAAAACAGGTTCACTTTCAATCAATACCAAAAACTCCCAAATATAATTCATAAAATTTAAATACTAGTATACATTTTTTTATCCAATTGGTGACCAATAAGTTTGAGGGTCGCTCTATTTTAGTCCTTGTATATATATATAAAAATGTTTTTTTTACACAAATTCCTCATATTAATAACTTATAATAATACAAAAAATAAAGACATAATTTTGTCAATTACTTATAAAAATATCAGACATATCTATAGAGTAAATGCATGGTTGATAGAAATATCGGATTCACACGCAACTTAATAAATTGAAAGGCACAATAATTAAGAGCAATATATCAACATCAAAAGTACTTAAAATTATAACACATTTTTATGTGTTCTATATATGAAAAAATGACTCATAAATATAAGAACATTACATTAGGGGACCATATGCTTTTTACTTTTGGTATAATTTTTTGTTTTTTGTTTTTTATGTTTCCTTCCATCCATCATTATAAAAATTCGAAAGTTCTACAGTGAAATTATTATTAATTTTACATCAAATAGTTCACAGTACGTATTTCATATGACAATACACCATTTTTGTGACACTAAGTTTAAGACAAAAGGTCCCACATCGATAAAAATATAGGAAAGATGTTGGGTATATAACTTATAAGTAAGCAGTTCTTACCAATAAAAGATGTGTTTTAAAGTCGTGCGTGCATAAGCCAAAAGCGAATAATATCACTAGTGAGCTGGATCGTTACAAATTTCAGATATAAATATGTATACTCATGTAGTCGTGTAAGACATCAAATACGCTCTCTGTCTCAGATGATATTTTAGCTATTCAAGATCCAAATTATATAATCTTCAATTTAGATTTTAAAGAATAGGTTTTTTCATTATATTGACATGAGAAGAATTGTATTATATAATATTTTTTGAACATTAAGAAAAGGCCACATGTCAAGAGTAGTAAACTACAAAAGGTCATTTTTACTTAAATGACGTTTATTTTAGAGTGAAGAAAATAATACAATTGAATCTCAATGAGAAAAAATCATAACATAAAGAGTACCTAATGCATGGATGGTTGAAAGACATAATAACTAGGAAAAATATAATTATAAATCACATTTTTTGTGTGTTATATATACCGACAAAATGACTCATGAATAAAAACATTTTATAGGGGGCCAATTTTTTTTTTTTAATATTCCTTTCTTTTTATTTAGTTTTTTGTTTCTTTTATATGTACTTTTTTATTGGTGACGTGTATATTAGTTGGATAAGATCTATCCTTAAAATATTGGATTCACGTGAATTCATAAAACAATTGCATTGTATATCTATTTAAGACTTTAAAATCTTTGGGACCATAGATTTAATTAATGCGTGGTAGGTAGGGTTTGAATTGCAATTGTCAAATTAGTCCCCCCATTACACCCCAACAAACAAAAACTAAACGTGACAATGGGTTATACTTTCTTTGAAACAATGAGAAGGTTGAGGGACCAGTAGTAAACAAAAAATATGATTATAGGTACGTGTAAAGATAAGTATGTATTCAAATTTAATTAGAGGTTTCGAATTTGAGCATTGAATATAAAAAACAACTCAGTATAAATTTCTATTAGTTGAACTCCAAAGCAGATATCAAATACCGAATGAAAAACAAAAAAAAAGGTGAACAAAAATAATGATACACAATTGAAAAGAATACGAAATCTAGCTAGCCTTGTTTTAAAATAAAGAAGTCAAATTACCAATAAACTAATTAAGTTTCTTTTGTTTTACCGAGGCAATTTTATTGATTTTTTTAATTGAAAGAAGTTTTTTTTTTTAGAATTTTGTACTACTTTAAATGGATTCTACTTCATTTAAATCCAAAGTTTTAATGTGATTTTTACTTAAGTATCGTTTATTTTTTAATGAATTAAATAATATAATTGAATATCAATGAGCGAAAATTATAACATAAAGAGTACGTATGCATGGTTGAAAGACATAATAATTAGGAACAATATAACAATATCAAGTACCTATAATTATAAACCACATTTTTTGTGTGCTCTATGTACTGACAAAATGACTCGTGAATAAAAATATTTTATAGATAGATGTAGGTCATGAGGACAAACTTAGCCCATCACTATGATAACCTTAAATACTTGGAAGAGCAAAGTTCTTGGCGAAACAGTTGGATGAACGCTTGAAAACCCTAGCCTACTCCTCTTGGATCCTGTCTCTAAGACTTGGAAGCGTTAATGAATGTAAAAGAATTGATTAACACTCTTTAAACCCTTTACTAGTTGTAGAAACATCATAATTTAGGCTTAGATGGGATGAGAAAAGACAAAAATATCCCTTTTGAAAGTAGGCGAAAACCTTGTACGGGTTTAATCTATGACTCGTAGAAGTTCCTACGGCCCGTAGAATGGATCCATACGAATTGGACCCCAAAATGTGACTTATATGAAGTTTTCAACGAGTTGACAATACGGGTCTTCGAAATTTCTACGACCCATAGAAGAAACTGGAAGAAATTGACCTCAGAAAACTCCGATGTGATAGTCTCTAGTAAAATACCATAACTTTTTATTCTAAACATGAAAGGAGGAAAATTTGGTGACATTGGAAATAGAACTCATAGTCCTTCAATATTATAGGTCATCGGTCACCTTACTCATTTTGTGTTGAGAGATATGATCATTTGAAGTTCATTTAAGTAGAATCTTATGTCGAAACTTAATCGGTAAGGAAGCTTAAAACTCAACTTTGTGCTAGGGATTTCTTGTTACCTTAATTCATATCCAAATTCATTCCGACACAAAAGAATTGACCTTTACACATATGAGCAATTTAAGAATCATCTGATACGACCTTACATGTTAATAAAGAATGATCCAGGCCTTAGCTTAGAAATTTTCAAGATGTTACATTTGCTCTCATCTATTTTTATTATTTAAAATACAATATGTATCAACAAATACAAAAATGTGTACACTTTGTAAGATTGTATTTTAAAACAGTCCAGAATAAAATTCAACAAACACTTCTAATTCGTAGATGTATTGACAAATATGGATGGACAAATAAAAATAAAGAGATGGCCAAATAAAAGTAATGAGAGGAATTAAATAGTAATTGATTAGGTTGTGTTTTTTCGAAAAGTAGAATAAAATTTCCTACAGGGAATTGGTGGTCGTTATGCAATAATTGCTTATTTGGATCATTTGACTAACAACAGAGTTATGAGTCGATTTTTTTTTCAAATGAAGGATAAAATTATTCTATATAAAATAGAGATATGTTTGATCCGTTTTCATTATCTAACACAGTATACAAAATAGGTTCACTTTTAATCGATACCAAAAACTCCCAAATATAATTCATAAAATTTAAATACTAGTATATGTTTGTTTACCCAATTGGTGACCATTAAGTTTGAGGGTTGCTGTATTTTAGTTCTTGCATATATAAAAATGGTGTTTTTTACCCATTTTCCTCTTATTAATTTCTTATAATAATACAAAAAAAGAAAGAAATAATTTTGTCAATTACTCACAAAAATATCAGATATATCTAAATAGTAAATGCATGGTTGATAGAAATATTGGATTCACACGCAACTTAATAAATTGAAAGGCACATTAATTAAGAGCAATATATCAACATCAAAAGTACTTGAAATTATAACACATTTTTATGTGTTCTATATATGAAAAATGACTCATAAATATAAGAACATTACATTAGGGGACCATATGATTTTAACTTTTGGTATAATTTATTTTTTTGTTTTTTATGTTTCCTTCCATCCATCACTATAAAAATTCAAAAGTTGAGCTATGAAATTATTATTAATTTTTCATCAAATAGTTCACAGTAAATATTTCGTATGATAATCCTTCATTAGATAAAATAATATACACACACACACACACATATATATATATATACTATTTTTGTGACACTAAGTTTAAGACAAAAGGTCCCACATCGATAAAAACATAGGAAAGATATTGGGTATATAACTTATAAGTAAGCAGTTCTTACCAATTAAAGATGTGTTTTATAGTCGTGCGGGCATAAGGCAAAAGCGAATAATATCACTAGTGAGCTGGACCATTACGGATTTCATATATAAATATATATACTCATGTAGTCGTGTAAGATATCAAATACGCTCTCTGTCTCGGATGATATTTTTGCTATTCAAGATTCAAATTATACAAACTTCAATTTATATTTTAAAGAATATTTTTTTCATTATATTGACATGAGAAGAATTGCATTATATAATATTTTTTGAACATTAAGAAAAGGCCACATGCCAAGAGTAGTAAACTACAAAACATCATTTTTACTTAAATGGCGTTTATTTTAGAGTGGAGAAAATAATACAATTGAATCTCTATAAGCAAAAATCATAACATAAAGAGTACCTAATGCATGGATGGTTGAAAGAAATAATAACTAGGAACAATATAATTATAAATCACATTTTTTGTGTGTTATATATACAGACAAAATGACTCATGAATAAAAACCATTTTATCCCTTTCTTTTTATTTTTTTTTTGTTTAGTTTATTTATGCTCTTTTATTGGTGAAGTGTATATTATTTGGATAAGATCTATCCTTAAAATATTGGATTCACGTGAATTCATAAAACAACTGCATTGTATATCTATTTAAGACTTTAAAATCTTTGGGACCATAGATTTAATTAATGCGTGGTAGGTAGGGTTTGAATTGAAATTGTCAAATTAGTCCACCCATTACACCCCAACAAATAAAAACTAAACGTGACAATGGGTTATACTTCCTTTGGAACAAATAAGAAGGTTGAGGGACCAATAGTAAACAAAAAATATGATTATAGATACGTGGACAGGTATGTATTCATCTTTAATTAGAGGTTTCAGATTTGAGCGTTGAATATAAAAAATTTCTCAGTATAAATTTCTATTAGTTGAACTCCTAAGCAGATATCAAATATCGAACGAAAAACAAAAAAAAAAGGTGAACAAAAATAATGATACACAGTTGAAAAGAATACGAAATCTGGCTAGCCTTGTTTTAAAATAAAGAAGTCAAACTACCAATAAACTAATTAAGTTTCTTTTATTTCACCGAGGCAATTTTATAGATTTTTTTAATTGAAAGAAGTTTTCTTTTAGAATTTTGTACTACTTTAAATGGATTTTACTTCATTTAAATCCAAAGTTTCAATGTGATTTTTACTTAAGTATAGTTTATTTTTGAGTGAAGTAAATGATATAATTGAATCTCAATGAGCGAAAATTATAACATAAAGAATACGTATGCATGGTTGAAATACATAATAATTAGGAACAATATATCAATATCAAGTACCTAAAATTATAAACCACATTTTTTGTGCGCTCTATGTACTAACAAAATGACTCGTGAATAATTTTTTTTTATAGGTAGATGTAGGGCATGAGGACAAGCTTAGTCCATCACTATGATAACCTTAGATACTTGGAAGAGCAAAGTTCTTGGCGAAACAGTTGGACGAACACTTGAAAACCCTAGCCTTCTCCTCTTGGATCCTGTCTCTAAGACTTGGAAGCGTTAATGAATGTAAAATAATTGACTAACACTATTTAAACCCTTTACTAGTTGTAAAAAATTATAATTTAGGCTTAGATGGGGTGAGAAAAAACTAAAATATCCCTGTTGAAAGTTGGTGAAAACCTTCTACGGGTCCATCTGCGGTTCATGGTTTATTCTCCGGACAAAAGATATCATCTGTGGAATTTATATTAAATTTTACAGCTCAAAATTTCATTCTACGGGTCTAATCTACGACCCATAGAAGTTCCTACGACCCGTAGAATGGGTCCATACGAAATGGACCCCAAAATGTGACTTATATGAAGTTTACAACGAGTTGACAATACGGGTCTTCGAAATTTCTACGACCCATCGAAGCAACTCGAAGGAATTGATATCAGAAAACTCCGATGTGATAGTCTCTAGTAAAATACCATAACTTTTTATTTTGAACTCGAAATGAGGAAAATTTCGTGACATTGGAAATAGTACTCATAGGCCTTTAATAATATAGGTCATCGGTCACCTAACTCATTTTGTGTTGAGAGATATGATCATTTGAAGTTCACATAAGTAGAATCTTATGTCGAAACTGAATCGGTAAGGAAGCTTGAAACTCAACAGTGTGCTCGGAATTTCTTGCCACCTTAATTCATATCCAAATTCATTCCGACACAAAAGAATTGACCTTTACACATATGAGCAGTTTAAGAATCATTTGATACGACCTTACATGTTAAAAATGAATGATTCAGGCCTTAACTTAGAAATTTTTGGGATGTTACATCTGCCCTCATCTGTATTTATTATTTAAAATGCAACATGTATCGAAAAATACAAAAATGTGCACAATTTGTAAGATTGGTATTTTATAACAGTCGTGAATAAAATTCAACAAACACTTTTAATTCGTAGATGTATTTACGAATATTTATGGACAAATGAGAATAAAGAGGTGGACAAATAATAGTAAAGAGAGGAATTAAATAGTAGTTGATTAGGTTGTGTTTTTTCGAAAAGTAGAATAAAATTTCCTAGAGGGAATTGGTGGTCGTTAGGCAATAATTGTATATTTGGATCATTTGACTAACAATAGAGTTTTGAGTCGAAAACTTTTCAAATGAAGGATTAAATTATATTCTATATAAAATAGAGATTTGTTTGATCCTTTTTCATTATCTAACACAGTTTACAAAATAGGTTCACTTTTAATCGATACCAAAAACTCCCGAATATAATTCATAAAATTTAAATACTAGTATTAGTTTTTTTACCCAATTGGTGACCAATTAGTTTAAGGGTAGCTCTATTTTAGTCCTTGTATATATAAAAATGTTTTTTTAACCCAAATTCCTCTTATTAATTTCTTATAATACTACAAAAACTAAAGATCTAATTTTGTCAATTACCTATAAAAATATCAGACATATCTTAACAGTAAATGCATGGTTGATAGAATTATTAAATTCACATGCAACTTAATAAATTGAAAGGCATAATAATTAAGAGCAATATATCAATATCAAAAGTACTTAAAATTAACACATTTCTATGTGTTCTATATATGACAAAATGACTCATAAATATAAGAACATTACATTAGGGGACCATAGGTTTTTTACTTTTGGTGTCATTTATTTTTTTGTTTTTTATGTTTCCTTCCATCCATCACTATAAAAATTCAAAAATTCAACTACGAAATTATTATTAATTTTTCATCAAATAGTTCATAGTAAATTACACCCCAACAAATTAAAACAAAACGTGACAATGGGTTATACTTTCTTTGGAACAAATAAGAAGGTTGAGGTACCAGTAGTAAACAAAAAATATGATTAAAGGTACGTGGAAAGATAAGCATGTAATCATCTTTAATTAGAGTTTTCAGATTTGAGCATTCAATATAAAAAAACTTCACAGTTTAAATTTCTATTAATTGAACTCCAAAGCAGATAACAGATATCGAACGAAAAATAAAAAAAAAAGGTGAACAAAAATAATGATACACAATTGAGAAGAATACGAAATCTAGCTAGCCTTGTTTTAAAATAAAGAAGTCAAATTACCAATAAACTAATTAAGTTTCTTTTGATTCACCGAGGAAATTTAATTGATTTCTTTTAAATGAAAGAAGTTTCTCTTTTAGAATTTTGAACTACTTTAAATGGATTTTACTTCATTTAAATCCAAAGTTTCAATGTGATTTTTACTTAAGTATCGATTATTTTGGAGTGAAGTAAATAATATAATTGAATATCAATGAGCGAAAATTATAACATAAAGAGTACATAAATTCATGCATGATTGAAAGACATAATAATTAGGAACAATATATCAATATCAAGTACCTATAATTATAAACCACATTTGTGTGCTTTATGTACTGACAAAATGACTCGTAAATAAAACCATTTTATAGATAGATGTAGGGCATGAGGACAAACTCAGTCCATCACTATGATATTCTTACATACTTGGAAGAACAAAGTTCTTGGCGAAAAAATTGGAAGAATGCTTGAAAATCCTAGCCTTCTCCTCTTGGATCCTTTCTCTAAGACTTGGAAGTGTTAATCAGCGTAAAAGAATTGACCAACACTGTTTAAACCCTTTACTAGGTGTAAGAACATCATAATTTAGGCCAAGATGGGGAGAGAAAAGACTTAAATATCCCTCTTAAAAGTTGGCGAAAACCTTTTACAGGTCCATATACGGTTCATGGTTTATTCTACGAACCATAGATATCATCTGTGGGAATTATATTGAATTTTACGGCTCAAAATTTCATTCTACGGGTCTAATCTACGACCTGTAGAAGTTCCTACGGCCCATAGAATGGATCCATACGAATTGGACCCCAAAATGTGACCTATATGAAGTTTTAAACGAGCTGACAATACAGCTTTTCAAAATTTCTATGACCCATAGAAGCAACTCGGAGTAATTGACTTCAGAAAACTTTGATGTGATTGTCTCTAGTAAAATACCATAACTTTTTATCCTGAACTCGAAATGAGGCAAAATTGGTGACATTGGAAATAGAACTCATAGGCCTTCAATATTATAGGTCATGGGTAACCTAACTCATTTTGTGTTGAGAGATATGATCATTTGAAGTTCACCTAAGTAGAATCTTATCTCGAAACTGAATCGGTAAGGAAGCTTGAAGCTCAACTTTGTGCTAGGGAGTTCTTGTCACCTTAATTCATATCCAAATTCATTCCGACATAAAAGAATTGACCTTTACACATATGAGCAATTTAAGAATCATCTAATACGACCTTAAACGTAACTAAAGAATGATTCAGGCCTTATCTTAGAAATTTTCGGGAAGTTACATCTGCCCTCGACTGTATTTATTATTTAAAATACAACGTGTATCAACAAATTCAAAAATGTGTACAATTTGTAAGATTGGTATTTTAAAAGAGTCGAGAATAAAATTCAACAAACACTTCTAATTTGTAGATGTATCGACGAATATGGATGGCCAAATAAAAATAAAGATATGGACAAATAAAAATAAAGAGAAGAATTAAATAGTAGTTGATTAGGTTGTGTTTTTTCGAAAAGTAGAATAAAATTTCCTAAAGGAAATTGGTGGTCATTAGGCAATAATTGCATATTTGGATCATTTGACTAACAATATCATACATATCTAAAGAGTAAATGCATGGTTGATAGAAATGTTAGATTCACACGCAACTTAACAAATTGAAAACCTTATTAATTAAGAGCAATATATCAATATCAAAAGTACTTAAAATTATAACACATTTTTATGTGTTATATATATGACAAAATGACACATAAATATATGAACATTACATTAGGGGACCATAGGTTTTTTACTTTTGGTGTCATTTATATTTATATTTTTTATGTTTCCTTCCATCCATCACTATAAAAATTCAAAAATTTAGCTATGAAATTACTATTAATTTTTCATCAAATAGTTCATAGTAAATATTTCATATGATAATCCGTCATTACATAAAATAATATATATATATATATATATATATATATATACATGCCATTTTTTGTGACACTAAGTTTAAGACAAAAGATCCCACATCGATAAAAACATAGGTAGGGTTTGAATTGCAATTGTTTAATTAGTTCCCCTATTACACACCAACAAATAAAAATGAAATGTGAGAATGGGTTAGGCTTTCTTTGAAACAAATAAGATGGTTGAGGGGACCAGTTGTAAATAAAAATTATGATTATAGGTACGTGCAAAGATAAGTTTGCATTCATCTTTAATTAGAGGTTTCAAATTTGAGCATTCAATATAAAAAACTTCACAGTTTAAATTTCTATTAATTGAACTCCAAAGAAGTTAACAAATACCGAACGAAAAACAAAAGAAAGGTAAACAAAAATAATGATACACAATTGAGAAGAATACGAAATCTAGCTAGCCTTGTTTTAAAATAAAGAAGTCAAATTACCAATAAACTAATTAAGTTTCTTTTGTTTCACCGTGGAAATTTAATTGATTTTTTTAAATGAAAGAAGTTTCTCTTTTAGAATTTTGAACTACTTTAAATGGATTTTACTTCATTTAAATCCAAAGTTTCAATATGATTTTTACTTAAGTATCGTTTATTTTGGAGTGAAGTAAATAATATAATTGAATATCAATGAGCGAAAATTATAACATAAAGAGTACGTAAATGCATGCATGGTTGAAAGACATAATAATTAGGAACAATATATCAATATCAAGTACCTATAATTATAAACCACATTTTTGTGTGCTCTATGTACTGACAAAATGACTCGTGAATAAAAACATTTTATAGATAGATGTAGGGCATGCGGACAAACTCAGTCCATCACTATGATAACCTTACATACTTGGAAGAGCAAAGTTCTTGGCGAAACAGTTGGATGAACGCTTGAAAAGCCTAACCTTCTCCTCTTGGATCCTTTCTCTAAGACATGGAAGCGTTAATGAATAAAAGAATTGACTAACACAGTTTAAACCCTTTACTAGGTATAAAAACATCGTAATTTAGGCTTAGATGGGGTGAGAAAAGAATAAAATATCCTTCTTGAAAGTTGGCAAAACCTTCTACGGGTCCATCTACGGTTCGTGGTTTATTCTATGGACCATAGATATTATCTGTGGAATTTATATTGAATTTTACAGTTCAAAATTTCATTATACGGGTCTAATCTATGACTTTTAGAAGTTCCTACGGCCTGTTGAATGGATCCATACGAATTGGACCCAACAATGTGACTTATCTGAAGTTTTCAACGAGTCTACAATACGAGTCTTCAAAATTTTTATGACCCATAGAAGCATGCAACGACCCGAACCATCATGATGGATGAAGGGTAAAATAACGTGAGTAATTGGGCCCCATTGTCCCACCAGAGTGGGGTGATGCCGCTACAGCGGCTGCACCCCAGCAAGATGGAAGCGCCAGAGCGGGAGGAGCGGAGGCAGAACTTAATGACGCGAATTCTTATTTTCTCCTTTTTCCATAAGTGCCAAAAAGAGGCGAGGAACCCCCGTGAAACCCTAGAAAGGGTGCTCTAGGTTTGGGAAGGAAAGAGAAAAAAATTTCTAGTGTAAGGTTGATGATAACTCGCTGATTCCCATCCAAAAATCCACCATCTTGTTGTCCAGAAGAAAAGATTGGGCTACAATCCCTCTGTAGCTGCTTGACGCCCAAGTAGGCTAGGTTTACTTACTTGAGTAGTCGTAAGTTCGTGCTCACTGCATATTAAATTTCTAATTGATGGTAGGATTCATGTTAGGCCTACGGTTGTACATGTACTCCTAGTTGTTAAATATGTTGGGTACCGTGGGGAAAACCTCATTTTGTGAACTAGGGGTAGGTGATGGTTTGATTTCTTGTTTGTGATATATGCCGGTTAATTGCTTCATGGTATGCATGCATATATGTGTAAATAAGGAAATGTGAATCAAATCTAATGCAATGATTATGTGTGAAAAATTACATGCCATGAATGTATTACTTGATTGTATGACTATGAGCACTGTTCATTATGAGAGTGATTGTGACTGTGGTTGTGCTGACTGGGTCGGGTGTCACTTTTCGACACATATATTGGATAGGGTGTCACATTCCGACACATATTAGACCGGGTATCACGTTTTGACACATATATATTTGATCGAGTGTCACGTTCCGACACACTAATAGTTTGGGTGAGGGTTCCATGAGCGGACCACTTGTGATTATTACGTTCATATCTACCTATCATTGATATTGGGAAATTGTATGCTGCATCTAAAAGGGTATGTGAGTGATGCATCCGGTATATGTGTGTTTACTATATTGTAATTAATTGCTTATATCACGTTAATTATAATTGATTGTGAATGAGCCTGCCCCATCGGTATGGGGTCTGGTAAGTAGACACCGAGGATCTATGTGTTACTATTGGTTATTTTAGGGAGGCTATCCGTGATCTAAGTAATGAGAGCGCGGTAGTGTTCATTGTCCAAACATTAGTTAGGTCTTACCTTGGAAAGGGGATTCGTATTCGAGATGGTTAGCGAGCCTTGGTAGAAGTCTACTAGGTAGTCAGCAGTTGAATTGTGAAGAAAAAAAGCGTGGGCATGTCGTGAGTGGTTGGCCGGGTTGGTAGTGGTTGTATTAGGGGACTCCTCTATGAGATAGAAGGGTTAATCTATGATCAAGAGCAGAGAGAGCAGGGGGTTAGAGTCAAGTGTATTAGTGTGTTGTAAGGTATTCAGACATGGTAAAGGCCGGAGGACAAGGTTGAGGGGTGTACTTTCTTATTGCATGTTTCCTGCTAGTTGAATCTTTATATTATGACTTGGGCATCAAGTTGACTGATGATGCCTACCAGTACGTGTGGTTTGTACTGATACTACTCTTGCTATGTCTCTTTGGCATAGTCTTGTTGCAGGGTCAGTGATGTTCCATAGGTGAAGAGGAAGACAATCTCCAACAACTTCTACTCTTCCTTCCATATGGTGGGAGTTGTGTCATTAGTTACTATAATTTATACCTTGTAATCCTAGAAGCTCTTGTACCTGTTTAGACTAGATCCCTGGGGGTATTAATTATTTTACGAGTTTTAACTTTGGATCGTTTAAAACTCTTTATTATATAAAAAGCGCATAAATTTCCTTTTATCTCCCGTTTTCTTAATCTTTCGCATGTTTTAAATGTTGGGGAATGAAGGGTCCTCCTACTTAGGTGTTAGAGTAGGTGCCCGCACGGTCCAGTGGGTTGGGTCGTGACGATTTGGTATCAGAGCCCAGGTTGCTGGTCTCCAAGTACAAGAGCAAATGTGGAATAAACTCCTGCGGATGGGTGTGTTGATGTCCACATCTCATTTTCAGGAAGCTATAAAGCATTTTAGGAAGTCGTTCCATTTCTTCTCTCCTTCTGTGTGAATGGTCGCTTGTGGTATGAGTTGAGTCCAATTGGTATCTTCCGATTCCAATTGATATCTCAACAAAGTGAACTAAACGCCGTGGTCGCGGCTGAAGGAACACCAGCAAGGTAAATTGGAACCGAGAAGGTTCCAATAAGTAGATGGCCTTAGAGGCTATATAAATGCATGGATGATCAGCTAATGATCATCCATGAAGCGAATTAAGTTAATAATTTTAACTTGCCTGTGTGATGTAGCTTGAAATTGTGATTATGTGCATGGTAATTGTCTGATATAACTTCTGGTGTGTGACGTATACTTGCCTAAATGTTTGAAATTATGTGAGCTATGATATACTTATGAGAGGGAATGCCACTTTTAGTTGTGCATGGACTTACCAGTTATATAAAAGGTATGGGAAAAGAACGACTTGTGACTATAGGGAAACTCCGGTTTCAGGACAATCGGGATTTGTCGAGAACCATGTAAGAAAAAGGGTTATTATTGCATAATAGTGGAATTGCTGTGATGAAAGGTTCCCTTGACGTGTGTTGCAGCCAATTATAAACTGTGGGATTAATGGGCATATTCTTAGAATGTGCCTGCTTGGGGTGTTAAATTAGTGGGGAAAAGGTTCTGGCGTGTATACCACTGGGTCAACCTCGGGGTGGGCAACGCCCAGTTTAGTTAAGAGGGTTGTCCTAAATGCGTAACTATGGCCCTGGCGGTCAATGAAAAACCCTAGGAACAGGGGAACCTCCAGGAAGTGTTTTCTTAGAAAGTGACCTTATCAGAGCCGCTAGGGGCGGAATAATCCCGCGAGGGCGATACCGCCAGGGCGAGAAGCCTTCCACCAAAGCGGGACAGGGCGAGACAGAATTTCAGCCCTGTCTCTCCTGTTTTTCCCTTGTTTCGCCTATGGACTCTGAATCGTGCATGGGCTAAATTCCACAATCCAATAAGTACTCAGCAATAAGAACAATACATTATAATCACCTAGCATTTAATTACAGCTATGAAAATAGCAAAATGAGCATCTATGTGCTTACAAAAACTGAGGAAAAACGAAATAAAATAGAAAATATTGTTTGCTATATGCCCAAGCGGGGTAAATCCAAATCAGGGACGATGGGAATAGGAAGTATCACTATCGGAATCTAGGTCCTCAGAGGCTGTATCGCCAGTCCACGCCTCTCTCAACCAGGGTAACTCCCGGAAGCCCTCCGTCTCAAGCTTGGGAAGCTCTCGCTGGGGGGCAACGCAAGAGAAAATGACCTTAAGGGTCTTCCACATCTCACCCATCAGACGATCCCTCTCTATATTCTTCTTCGTCTCCCAACGCAGCTGGCGGCGGAGCATCTCAACCTCTAGGGAAGTGGAGGGTGGAACTGGAGTCGAGGCGCTAGTATAATGTAACATTTCGCAATTTGAAGTAGCTAGGAAGAAGCTAATAATTGGAAATAGTCATTTTTGGAAAGAATGGAAATCTGGAAATTTGTTTAAGTTAAGAAAAGTTGAGTTTTGGTCAACTTCAAACGGCCATAACTCCTAGCTCAAGATGAGTTAGGTGTAATTCCAGATATGGTTGGAAAGCTCTTGGAATGATATTTCCAACGCAACCAAGTTTGCATGATTTCGAGTTCATATTTGTAAGTAATGCCTTACGGAAGTTTGGTTTTTCGTATAAGGAAAGTCCAATCCTGATTTTGGAAGGGTAGTTTGGTCTTTTCCTTACCCAACTTCATTAATTCGTTTTTATGAGTTTAATTGGGGTAGAGTCAGATTTTAGTCAGTTTTAGAAAAGTGAATTTCATGCTAGGGCTTGGAGAAAGGAGAAAGAGGAGAAAGGAGAAGAATGTTCAAGATTTGTTCAAGATTCGTCGAGATTAGCTTGTGGATTTCATCGGGGGTGATCCCTACAAGGTGTGTGAGATCACATAGCGTTGGGTCCATTCACCCACGCGCCAATCATGTTTAATTCAGTTATTTTCATCCTAAAAGAGTTAGAATTTGATGTTATTGAGTTGTGTTCTTGAATTGTTTTCATTCTTGAACTTACATGTGATTGATGGGTTTTCTTGGAACGTTTTAGCGATGTTAAGAGTTCTTTTAAGTTAGATTCTAGTGTACATGTGTTGGGTATCTGAATCTAAGGAAGTATTGAGAAAAGGAATATCAATTTAAAATGATTTAGGATCAGAAAACGAGTTGAAAAACTCGTCAGACGCAATTGGGGAGGGCCAGGCACATCGCGCCCCCAAAGCGCTAGGAGGCTAGGACGACACACTTGCAATGCGCCCAAAGTGAGCCCCAGAAAGTTGGGGCTTGGCGCGGCGCTCCCCGGATGCGCTCGGATCATCATTTTTCACACAGTTTTTGTCATTCAGTCCGTTTAAGCCTTTCTAAAGTGTATTAACACTTCCTATTGATTCTAACTATTCTAAATGACTTCTAAACATCTAGAAATCATCTAGAAATATGATTTAAAACCTTGAATCCATAACTTCAAATTTAAGGAAAGTTAAGCGCCAAGTATAGGAAGTTCTTAGAGTCTTTTCAAGAAGTCTTTTGCAAATGCTTTTAACTTTGTTTTAAGACTTAAAGTTCAAGTTGAGTAAAGAGTAAAGAGTAAAGCTTGAAGTTCATTTCTTCAAAAGTATATGTGGACTATGTATTCCCAAAGGGTTTAAAATGTTTTCACATTTAAACAATAAAGGAAACCTTGATTTCCAAAGAGCTTTCAGGCTAGTTTTCAGAAAAGAGTAATCGCTTTTTAAATGAAGCAAGAGGGGAAACTTTGATTTCCAAGATAGCCTTTGAGCTAAGTGTTTGAGCACTAATCTCAAATCATAGAAGAAGTATGCTTTTAAACATAAGAGCCAATATTATATTTTTAGGAGTAGTATTGAGCACCGATATGGGGGAGAGTTCAGACAACTCACAGCCCCCATAAACCATGTAGCCACCATGGGTTGAAAATGGTCATACTTTTTAGATGATTCCTTTAGTGCCTTTTAGCATAGACTAGTGGATCCACTTAGTAGTTCAGGTTCTATACTCATGGCAAGGTATAGGATGGCCCTAGCAGCATGAGGCAAAACGCTGTATCATCACAATAACTCTTACGTGACGGTTATCGATTAGCGAAACTCCCACAAAAGTTATTGTATTCTTATATACATAGTTAGTTGTATTTTTACATACATTTCAGAGTTATGTTGTATCCTTGCATACACACAGAGTTGACATCATGTTTTTAAATAGCTTTTCTTGATATTACATTTGTTTTAAACTGCTTTATATTGAAATGAGTTTAGTTATGTTGAGTTGAGCCAGGTAAGTGCTTCAGATTCCTTTCAAGCCTATGTTGTGTTTAGCATTCCAACTCGCATACTTGTACATTCAATGTACTGATGCAAGTTGGCCTGCATCGTCTTATTATGCAAATACAAGTAACTAGGATCGGTATCCAGCGCATCGTTGATCCAGTTGAGCACCCCCAGAGTCAGTTGGTGAGCCTCCTTGCATTTCAGAGGACTCATTTTTATTGCTTTCAGTTTCATTATCAGTTCATTAGTATGTTGTGGGGTTTGTCCAAACATCCATCTCAGTTGTTTTAGAGGCTTCATAAATAGTCAGACAGTTAGTTATGAGCCTTTTAGCTTTGTATTTAAGATGTCTTGCTATGAGACTTGAGTATCCATTTTGGCTAGTTTGAATGCTTTCTTTAAAGTCATTCTAAGATTTTTCATAAGTTCTTTATTTGAGGTTATTTTTGAACTTTAAGTCTTCCGCTGAGTAAGTAAGTCAGGCCAAGGGTTCGCTTGGGACCAACAATGGTTCTCGAGTGCCAGCCACGTCCGGGGTGTAGGCTTGGGGGCATGACAAACTTGGTATCAGAGCACAGAGTTCAAGAGTCCTAGAAAGTCTATGAAGCTGTGTCTGTAGAGTCCTAGTTATCGGTGTGAAGCGCGTCACATCTATAATTAGGAGGCTGCAACATTTAGGAACTCCTTCACTTTTTTCACACTCATTTTGTGCGTTAGAATTTGATCTCTAAAAAGTTTCCTTCTAATTTGTGCCTGCGCGTGTTTTTAGATAATCATGCCTCCCTGAGGAGTTGTCAGAGGTCTCCCTGCTAGACGTAATGTTGAGGAGCAAGAGTTACAAAATGCACCTGGAGTGCAACCTCAAGGGGAAGTCACTAACGCTTAGTTTAGAGAAGCAATTAGGATGTTGAGTCAAGCTGTGACTAACCAGGTTGGGCCGCAAAGAGGAGCTCGACAAGAAGGGGCTGACACTTCACGGATTCATGAGTTCTTGATGATGAATCCTCCAAGTTTCAAAGGTTCAAGCACTACTGAGGATCCGAAGAACTTTATTGAAGAGTTGAAGAAGGTATTTGAGGTCATGCATGTTGCCTATACTGAGCGAGTTGAACTAGCTGCATATCAACTAAAGAATGTTGCTAGGACTTGGTTTGACCAATAGAAAGAGGGTAGAGCTGAGAATGCACTACCTGCGAGTTGGGCTTGTTTTGAGGAAATTTTCTTGGGGTGTTTCTTCCCCCGAGAACTGAAAGAGGCTAAGGTACGATAATTTCTTACCCTTAAATAAGAGTCGCTAAGTATTCATGAGTATGGGTTGAAGTTCACCCAGCTATCCCGTTATGCTCCAGAGATGGTTGCGGACATGAGGAATAGAATGAGCTTGTTTGTTACTAGGATATTTCGTCTGTCGAGTAAGGAAGGTAGGGCAACAATGCTTATTGGGGACATGGACATCTCGAGGTTAATGGTATATGTGCAGCAGGTTGAGGAAGAGAAGCTAAGGGATAGGGAAAAGTTTAAGAACAAGCGAGCTAAGACAGGGAACGAGTCCGGGCAGCAGAAGAGTAATGCCAACCGGTCATCTTTCCAACAGAAACAGAAGGGACCTCCTCCATCATCTGCTAGTGCACCTGCACCTAGGAACAAAGGTGAGTACAATATTCAGAATTCCAAAGCTAAATCTGCCTATTCTTAGAGTAGTGTGGCGCAAGGGGGTAGTAAGCCTCCCGCATACGCTAAGTGTGGTAGGAACCACTCAGGTACTTATTGTGAGGGTTCCACTGGTTGTTTCAAGTGTGGTCAGAATGGGCATTTCATGTGAGAGTGTCTAAAGAACAGGCAAGGTAATGGTAATAGGGGCAAAAGAGCCGAGTCTTCTTCAATTGCTCTACCAGACAGAGCTGCACCTAGAGGGGCTACTTCCGGTACTGGAAAAGGAACAAACCGCTTATATGTTATCAACAGTCGCCAAAATCAATAGGATTCACCAGACGTTGTCACTGGTATGATCCAAGTATTTGACTTTACTGTTTATGTTTTTTTAGATCCAGGAGCGAGTTTATCCTTTGTAAATCCATATGTAGCTATGAATTTTGATGTTATTCTTGAAAAATTTAGTGAACCATTCAGTGTTTCTACACCTGTTGGTGAGTCTATTCTAGTAGAGAGAGTTTATCGTTATTGTCCCATTTCCGTCAATCACAATAGTACCATGGCTGATTTAATTGAGTTAGACATGGTAGATTTTGATGTCATTCTTGGTATGGAGTGGCTTCATGCCTGTTATGCCTCAGTTGATTGTAGAACTCAAGTTTGTCAAGATTCTGTTTCCAAAAGAGTCAGTCTTAGAGTGGAAAAACAGTTCAGCAGTGCCTAAGGGTCGTTTCATTTCGTACCTTAAAGCCAAGGAAGTTAGTTTCCAAGGGGTGTGTCTATCACTTAGTCATAGTTAATGACTCAAGGGTTAAGGTACCTCCTATTCAGTCAGTTCCAGTAGTAAAAGAGTTTCAGAAGACTTTCCTAATGATCTTCCTAGAGTTCCTCCTAAGAGAGAGATAGATTTCAGTATAGATCTTCTTCCAGATACTTGTCCTATATCTATTCTGTCATATAGAATGGCACCAGTAGAGTTGAAAGAGCTTAGAGAGAAGTTAAAGGATCTATTAGATAAAGGCTTTATTCGACCAAGTGTCTCACCTTGGGGCGTTCCGATCTTGTTTGTGAGAAAGAAAGATGATTTCCTTAGGATGTGTATAGATTACCGTCAGTTGAACAAGCTTACCGTCAAGAACAAGTATCCTCTTCCAAGGATTGATGATCTTTTCGATCAGCTTCAGGGTGCTTCTTGTTTTTTGAAAATTGACCTCAGATCAGGTTACCATCAGTTAAGAGTAAGGGAATGTGATATTCTAAAGACAGCTTTCAGGACCCGTTATGGTCATTATGAGTTCTTGTTCATGTCGTTCAGTTTAACCAATGCACCTGTAGCGTTCATGGAACTTATGAATATAGTGTTCAAACCTTATTTAGATATGTTTGTTATCATCTTCATTGATGACATACTAATCTATTCATGGAATGAAGAAGATCATGCTAGTCATCTCAAAATAGTTCTTCAGACTTTGAAAGATAAGGAGTTATATACTAAGTTCTCTAAATGTGAGTTTTGGCTTGAGTTTGTGGCATTCTTAGGCCATATTGTGTCTGGAGAGGGGATCAAAGTTGATACTCAGAAAATTGAGGTAGTGCACAATTGGCCTAGACCCATATCTCCAACTGATATTAGGATTTTCTTGGGTTTGGCTGGCTATTATAGAAGGTTTGTAGAGGGGTTCTCGTCCATTTCATTCCATTTGACCAAGTTAACTTAGAAGACAGTTAAATTTCAATGGTCTGAAGCTTGTGAGAAATGCTTTCAGGAATTGAAAAAGCGGTTGACTACTGCCCCAGTTTTAACCTTACCAGAAGGTACTCAAGGTTTTGTGGTGTATTGTGATGCATCTAGAGTTGGATTGGGTTGTGTATTAATGTAGAATGGCAAAGTTATAGCTTATGCCTCTAGACAGTTGAAAGTTCATGAGAACAACTATCCAACCTATGACTAAGAATTGGCTGCCGTAGTATTTGCTTTGAAGATATGTCGTCACTATTTGTATGGTGTTCATGTTTATGTATTCACTGATCACAAGAGCCTTCAATATGTGTTCACTCAGAAAGAGCTTAATCTCAGACAAATGAGGTGGTTAGAATTACTTAAGGATTATGACATGGGTATTTTTTATTGCCCAGGTAAGGCTAATGTTGTTGCTGATGCTTTAAGCAGGTTGTCTATGGGTAGTACCTCTCATGTTGAGGAATAAAAGAGAGAGAGAGAGTTAGCGAAAGATGTGCATAGACTACACGATTAGGAGTCTGACTAATGGATTCCACAAAAGGAGGAGTAGTGGTGATGAATGGGTCTGAATCATCATTAGTGTCAAAAGTGAAAGAAAAGTAAGACCAAGATCCCATTTTGCTTGAGTTAAAGGCAAATGTTCACAAGCAAAAGTATTAGCTTTTGAACAAGGGGGAGATGGTGTATTGAGATATCAAGGTAGATTGTGTGTACCAATGGTGGATGTACTCCAAGAAAGGATCATGGAGGAAGCTCATAACACCAGATATTCCATTCATCCGGGTTCCACAAAGATGTATCGTGACTTGAGAGAGGTGTATTGGTGGAATAGTTTGAAGAAGGGCATTGTAGAATTTGTTGCTAAATGTCCAAATTGCCAACAAGTTAAAGTAGAGTATCAAAGGCCCGGTGGTTTGGCTCAGAATATAGAACTTCTGGAATGGAAGTGGGAGATGATTAATATGGACTTCATCACAGGTTTACCAAGGTCTCGTAGACAACATGATTCTATTTGGGTGATTGTGGATCGAATGACTAAATCAACCCACTTTTTGCTGGTGAAGGCTACCCATTCAACAGAGGATTATGCTAGGTTATATATTTAGGAGGTGGTAAGACTTCATGGATTCCCTATTTTTATTATATCAGATAGGGGTGTACAATTTACTGCACAGTTTTGGAAGTCATTCCAAAAAGGCTTGGGTTCAAAGGTGAACTTAAGTACTTCATTTCATCCTCAGACAAATGGGAAAGCAGAGCACACTATTTAGACCTTAGAAGATATGTTGAGGGCCTGTGTGATTGATTTCAAAGGTAATTAGGATGATCACGTACCTCTTATTGAGTTTGCTTACAACAATAGTTACCACTCGAGCATCCAAATGGCTCCTTGTGAAGCTCTTTATGGTAGAAGATGCAGATCTCCTATTGGATGGTTTGAAGTTGGTGAAACTGGGTTGATAGGACCAGATTTAGTTCATCAAGCTATGGAGAAGGTGCAAGTGATTCAAGAGAAGTTGAAAATGGCACAGAGTCGTCAGAAATCCTACACCGATGTTAGGAGAAGGGAGTTAGAGTTCGAAGTGGATGATTGGGTCTATTTGAAAGTTTCACCCATGAAGGGTGTTATGAGATTTGGTAAGAAGGTAAAGCATAGTCCCCGGTATATTGGCCCTTACAGAATATCCAAGAGGGTTGGCAAAGTAGCTTATGAGTTAGAGCTACCACAAGAGTTAGCAACAGTTCATCCGGTATTTCACGTCTCCATGTTCAAGAAGTTCATGGGCGATCCTTCATTGATTATACCAACTAAAAATATTGGGATCAAAGATATCTTATCTTATAAGGAGATTCCTGTTCAGATTCTAGATTGTCAAGTTCGCAAGTTGAGAACAAAAGAAGTAGCATCAGTCAAAGTCGTTTGGAGGAACCAATTTGTTGAGGAAGCTGCTTGGGAAGTGTTTCTCACAATTGCACACGCAAGTGTACGTGGTCGCACAAGTAATAAAGTGGCTCTTAAAAGAACCAAATTATCAAACCCAAAGGACTTGTCAATTAACTATTTTTACTAAATTATATTGGTCTAATTATTTATTTAAGAGTGTCAAAAGAAAAGAATGCAACAACAAAATAATAAAATTACTTACAGTAGTTGGAAAATCGCAGGGCTGCAGCATGTAATGAATCTCATGTATCATATTCTTGGCTTAGAACTAATTTTAGTTGTCAAGTTACTAGTTTATAAGGTTAATTGTATGAGCCTGGCTACACACCTCTAGTCGCCTACTCCAATTAGCTATCTAACTATATCGTTGAGCGGGGATAAATAGACTAACTGGTGAGCATTTATATTTCATCCTGTTTCGTAACCAAGCAAGTTGTTCGTTCGGGCGTCACTCCTAAACACAAATAAACTCAATCAAATGGGTCAATCGAGCTCTCTATATTATTTGGTCTATCTAACCTCTCCTCTCTCGAATTTAAGATTAGACAATATATTTATCTCTAGATGGCCAGTCCAGAAATACTAAAACAAGAATATAGAAGTAACTTATAATGACAACCAAGAATTAACTCATAAACCTTAAATAATCAATATTTAATTCGTGGCTACAGCCCCAGAACAAGGACATTTAGCCACTAATCTCTAAGAAAACAACAAGAAGAAAAGAACCCTAAAAAGTATTGACGAGTTTTTACTTGGTACCCTCTGATTGATCTCCCCTAATTGAATGCCTCCAATCATTATTTCTATGGACTATTTATAGAAGTAGTAAACCCAAAATAAATAATTATGTCCAAAGCAAATTAGGAATCCAAAACCAAACGAAATAAGGTTCTCTTCTTTTTCGCGTGAAACTATATTGCCGAACTGCCTCACGTTCTTGTTCCTTCAATTGATGGCACGTGGCAAGCCCAATATCCATTGGCATTCTTTGGCTATTTGCATATAAATATGAATATAATATTCAATTTAATCCATTAAGTTGTGTGCTTGATTTTCTTCTATAATCTTTCATCTTTAATTCGTTTTAGCTCCAAACTTCTTCAACTTTACGTCAATTTACTCCTACAAATAAAATACACTATTTAGCACAATCCACAAAATTAATGCTATAAAAGGACAGATATAAATAATAAATGTGAGGCAAATAATGATTAAAAAATATATTTTTGGCCTCATATCAACACCCCACACTTAAACTTCTGTTCGTCCTTGAGCAAACATTAAAGTTCATTTGAAAAATCATACTAGGAATGTCATCACTTGGGTTAATACAAACAATTAGTCCATATACCAATTTCAAAACACCAAGTACTCTTCTCAATCATTATGCAAGACATCCAAATAAACAACAAACCTCTAACCTCCTATTGATGTACCGTGAGTTTACGGTAGTATTGATACGTTTCACTTAGGATTTGTGAATGTCTAAGGCATTTTTGTGTTAGTTTTATGTGTTTTTTGTTGTAATTTCAGTAGATAAACTCAGGCGTGAAAAAATGAAGATGTAGCTGAGGCAAGTGCTAAAAAGAGTCACCTATGGACCGTAGGATTAGTGATGCCCCGTAGATAATGGTCGTGGGACGACCAGGCATTGCAAAATTGAAGCTCATGGAAATCTGACCAAGTGTGGAACCACAGTGGGGACTGACGGATCGTCGAATGACTTACGGTCCGTCCTGCATCTCCGTAGAAATGATCAGAAGAGTGGTTCCAGTACCTGAGTTGAAATAATCTAAGTATAGAGCGACGGAGGTGACTGATGGTCCGTCGTCTCACTGACGGACCGTGCTGCTGGTTCGTGGAAGCTGATTGAGAGAGCTGGATTTGTGAAGATTTCAAATCGGCCAAGTATGGAGCCACGAAAGAGACCTACGGACCTTCATTCGACTTACGGACCGTAGGTCAGCCTCGTGGAATGGAGACGCGTCCTACAATTTTATTTCCTTATATTGTTTCCCTTTTAGTTTAGGATTTGTTTTCCTTAAATAGGGGATGTAAACGTCGTTTTTGGGGGTTAGATTTTATTACTTTTATTCTAGTTCTTGACTTGTGATATCAACATGCAACTTTAGCAATTCTTAATTTCCTAAGTTCGTTTTGAAGATTTTGGTGTTGCAATTCAAGTTGAATTTCTAGGTTTATTATTATTCTTACGTAAGTTCATAATTCTTTCATCTAAAACAATGAATTGTGTTTATATGATTATGGGTAACTAAACTCCACAACTAGGGTTGTGGGAACCATGAGCGATTAACAAAGTATGAATAGTAAATAATCAACTCTTGAATAGTATTTTGCATACATTGATAATTCTTTTGTTTAAAAGTCTTTTTAACGGTGCGCAACATTAGAACTCGCCTTTTTGCTACTTGCCGGATCAAGGAGGTAATCAACAAGAAAATAATTATCGAGATAGATTTAGTGTGATACTATCTAATACTCTAATGTCGATTGGTGCGAAGTAATAACTAAGTCAAACATCGATGTGATGTGTAATATGAGGTAAAAGTAAGGGTTAGTAAATTATACACCCGTAGCCGGACCAAGGTGCGGGGTGAAATTCTCTGGATGCCGGACCAAGGATTTAGAGATACCTAGCTTATCACTTTGCATGTAGTACACTAGGAAAGGATTGCTATTACTGGGATTACTGCGTGATGATCTTGTGGGGAACACGTATACCCTAGTTAATTCTCTCATCTTGATAACGACCGAAATTGACTTTTGTTTACTGATTACTTACTGAATTCTTACAATTTGTTTCTCAAATCCCCCCCCCCCCCTTTAATTACTTGTTTCTGGAAGTAATTTGACGAAATGAATATAGTTGTTGGTTAAAGTGAAGTCTAGACCATTTTCCTCGTGGGATCGATCCCAACCTACAAGTTGGGTTCTTTACTTGATAACGATCACTTATGTTTCTTTAGGGAGGTATAATTTGAGCGTATCAAATTTTGGCGCTGCTGCCGGGGAATTTGGCTTTTAGATTTATTTTAACTACATTATTGAACTTTAGTCAAATATGTCCTAATTTTACTTTTTCTTTTTATTTTTGTCTCTCTTAGGTTCTGACTCTAGTGTATGCCAAGTACACGGAGCCAGGGTGAACAACTTGCTCCTTACGATCCAGAATTGAACTGAACTTTACGAAGAATGACCAATCAAGGAGTTCAAGTTAATCCTATTGGAGGCAATCTAGGTGATGAAGTTGAGTTGCAACCTCCGAGGGTAGTTGGTGGAGACAACCAGGTTCTAGCTGAAAATAAACTGGAGATGCAGTGAGGGTGCATGGTCCACCAGGCCCACAACTGCATGACAACTATAGGGGCAATGTCAATATTGCTGACTATGATGGACCTCTTGTCCTACCCCCTTTTCCTTCGAGGTGCACATTTGTAGTGACCAGTAACTTGATGCAGATGCTTACAACAAGGGGTTTTTCTCGGGGTTTCCATCGGAGGACCCATATGCTCACATAGCCAAGCTAAGGGTGGTTTGTAAGAGCTGTGCAGGTCAACCGGACTTAGATATGGATGTCATCGGATTGCAAGTGTTCCCTCTATCACTGATAGGAGATGCTGTTGTATGGTTCACTGAGATTCCTTATAACTCAATCTATACATGGAACCAACTGAAGGATGTGATCTTAGCAAGGTATTATCCAGTGTCCAAGAAGCTCAATCACAAAGATAAGGTCAATAATTTTGTGGCATTACCTGAAGAGTCTGTGAGTAGATCTTGGGACAGATTCACTGCGTTCATAAGAGGTGTCCTGAATCACCATATTGATGATGAGTCATTGAAGGAATATTTCTATCGAGGTCAGGATGACAACACTAAAGTAGCGCTTGATACTATTGCTGGAGGTTCATATGGTGAGTGCACATACGCACAGATTGCAGAAAAAGTAGAGAAGATCTCTTGCAACAATAAAGCATGGAGCACTAGAAGGTCGGATACTGGGAGAAACACGTTTGCCGTTCATGCTACAAATAACCAGTATGCAGATGAGATTCATGAGGAGATGGCTCAGATGAGGACCGAGTTGGGGTTGGTATTGAAGCATGTGAGCGGAGGTGCGGAAAAGGTAAATGTTAGGAACTACTTGACTAGAACTCCACCACATGTTGAAGATTGTTACTATGAAGAGGATGCTTATGAGGTGAATGATCAGATGGGACGTTTTCGACAAACACCCAAGGATCCAACACGAAAAATTGGCGCCAAGGTCAAGGAAACCAAGGTTAGAACTATGGCAATTACAACCGAGAGGGTCAATATGTCCGGGATGGGAACTTCAATCACGACAACAACTACAACCAGAACAAATATGGCAACATAAACGATCGGGTTGGACCTTATGTTCCTCTCAAAATCGGGAATCTGGTACTAGGGAAGCTGGAGGCAATATGGTGCGTATTGAAGATATGATGCAGAAGATGATGAGAAGGTTAGATGCAACTGATGAGAATGTAAAGGAGATGAGAAATGACTTGTCTGATATTGGTCAAAAAGTTGATGCCCATGCAGTGTCAATAAAGCATCTAGAGAATCAGATGACTCAGTTGTCTACTACAGTGAACCCACATCATCCTGGCACTCTTCCTAGCAACACCATCCATAATCCAAAGAATGATGGTCATTGTATGGCAGTTACTACTCGAGGGGGTAAGCAAACCATTGATCCACCTATGCCGTCTGTGGTGGATGTTGAGATTAGAAAAGAAGATGACGTGGTAGAGGTTAGAGAAGAGTATGAGAATGCGACAGAGAAAGAAGCTGAGATATCTCAGAAAATGGTCCCCATACCTAGACCTCTACCACCTTTTCCATAGAGTTTAGTGAAGAAGACTAAAGATGGTAAATATCGTAGGGTTATTACTATGTTGAAGCAGCTTTCCATCAATGTTCCATTGATAGAAGCCTTGGAGCAAATGCCTGGGTATGCGAAGTTTATGAAAGATATGGTGACAAAGAAAAGGTCTGTGAGTTTTGAAGATGATGATAGATTGCATCATTGTATTGCCATCGCTACAAGGTCTTTTGTGCAGAAAAAGGAAGATCATGGTGCTTTCATGATTCCACGTACTATAGGGTTGTTACACTTTGCTAAGGCATTGTGTGATCTTGGTGCTAACATCAACCTCATGCCATTGTCTATTTATAAGAAGTTGGGTCTAGGGGATACAAAGCCTGCTACAATGCGATTAATTATGGCCGATCGAGCCGTAAAAAGGTTCATTGGTGTACTCCATGATGTACTAGTGAAAGTGGAGTCGTTCATCTTTCCGGTGGATTTTGTGATTCTTGACTGTGAGGTTGATTTTGAGGTTCCCATCATCCTTGGGAGACCATTCCTTGCCACAGGTCGTGCGTTAGTTGATATGGGGAAGGGGAAGATGAAGTTCAAACTAAACAATGAAGAAGAAACTTTCAATACTTGTAGGTCAATGAAGTAGAGTGGTGAGCTCCAAATGGTATCTGCTATAACTTACAGAGTTCAGAGTGGAACAGAAGTGTAAATTGAAGAGCGACTCGGTGTTGAGGCACTAGCAGCAGTTATGATGAATTTCAATAGTGATGGTATTGAAGAGTACGATGAGTTGGTAGCTGTACTCGATAGGTGCGAATATCGGTTAAAACCAAAGAAGTATGAGTTAGACATGAAGAATCGTGAGTCTCTACCCGCGAGACCATCAAGGCGAGAAAGTTATTTTCCAAGGGTTGTATCTATCACTTAGTCCGAGTTAATGACTCTAGTGTTGAGATACCTCCTATTGAGTCAGTTCCAGTTGTGAGTGAGTTTCCAAAAGTCTTTCCAGATGATCTACTCGGAGTTCCTCCTGAGAGAGAGATAGACTTCGGTATAGATATTCTTATTGATACTCGTCCTATATCTATTCTTCCATATAGAATGGCACCAACAGAGTTGAGAGAGTTCAAAGAGCAGTTCAAAGATCTCCTTGAGAAAGGTTTTATTCAACCAAGTGTTTCACCTTGGGGCGCTCCGGTCTTATTTGTGAGGAAGAAGGATGGTTCCCTTAGGATGTGTATATATTACTGTCAGTTGAACAAGGTTACCATCAAGAATAAGTATCATCTTCCAAGAATTGATGATCTTTTCAATCAACTTCAGGGTGCCACCTGTTTCTTTAAGATAGACCTCAGATCAGGCTACCATCAGTTTAGGGTAAGGAAATGTGATATTCCAAAGACAACATTCAGGACCCGTTATGGTCATTATGAGTTCTTAGTTATGTCATTTGGTTTGACCAGTATGCCTGTAACATTCATGGACCTTATGAATAAAGTATTCAAGCCTTATTAAGATATGTTTGTTATCGTTGCTTCGAGACTGTGATTTCTTGATCGTTTCTCATGTTTAACTATCTAAAAACACTCTTAAAACATCATGAGATCTTTCCTATCACAAATCACAATCCTTGAAACCATAATTCAATTCAAGGAAAGTTAAGAGTCAAGTCAAGAGAAGTTCATAGAGTTTTTCAAAAGTATTTTACAAACATTTTAACCTTGTTTTAAGACTTAAGCTTTGAGTTGAGTAAAGAGTAAGAGTAAAAGTTCTTTTCTTCAAAGATTATATAGGAACTAATTATTCCCAAGAGTTAAAATGTTTTTCACATTTTGAGCAAGAAAGGAAATACCGATTTCCAAGAGGAGCTTTTAAGCTAAGTTTTGAGTAATTATCTCAAATCAAAGAAAGATTTTATTTTTTACAAACACGCGAGTTAAGTATATTTTAGGAGTAGTATTGAGCATCAACATGGTGACGCGAGTTCATAATAACTCAAGTCTTAATAAACCATGTAACCATCCTGGGTAGAAAGGATCATACTTTTTAGATGACACGTTAGTGATTTTTAGCATATACTAGTGGATCCACTTAGTTAAGGTGTTTTATATGGCGGAAAAGTATAGGACAATTATGGCAGTGTGGGCAAGACGTTGTATCATCTCTTAACTTCATAGTGGTCGTTGTCGGTTAGAGAAACTCCCACAGTATTATATTAATTTATATGTAATTGAGTTGTTATTCCATTTATTTAACAAACTGAGTTGTTTTCTACTGTTTTAAAAGCTTTTTGTTTATCGAATGTGTATTGTTGCTTTATATTGAGTTAAGTTATTCATGAGTTGAGTAACGCTAAGGTAAGTCTTTCTTTCATATTCCTTTCAAGCTTATGTTATGTTTAGTATTTCCCTCGCATACTCGTACATTCAATGTACATATGCCATTTGGCCTTTATCATTTTATGATGCAGACACATGTAATCAGGATCAGCATCCAGCGCCTCGTTGATCCAATTGAGCACTCAGAGTCAGTTGGTGAACCTCCTTGCTTTCCGGAGGAATCTTTTTACTTTGCTTTCTAGTATTTCAGTTGTTAGGATGATCGGGGGTCTTGTCCTGACATCCCTCAATATTTAGAGGCTTCATAGACGGATAAATATAGTTCTTTAGTCTCTTGTATTTCATATGTTTTGCTATGAGACTTGAGTAGCCATTTTGGCTAGTTTGAATGTTTCCTTAAAGACATTCTATGCTTATTCCATAAGCTCTTTAGTTGAGACTATTTCTTATGTTTAAGTCTTCTGCTGAGTATGTATGCCAGACCAACGGTTCGCTTGGGGCCAGCAATGTTTCTCGAATGTCAGCCACATCAAGGGTGTAGGCTCGGGGCTTGACAGGAGAGCTACCATGAATAGTTATAGTTGTACGATTATTCATCTTATTGTCAAGGTCACGTTTCGACTAGGTGGGATTGAATATGAAGACCATTGAGTCTAGTTTTACTATTTTTAAGGTTTGTCTATAATCACAGCTACTAATCTAACATTCTGATAGTGTTGTTAGAGGTTTTGTATACTTAGATGTATCGCTTGTTAGGTGGTTACTTGATTATTTCCTTCTTCGGGTTAGATAAGTTTGATCCTCCCTTGATGAGTTCCCGATGTCTAAAGATCAGATTTTTATAAATTAAGTTCGTGGAAAGATTTTGTTGTGAGAAGGAATCTTGATAAGATATGTGATGATTTGTGCATTATGCATGTATGGTGGTTGGTTAAAGTTCACTTTTGGTTGTATCCCGTATCAATTCAGGATGTTATCCTTGTTATGTGAGAAAAGATTTGTCATGATGGTTGTGTTATGGTCCAATGGGTTTCTGTTTAGTTTGGGTTCATGGGTTAGTTTGTGGCTTGAAGATCAGTTGTGATTTGTAGATCTTCCAATGTTTGATTCAAAAGTTAAGTTCTTAGTAGTTGCTCTTGATGGAAAGGTCTTAAGGATGTGCTCACTTGGAAAGATAAACAATGACTCTGCAAATTATACCTCAGGGTTTTGGTAATGTTAGTTTTCCTTCTTTCTTATTCTTTATATTTGAGGACGAACATGATTTTTAGTGGTGGATAATGTAATGACCCGAAATGCCATTTTTGGAAGTTATCGTTTTATACCTCCAGATAGCCGCCCCGAGCCATTCTTGATTAGTCGACGAAGTTAGCTTGGGAATTTTGGAACTATCCATTTAGCTATAGTTAATTAATAAGTGAACAAATTTTAAATAATTAATTTTAATAGGTGGTTAATGGGCCTAGTCCATAATTTATTTAATACCCTTACCATCTTGCACATGCATAAGAATAAATTAAAGTTAAATAAAGTTGATAATATTTATTAATTACATCACAAAAGAACAGAACCCTACTACGGATAACAAAGTACGAAAAGAATCGTAGGTGCTTCAGGTAATATGCTAAACTTAACTCTAAATATCTTGGTACCTGCATTAATTATTAGGACATTATATATAAATCTATTATATCTATTGATGGATGGGTAAGAGAAGTTGAATTGTTGAGTTTTAATTTGTTTTCCATTAACTGCTAAGGATGAAAAAGTTTCTAAAGTGGGCAAAGGAGTAATCATGATTTGGTTATGGAGAAGAAACGGTAATGGTGAAATAAGGTACAGTATGGTCCTCCTTTGAAGATTAAGTACCGTTTTAGTATAACTTGACTGGATTCAAATTGTTTTCTTACATTATCACATTATAGTTCAAGTTTTAATATATTGAGATAAACATTTAAATATTATGTGTATTATATTATATGAATACCATTAGATTTATGGTATTTGAATGAATTGGAACTTAACCCTAGGCTTGAAAATTGGAGAAAATTTGAAAGAGTTGACATGTCAATTGGCATCAAAAGATAAGAACTTGATTATAGATTCGTGCTCTATGATTTTTGGGTCTATCTTAGACATATAGTGATATGGATGTTGTTAGTTTTGAAATCTTATTGTGATCATTAATGTGAATAGATTGCTTTGAGTTGGAAGTTCAACGAAAGGGGAAGACTCAAGTCCCGGAAGGAATTCTTGATTGATTGAGGCAAGTGGATTTCTAAACCCTTGTTAAGTGCATAGAATCGTGTATTTCCTTGTGGTATGTGTTGGGGAGTAATGGGAATTGGTGATGGGTTGACTTGTCCATGTTGAATAATTCTAATGATGGAAAAAGGGTAATAAAAAGGTAATGGGATTTATTGTTGGTGTGTGATGTTTGAGAATGATTTGAAAGACTTATTGATTAATTGTTGATATTGTATCACGGTTGTATTGTTGTGAATTGTGCATTGTTCTGAAAATGATCATCTCTTCATTATTTGTGTGAACATGTCATTTGCATTGGTTCTAAGATAGGGTTGTTATAAGTGTTATGTGATAAAAGGATGTACCATTTCGAGGGATGTATCGCGCGCTGCAATGGATAGTATATATTGAGGGACGTATCGTGCGCCGCGATAGATACTATATATTAAGGGTCTTATCGTACGCCGCGATGGATGCATGGACAGATATGTCTCTTATGGGTCCCGGACTGAGAGACAGCGAGTGTGTATCGTTAGGTCAGACATGCATCACTATAGTTGACATTGCAAATCATTGCATTGCACATCTTTATCATTGATGAACTTGATCTTGTGTGTTGTTGGTCTTGTGAGTGCTTTTCTGTGAAAGTTGTGATTGATGAATATTGAGTTTGTTGTTGATGATATGTAATTGTTAGAGTATTGTTGTTGAGTTTTGTGTTGTGTAAACTGTGAACTATTAGGTTGGGCTGGTTTTTATGCAGGTTGTAGTGGTGGAGGTTCGGATGGGGTGTAAGGAGTACCCATATTCTATTCCCTTAGCTTGTGTTTAGAAGTTTATTTGATGTGTACCGTGTTGTTTGGTACTCACCCCTTGCTTCTACATTTTTTGTAGGTTATGAGCCCGGATCTTCGTGATACTCTCTATTCTCCTATTTTTCGAGGCTTCTTGTGGAGGTTTGTGACATAGCTTCTTGTCATTTTAGCGGACCTTCTTACTCCTATTTATGATGTTGTTCTATTCTAGAAACAACGTCATTTGAGACTTTTATCTTTCTTTCGATTCAATTGTAATACTTTAGAACCTTGTACACGTGACTACCAGGTTTTGGGATTTAATTTTTGAGTTGATTATGATTTTCGCATTAGTAGATGGTGTTAGATTCTTTTTCTTGTTTTTACTTCCGCATTCATCGTGTTAATTGGGTATTAGGCTGACTTGCCTTGGTGGGATAAGACGAGTGTCATCACGTCCGTTTTTGAGTCGTGACAGTGTTGGGCTGGCAGGCCCAAATTTTCTCCTCATGTCGTAATTCTAGATAGTTCAAAAAATTGCCCATTGCACTTTGTTTTGGGCCTGACCCATTCTTCCACCTGGCCTAAATACTAAAATAAAGGGATACACCATTATTGGGTCTTTGGCCCAATTTCCCTGTCCTAAAACTATAAAACATCTACACAAATGTATGGGTCTTTGGCCCAACTTCATCAAAATAACAAGCTGTTGTAATTTGGGGCTTTTGGCCTTATTTTCGTGACCGTATACAGTGTATACAACTGTTATATCACACTGTATACCAGTGTTTTGGATGGCGAAAGACGAAAAAAGGTGACAAGGGCCTGCCTCGCCTCACAGCGAGGCGCTCACCTTTTTGAATTGAGGCTCCAATTAATACCAAATATTTAAAATATTTAATTGTATATATAAATATCAAAAATCTCAATAGAAATATATTATCAAATATTTCCATTCAAAAACTAATAGTAGATACTAAAAGTCTAGAACTTGAATAACTCAATAATTCATAAGGCAATTCACAAGCAATACTAGAACTCTTAAAGTCTATTCTTCTTCACTATTTATGGAAAAATAAATACTATATTAATTAGTACAAAACTAAATTGAGTAGGGTAGAAATAAATATTGAAGGATTGAATTGAAAAAAAAAATAAAAAAATATATATAGGCAGAAATATAATGGCAACCGCAGTCAGTTCACTGTTCAGTAGCTCCAAAAAAAAATAAAATAGAGCATGCCACTGCCAGTGAAAAACATAGCAGAGAATTAGAGAAGAAGAAGAACAAAAGAAGAAGAAGAGAAGAACTGAAGAAGAAGAAGAAGAAGAACAAAAGAAGAAGAAGAAGAAGAAGAACAAGAAGAACAAGAAGAAGAAGAAGAAGAGGAGAATAATTAATGAAGAAGAGCATACCTAGGTCGTGACTGAAGAGGAGAAGAGAATAATGTTGGTCACAATGGAGAGAAGAAGAGCCCAAGTTTGCAAAAACACAAAAAAAAACCCTAATTTTGCCTATTAATTATTAAATCAGACCCTTTTAAAAAAAAAAGGCAACGCCCATCTCCCGCCTCGTCTCGCCTGGTCGCCTCTCACCTTTCGGGCATTAGGGCAGACTTTAGAGAGGGAAACGGGTAGAATTTGAATTCAAAATTTGAAATTCCAAAGGGATAAGGAACGAGTTGGAATTTGTACCAATCTCCAATGGAAAAATGAAATGGATCGTCTGACTTTTGAGCAAAGACGAGTGAGATGTGGAGATGGAGACACCTGGATCAATTGTCGAACGATTTCGTACGATTTGCAGGAGGAGAGGGACGCTCCAAGCTGATCACGAAAATGGGCTCAATTTCGCTGCAGGACTCGCGATTCTGGATTGGGTTTCGATTTTGAGTTTCTGGGTTTTTAGAGTTCTGCTTGTGGGTTCGTTGGGACTTCCTAGAGCTTTGGGAATTTCTAGAAGAAGAAGACACGCAGGGGGTCGGTTATTGTAGTTGGAATTTAAGTTGTTGATCGGTATGTTTAGATGGCTTGGCTTCTGTTGTATGTTGTATTGGATTGTTGGTGGTCTTGGGTTATTTGATGTTTGGCTGGGAAGAAGTGAATTAGGTTGAGGGAAAATTAAATTGGGCTGCTGAAAATTAATGTAAAAAGGCCCAAAGCTTGTTCATTTGATGAGTTTAAGATGTTAGCGGAAAATTATAATTAAACAATGACCAAATTCAGTTAAAACTTGAACAAAATGAATTAACATAAATTAATTAATGAGCCTCTTAATCTTAACGAAATAAAATAATAAACTTAATTATGAACTAATTAATTTAAAAATATAAACTATTATATAACTAAAATAATTAACCAAATATTTAATTAAAACAAAATCTTTTTGAGATGATTTTTGAATAATCATAAAATATAATAATTACATACATAATTATGTAAAACATATATATTATTAAAAATTATAAAAAGTGATAAAAACTAGTTAAAATAACTTGCAAACTATATTATTATTATTTTTTTAGAATTTTATAAATATAATTATTTTTAAATCGTTTGAAATTGAAGAAGCTCGAAATGATTAGTTTATATTGTGGAGGTCCAAAATTGGTTGTCAACAACTGTCCCTCGTTTGACTTGGAATGATGAAAGAAATGTGATGCAATGAAATTGACGAATCCAATTTTGACCAACCATATATTCATCCTTCAGAAAAAGGGCATTTTGTATGGACTTTAGGAATTATGGCCGAACCCCGAAGATAAGTTTCCTACATATCTCAGGCTATATGAGAACTCAGGCCACTTATAGTTCAATAAGCTTTATTTGACGCACGATTTTGAAAGAACTCAAAAGTCATCCCAATATAGAATTATGAAGAGACCAAACGCTTGGGAATAAGATTTGAGAGCGAATGTTGGAATACTGCTGAGTTTCCAATGTTGAGTCTGCCTACATATCCTTAAACCTAAAGAATCGGGTTGTTTGTTGTTCAACTCGATCGGTTGAAAAAGAAATTTATTATGCTAGATAACCTTCGATTTTTGAAGAGTGACAATAAGTTAAGTTTGAAAAAAAAGCTTTCAACCTCTTAGCCAAGAATATGGAGCTCTTCATATCCATAAGTAAGAACTTACACTGACATAATTTACAAAGCTCTTGGTGCATTGTCACTTAGATTGGAAAGTTGCCTCCGACGAAAACCAAATTTTTTTGGATGCGAAACCGAAATTGATAAACCCTAATAAAAACCCTCATGTCTTCTGATAGAGGTGTGGTTTGATTGTGGTGGAAGTCGCTCCTCAGCTCGCGTCCTACGAGTTTGATGCACCTATACAGATTATGTCTCAGTTCGCTGCAAAGAAAAAGCTCAACGCTGTGTTGCATCCTTGTTGATGTTGTTTGCACCTATGGTTTTATTTGAGAATTCATCCTCTTGGATGCTCTCAGCAAAGACTGAAATAAACTTGTTAGTAGAAAATGTCGTTGGAAAAAGTGGTAGCATCTCTTACTATGCTTTTCACTTATCTTCTTGCACGTTCTTGTGGATATGCCATTGTGTTGGTGTTTTAAAAATAACTCTTGCATTGAAAGATATCATATAGGTATGTTCAGAATATGTCTGTACACTTAAAGTTAATAATAAGTAGACATAGTGCTGCTTTAGCCAGCGGCTTGGGTAAAAAAATAAAGAAAGATCATTCATATAAAAAAAGAGTATATCTTTATGGATTGGCATAAACATATTTTTCAACTAGATGAGAAAATAAAGAAGTATTTAGAGTAAAAGATAATGGATACCGCCTTCGAACACTCTATATCCATTACAACTCATAATTTGCTGAGGATTTGGAAATGTCGCTGTTTGTTTTCTGCGTGGCAAACTCCGGTGATCTCTGCAACGAGCGAAATGGCTTGACAATAATCCAACTATAACGAGGTGGATACTCGACAATATTCCAACTGTAATGAGGTGGATGGCTCGATAATATTCCAACTGTAACGAGGTGGATGACTTGATATTATTCCAACTGTACCGAGGAGGATGGCTCGATAATATTCCAACCGTAACGAGGTGGATGGCTCGATAATATTCCAACCGTAACGAGGTGGATGGCTCGATAATATTCCAACCGTAACGAGGTACTTGTCTCGATGATATTACAACTGTAACACGGTGGATGGCTCGATAATATTCCAACCGAAACAAGGTGAATGGTTCAATAATATTTCAACCATAACGAGCTGGATGGCTCGATAATATTCCATCCGTAACGAGGTGGATGGCTCGATAATAGTCTAATTGTAACGAGGTGGATGTCTCGATAATATTCCAATTGTAACGAGGTGGATGCCTCGATGATATTCCAATTGTAACGAGGTATATGGATCAATAATATTCCAACTGTAACAAGTTGGATGGCTCGATAATATTCCAACTGTAATGAGATGGATGGCTTGATAATAGTCAAACTGTAACGGGGTGGATGACTCGACGATATTCCAACTGTAACGAGGTAAATGACTCGATAATATTCCAACTGTAATGAGGTGGATGACTCAATAATATTCCAACTGTAACGAGGTGGATGGCTAGATAATATTCCAACTGTAACTAGGTGGATGGCTCGATAATATTCAAACTGTAACGAGGTGGATTGCTCGATAATATTCCAACTTTAACAATGTGTATGCCTCGATAATATTCCAATTTTAACGAAATGGATGACTCCATAATATTCCAACAGTAACAAATTGGATGGCTCGATAATAGTCCAACTGTAACGAGGTGGATGACTCAATAATATTTCAACTGTAACGAGTTGGATGGCTCGATAACAGTAATGAGGTGGATGGCTCGATAATATTCGAATTGTAACGTGGTGGATGGCTCGATAATATTCCAAATGTAACGAGGTGGGTGACTCAATAATATTCCAACTGTAACAAGGTGGATGTCTCAATAATATTCCAATTATAACGAGATGGATGACTTGATAATATTCCAACTGTAACGAGGTGGATGACTCGATAATATTTCAAGTGTAACGAGGTGGATGGCTCGATAATATTCCAACTGTAACGAGATGGATGGCTCTATAGTATTCTAACTGTAATGGGGTGGATACTCGATAATTATCCAACATAGTTCAAAATAGGAACCTGAAATGGACAAACAAATATACGAACCACTTATGGGTTTGATCGCCCAACAAAATTATATACCAAAATCTTTGATCAGCCAAACAAAGCATATAATCCACTTATATGGTGGATACCCTGCAAATTTTGAAATCTTGACCCTGACATTGTCAAGAAACACGTATACCTAAATTGCTACGTGACAATCATACTAAAAAAAATTATATCGACGTATATGCACGTCGCGACTATGACTCTGCCTTTAAAAAAATATAATTATCGAGGTGAATGACTTAATTCTTTCACATGAAAATTAAAGTCACTCCCGTCTTTCTTGACAAACTCAACAAAATATGAGTTTGTTGCCGACATCTTCAATTGTTGTCGAAAACTTGTAACGTTTTGATAACTTCAACTGTCATGAGGATATTGTGATCTCCAACAACCTTTCTGATGTGATAGACTTGGTGATTTTCCCTTGCAACACTTCTAAGATAGTGTCTCTTTTGATCATCTTCATATTTGATGTCGATTTCATAGATGATCCTGACTTTACCAATACTATCACCTGCAAAGCTTGAAACCAAACATTAGTATCAACGATGAAGTAAAGAATAAAATTAAAGATAAAGCGCTAGATTAAGTCATTCGGTTAATCAAGATCAGGCTGTGGTGAGACTAATTGTGACTTTGATCGTGACTCGTCACTAGCGATCCTCCAACGTATAATTGTGACAGTTTCCATTATAAAAGAAATAGAAATCTTATGGGAAATATGACCGAGCCGTTATGGCACCTAGGTATCCCGTTGAGGCAGGAATTAGGTCAAATGTAGTTCCTCTCTCGGGGACTAACATAAATAAGCAATTTTGATAAGGAAACGACCGAGTCCGACATAGGCCGCCTAAGTATCTCATTCCTGAGAATTTAGGTCGAATGTAGTTCAAGTACAAAGAAACATATTAAAAGTTGAATAAAGGGGTAACCGAGGCCGACACAGGCCTCCTACGTATCTCATTCTTGAGAATTAAGGTCATACGTAGTTCATGTACAAAGAAAGTGCGATAAAATGGAAAGAAAGAGACTAAATATGCATTTTCAAAAGGAACATAACAATAACGTCATATGCAAAATCCTGCCAATACTGGCATACTTTTTTTCAACCTTTGATGGTGAATATCTTTAAATGACTCAGTTCAGAAATGTCTTGCACTTACTCTTAAGCATCCAATATGTTATCCCTTGTGGTGGTTTCCTCAATATTGATCAAATTTTTGTTGATCATGTTTTGAATCTTGTTCTTGAGGGTCGAACAATTCTTTGTATCGTGTCCAATAGCTCCTGAATGATAAGCACATATGTGGTCAGCTCTATAAAAAATTTCCAAAGGATTGGCTGGTCTTCCTTCTATGGGATGGAGTATACCCGTTGCTTTCAACCTTTAATAAAGTTGAATTTGAGATTCCCTTAACGGTGTAAACACCTTAGGAGCCTTCCTATAGTTTGGATGGGGAAATTTTTTCTGATTGACATTGTGGTTTCAATATTTTCTTTGTGGAGCCGGTTGCATATGGGTAGCCATGAAAACGTATACCTCTTCTTCTTTTCCCTTTGATATATCCATATCACTAATTCTGGTAGCTTTTCCATTAGCTCGTAATGCGGTAAGGTTTGTGACTTTTCCAGTCTTGAAACCATCATCCAAAACTTCTCCCACCTTGATGGTCTGAACAAATTTTTGTCCCATCATACACAACATTCTTTCATAGTACTTAGGCTTTTGAGTTCGAATAAACATTTCAATGATCTCACGTTCATGGGAGGTTGAACTCTTGCAGCCTCTTTTCTCCAACAAAGAGTGTACTCTCGATAGTTTTCTATGGACTTCTGTTTGATCTTCTCCAAATAGTAGCGATCAGGGGCAACTTCTACATTATGTACAAATCTTTCAGTGAAATCCTTTGCAAGTGCATTCCAACTCGTCCATTGTTTTAATTCTTGTGATGTAAGCCACTCCAGAGCTTCTCCATTTAAACTTCGACTGAAGAGACACATCAACAATGCTTCATTTTTGCCAACTTCCACAAGTTGATCATAGTAAACTTTCAGATGTGTTAGAGGATTTCCAGTTCCATTAAAAGTGATGAGCTTTGGCACTTTGAAACCTTCTGGAAGGTCCAAATCCGGATGAATGCATAAACTTTTGTAGTTCAACCCCACAAAATCTGAAGAGTAATGAAGTTATTTTATTGCTTCCTCAATCTCCTCCTTCATGATATGCTTAGTCATTTCCTCTTTGACCCTCCACTCCTTCTCCTTCTTTTCGTAGTGGTCAAGTTCGAAATAGGCAGTATAGTGAAGGTGTAGTTTGGTTTGGACTGGGATATCAAAAGTGACTTTTGGAGGTAAGGGTTGAGCGTTTGGTATATTTTGAATGCCTTTTGCAGGGGTCTAGTACATAAAAGGGGATGTTTGAGGATTGTTGACATTTAGGCATTGAAATGGAGGGAATGTTTGAGAGTTGTTAGAATTTTGATTTTGAGGGGGATGGAAGACTAGAGGGTTGGCATTCAGGTTTTGAAGAGGAGGTGGTGTTTGGTATGAAGTGCTGGTGTGATGAAGATTTAGGGTAGTTAAGTCGATAGTTAGGTATTTTGAGCAGCGTTGGAGGGTAGGTTATTCAGGACATATTCCGAGTTTGAATTCAGAGGAGGAAAATGGAGTGGAAGCCTTCCATCATGTTAACATCGACAGTAGGAATTGGCAATCTTTCTTTTTCTAGAGCTCAATCCTCATTTCAACAATTGTTTCATCAACTGTGCAATTAACTCATTTTGATCAACGATAGGGAGCTGAACTATAGCAACTTCAGTCAGGCCAGTAATCTCACTATTTTGGGTCATTTTTCCTTTCAACAAATTTCGATTGGGGGAGGAATCTTTGAGAACATTGAATGTTCAACCAATTTCTCAACACAAATCAGTTTTGAGAACTTGACAAAAAAAATTAACTCAAAAGACAAATGTATTAGTTTGTATAGGTAATAGGTAATACAAGATATCACACACAATGTAATAAACACATAAGAGTTGCTTCATTTGAAGATAACTAACCCACAGATATAGGAGATGACTAAATAGACAAAAATTTGTCCATTTGATTTTGGAATTAGTGAATAAGTAACGTCGACTTGAGTCTAGACAAAGTCGATTGTATTGTCGTACTTTTGATTTTCGATTGACATGCAACTCAATTTCTTTGTAAGAGTTGAAAAACATAGGATTTTTCGAAAATAGGGACTGAACCTTGAAAGCTTGCCTACGTATCTCGCGAAGGAGAATTCAGGTCCCACGTAGTTCGACCAACTTGAATCTCTTTCGATTTGGGATGGAGGGTTAACTTTTTTTTCCGAAATGAGAAAGTAATATTTGAAAAATGAAATTCAAATTTTGTTGGGAAACTAAAGAATCGAAGAGTATTTAGACGCACTTTTGATAGTGACTTGATATTTATGCTTAGGGGGTTCTAAAAATAATTCGTAGAGGAGTGAGCTAGAATATTTCCAAATAAAGCAACATATTCACATAAGCAGTTATAACACATAAATAGATATTGCGCGTTTTAAACAGATATGTGACTTTTTTGTACCAAGGGCAGGCCTAACGATTCGAAGGATATATAACGTCGTTTGAAACATTCTATTGCCCCCAAAACCCAAATTTATACAAGTTTTATGAATAAACTGAATGGGGATACATAATAGGGGAAATAAGATACAAAATGATCAGTCCCGTGCAGGGGTACAATCCTAAACTAAGCTTCCATGGAAGGTCCTTCGTTCTTGAGCTTCTTGCCATCTCTGAATTCCAACCTCTTCAGATGCAATGGTAATTTGGTTCTTCTTTGACTTGAACAAACAATTAAACTCCCATCCCCATAAGACAATGTTTTGCCAAATGACGTATACATCCTTCAAATTTAAACACATAAACATGATTTTCTTTTATTGACCAATGAGCCAAATAGACACATGGTGGGCTTCTAATGCGCCCAACACGCCTTAGGTGTTGGGTCAACTTGGTTCAAATGTGCTAAATGTGGGATTTTGTTTCTCTCTACGCTAGTTGACTAAGAGTGGCTTTTGAAAGACCGGAAACTCATGTGGACAACTGAGGCTGGACTCACGACAACCATTGGATGCCTGATGAACCAATAAATTGTTGATCATTCTGGAAAAGGGTAGAGTATAAAAAGCCCGGTTGCGATTACGCAAAAACTGTTCTTAATATACTATACATACATGTTGGAAAATTTCATGAATGCAATGATAGTTTATAGCAATTTAACATGTAAAACATATAAACAATTCAACAATTAATAGCAAGTAGTCAAATCATTACAGTTAGAACTTAATTAAATCTCCAGCAAAATCGTCATTTTTGTTTTAGAAATAAAGACTTTTTGTTTCGAAAAAATTGACTTAACCTATGTTTTAAAGAAAAATCAATTTTCCATGAGAGTCGCCACTTAATTTTTTTTTAAAATCAAGAAAACTTATTTGTCATATATAGAACACATAAAAATGTAATGTTCTTATATCTATGAGTCATTTTGTCATATATAGAACACATAAAAATGTGTTATAATTTTAAGTTCTTTTGATATTGATATATTGCTCTTAATGATTGTGCCTTTCAATTTATTATGTTGTGTGTGAATCCAATATTTCAATCAACCATGCATTTACTCTTTAGATATGTCTGATATTTTTATAAGTAATTGACAAAATTATTTCTATATTTTTTGTAGTACTATAAGAAATTAATAAGAGGAATTTGGGTTGAAAAAAACAACATTTTTATATACACAAGGACTAAAATAGAGCAACCCTCAAACTTAATGGTCACCAATTGGGTAAGAAAACATATACTAGTATTTAAATTTTACGAATTCTATTTGGGAGTTTTTGATATCGATTGAAAGTGAACCTATTTTGTAAACTGTGTTTGGTAATGAAAAAGGATCAAACATATCTCTATTTTCTATAGAATAATTTTATCCTTCATTTGAAAAGTTTTCGACTCAGAACTCTATCGTTAGTCAAATGATCCAATTATGCAATTATTGCTTAACGACCACCAATTCCCTTTGGGACATTTATAGTACTTTTCAAAAAAACACAACCTAATCAACTACTATTTAACTCCTCTCTTTATTTTTATTTGTCCATATCATTATTTTTATTTGTCCATCCATATTTATCGATACATGTACGAATTCGAAGTGGTTGTTGAATTTTATTCTCATCTGTTTTAGAATACCAATCTTACATATTATACACATTTTTTATTTGTTGATTCATGTTGTATTTTAAATAATTAATACAGGTTAGGACAGATGTAACATCCCAAAAAACTCTAAGTTAAGGCCTGAATAATTCTTTATTTACATATAAGGTCGTATTAGATGATTCTTAAATTGTTCATATGTGTAAAGGTTAATTATTTTATGTCGGAATGAATTTGGATATGAATTAAGGTGACAACAACTCCCTAGCACAAAGTTGAATTTCAAGCTTCCTTATTGATTCAGTTTCGACATAAGATTCTACTTAGGTCAACTTCAAGTGATCATATCTTTCAACACAAAATGAGTTTGGTAACCCATGACCAATAATATTGAAGGCCTATGAGTTCTATTTCCAATGTCACAAAATTTGCCTCATTCGGAGTTCCGAGTAAAAAGTTATGACATTTTACTAGAGACTATCACATCAGAGTTTCCTGTAGTCAAGTCCTTCGAGTTGGTTCTATGGGTGGTAGAAATTTCGAAGACCCATATTTTAAACTCGTTGAAAACTTCAGATAAGTCATATTTTGGGGTCCAATTTGTATGGATCCATTCTACCGGCCGTAGGAACTTCTATGGGTCATAGATTAGACCCGTAGAATGAATTTTTGAGCCCTAAAATGCTATATAAATTCCACAGATGATTTCAATAGTCCGTAAAATAAACCATGAACGGTAGATTGAACCGTAGAAGGTTTTTGCCAACTTTCAAGAGGGATATTTTTTTCTTTTCTCGCCCCATCTAAGCCGATATAATGATGGTTTTGTTGGGAAAGGCAAGGCACTCACAAGAATGTCCGACAGGATACTAGCGGAATAATACCCAAGTCTAACTTTCCCTTTCAATTTGGTACAAGAGAAGACAAACAAAATTAAGCAATATGAAGAATGGACAGCAAGTATATCAACCAAACAAAAACAACAAGATAAGAATAAGTCAATTACACAAGACACAACGATTTACGTGTAAAACCCTTCGATGTGAAGAGTAAAAAACCACAGGACCAAAAACTCCACTATAAACACCAAGAGTTACAAAATTGTTCTCCAAAATTGGCAACAAAACAAGTGCCAAACAACGAGCAACAACGAAACAAGATTGCACCAAAACTGGAGAATTGAAGGAGAGATTTCACCCAGAAACGAGCTACTGTTCACGCCCCTAAATCAGAACCTACAGACCTTGAACTCCGATCTCCACCATTGAATTGCAAGAACCAGATGCTGAGAACTCCCAGTTCGAATTTGAGCACGATCCAACGGTTAACGAAGCAACAAACTCTGTCTGAAGCAGACTGAATGAGCAGAAAATTTCCAGAAGCAAAAATGGGATTTTTCTTTTTTTGCTCTCAATCTTTAACACGAATCTCTCTCTTGATTTTTCACTCTTGTGTTTTTGAAAATAAAACCAAATAAGCCTTATATATGCCACATAATAATTGGGTTATGGGCTAAAGTGGGTTGTTCCTAATAAGACTTTTATTTATCCACGTAGGAAGGGAAAAAAAGATCCTAAACCCAACAATTCTCCTCCTCACAACTATGTGGAGGAGACCGCCATCCCGGCGATCATGCAACAATCCTCAAACTTCCCTCTTGGCAAAGCTTTAGTCATCATGTCGGAACCATTATCATTGGTATGGATCTTTTCAAGTTCAAGCAACTTAGAATCCAACACATCTCGAATCCAATGATACTTCACATCAATATGTTTAGACCGACCAGGAAATGTAGAATCTTGCCAAGATGAATAGCACTTTAACTGTCGCAATAAAGCACATACCTCTCTTGAGCACAACCAAGTTCCCCCAAAAATCTCTTCATCCAGAGCAACTATTTGCAAGCTCCAATAGCAGCAATAAGCTCAGCCTCTATATTAGATAAAGCAACACATTTTTAGAACCTAGAAGGCCAAGACATAGCCCCCCCTGCAAAAGTAATCAAGTAGCCTGAAGTAGACTTACGAGTATCAACATCACCAGCCATGTCTGAATCAGTGTAACCACAAAGTATAGGCTTCCCTATACAAAAACACAAACTCAAACTAGAAGTGCCACAAAGGTATCTCATAATCCACTTTACAACATTACAATGCTCTCTTCCCGAATTAGAAAGAAAACGGCTACCAATACTAACAACATGAGCAATATCTAGTCTGTACACCATTGTATACATCAAACTACCAATAGTTGAAGCATAAGGAACTTTCGTCATATCTTCCTTCTCACCATCACTGGAAGGACAATGTCTAGTACTCAGTTTGAAGTGAATAGCTAAAGGTGTATTGACAACCTTAGCTTTGTCCATGTTGAATCTACGAAGTACTTTCTGAATATACTTCTCTTGTGACAACCACAAGTTTTTGGCATCTCTATCACAGACAATCTGCATGCCAAGAATCTGTCTTGCTGGTCCCAAGTCTTTCGTAGCAAAAGACTTATTCAAGTCTTGCTTCAACTCTTCAATCCTGCAAGCTTTATGACCAACAACAAGCAGGTCATCAACATAAAGCAAAACGATAATAAAATCACCATCAGAGAATTTTGCACAAAAACACAATGGTCTGAAGAAGTCTTTTTGAAGCCTTGTTGACTCATAAAAGAACCAAACTTTCATGTACCATTGCCTGGGAGCATGTTTTAAACCATACCAACTCTTCTTCAATTTCCAAACATAATTATCTTTTCCCTTGACTTCAAAGCCTTCCGGCTGCTCCATATAAATTTCTTCATCCAAGACACCATGGAGAAAAGCAGTTTTAACAGCCATCTATTCAACCTCTAAATCCAGACTTGCAGCAAAGCCTAGAACCACACGGATGGATGACATCTTCACAACTGGAGAGAATATCTCATCAAAATTATTTCCCTTTTTCTAGCTAAAACCCTTCACAACTAATCTAGCCTTGTACCGTGAAACTGGGTTACCATCGTCATGTTTTACCCTAAAAACCCACGTGTTTTTCAAAGATTTTCGATTTTTAGGTAACATAACCAAATTAAAGGTATGATTATCATGTCGAGACTTCATTTCATCTTCCATAGCATCAAACCACCTTTATTTTTCTTCACTTTTCATGGCATCATCAAGACTCTTTGGTTATCCCCTATCAGTCAAGAGTACATACTCATTGGAAGAATAACGAGATGAAGGTATTTTTTCTCTAGTAGATCTTCTGAGAAAACTCTCTGGAGCATCAATAATTGTTGGTTGCTGACCAACCACATCGTCTTGCACTGTAGCATCAACGGCATACTGGTTATTCTGAATATGATCACCATCTTCACTATCAACTTGATTTTCATCATTTTGAAGATTTTCACTTGGTGGAATAGTCAAAGGCACTAGATCAACATCAACTAGGCTGTCACTACTTTGAGAATCAGTTTTCTCAATTTTATCAAGATCTTCTATTGTTTGGTCTTCAAAGAACACAACATCACGGCTTCTAACAAGTTTCTTCTCAACTAGATCAAAGAAACGATTGCCAAATTCATCTTGACCATAACCAACAATGATACATTGCCTAGTTTTAAGATCTAACTTTGACCTTTCATCCTTGGGAACATGCATAAAGGCTTTACACCCAAAAACTTTACGATGATCATAAGAAACATTCTTACCAGACCAAACTCTGTCAGGGACATCACCATTCAAAGAAACAGTAGGAGATAAATTGATAACATATGTAGCAGTATTAAGTGCTTTTTCCTAAAAGGAATCTGACAGCTTAGCATCTGAAAGCATACATCTAACTCTCTCAACAAGAGTTCTATTCATCCTCTCTGCCAAACCATTTAGCTAAGGAGTCTTTGGAGGAGTTTTCTGATATCGAATACCCTGATCTCTGCAATATCTATCAAAAGGACCACTATGCTTACCACCATTATCAGAACGAATGAATTTCAATTTCTTCCCTGTCTGTCTCTCAACAAAGGCCTGAAAACTCTTAAACAAATCAAGGACCTGATCCTTGAACTTCAAAGAGAATACCCAGCCTTTGCGAGAATAATCATCAATAAAAGTCACAAAATAAAGTGCACCACCATGAGACCTTACCTTAAAAGTACCACACAAATCAGAATGTACCAACTCCAGCAAATCAAGCTTTCTTGAAGGCGGATGAATCTGAAAAGAAATTCTCTTTTATTTACCTACTAAGCAATGAACACACTGAAAATGAAAAGACTCATGAACTATGTCTATCTATCTATGAAGCTTATAATACTATGAGAGTTGTCGGTAAAGACCCCTATCATTCTAACCAAACTGAAATAGCATAACAGAAATAACAGAAGGATCCTCCAGAAGCAAGGAGGCTGACCAACCAACTCTGGAACTCAACTGGATCAACGAAGCACTAGGTGCTGATCCTGGTTACCTGTATGCAAAAATACAAATAACTCTGTGGGAGATTCTCTAACTGACAACCATCACTATGAGCTATGTGATGATACAACGTCTAGCCAATGCTGCCAAAACTGTCCTATACTTTACTGGGGTATAGGACCTACTAACTAAGTGGATTCACTAGTCTATGCTAAAAAGAAATAAGGAATCATCTAACAAGTATGACCCTTGCTACCCACGTTGGCTATATCATTTATGGAGACTTTGAGTTATTTGAACTCGTCCCCATATCGATGCTCAATACTACTCCCAAAATGTTACTAACTCATATATTTAAAAACACAAATCTTTCTATGGTCTGAGATTATTACTCAAAAATGTTTCTCTTAAAAGAGATGGTACTCAAAACTGCTCAAAAACTCTTTCGGAAATCAATGTTTCCTCTCATCTTAAATGTGAAAACATTTACTCTTGGGAATACTTAGTTCCCATTTATCGATTTAAAGAAATGAACTCAACTCTACTCTTTCTCAAACTCAAGTGTTCAAGTCTTAAACAAAATTTAAAGCGACTGTAAAAGAGTTATTCAAATGACTTGGAAGAACGCTCAAGACTTGACTCATAGCTCTACCTTGAATTTGAATTATGGATTCAAGGGTTACGATCTCATGTTATGGATGATTTCTAGATGTTTAGAAGTAGTTTGGAATGCTTAGAATCAAAGGGGAGTAAGGGTATCCTTTGAAAGAAATCAGACGTACTAAACGATGAAGAAAGGGTAGGGGCAGGCGACACTAGTGCAGGGCACCATCCCTTGAACTATAGAGCATCAGTTGGGGCACACTGGTTGGCGCAGGGCGCCAGGCCCCAACCTATAGAGCCCATCTGCTAGTGCGTTGGTGGGGCGGCGCGCCAGTCCTTGCCTAGAAAACCCCAACGAAAATTCTCACTAGTTTTCTATCCCCAATTCGCCTAGAATCGAATGGTTTCTTCCCTAATCACTTAGATTCGAATACCCAACCAATGTACACAAGAATCTACTAAAAAACAATTCTCAAACTCCATATGATTATCCCAAGAACACATCAAACCCATCCTAATTCAAGAATGGAAACAATACTTCAAGAAAGAAATCAAGAACTCAAATTCTTCAACTTCAAGAACGAAACTTCGCTGAAAATTACATGATTGGCGTGTGAGTAAGTGAACCCAACACTATGATAACTCGCATACCTCTTAGGGATTAAACCCTTGGCGAAAAGACCTTGGATTCGCAAGAAAACTTGAAGAACTCCTTAACTTTTTTCCTCTCCTTAAACTTCTCTCAAAACCCTATTGTAAATTATGATTCATAAAACTGAACCAAATCAGTTTAGACCCCTAAATATTACCACAATTCATTTTAAGCTTAAGGGGTAAGGAAACGACCAAAATACCCCTCATATTTTTGGGTAACTTTCCTTAACTAGACAACCTGACTTCAAATGGGTATTTCTTCCTCATACGAGCTCGAAATTTAGCAAACTCGGTGGCATTAGAAAGAGGATTCCAAGACCTTTCATTTGATATCTTATGGGCCACCTAAATCATCCTGTACTGAAAGTTATGGTTATTTGAAGTTGACCCAAAACTCACAACTTAAACATAACTTGTAAAATTTCAGATTTGGTTCTGTCCAAATTAGTTCTTTCTATTTTTAGCTATTTCCAAAATGTAACCTCCGTATTAGGAATATTTAATTATAGAAAGAACTAAATTGGAAAGAGCCAAATTGAGAATTTTGCAAGTTATGCTTAAGTTGTGAGTTTTGGGTCAACTTCAAACGGTCATAACTTTCGGTACAAGATGAGTTACGTGATCCATAAGATATCAAATGAAAGATCTATGAATCCTCTATCCAACGCCAACAAGTTTACTAAATTTTAAGTTTGTATGAGGGAGATATGCCCGTTTGAAGTTAGCATGTCCAATTAAGGAAATTTACCCAAATTAATGAGGGGTATTTTGGTCTTTTCCTTACCCCATCAGCTTTAAATATTTTTAGTAATATTTTAGGGGTCTAAACTGATTTGGGTCAGTTTTCACAATTCGAAAATACCCTAAGGATTTTGAGAGGAGTTCAAGAGGAGAGGTTCAAGGCGTTCTTTAAGATTCTTGAGATTTGTCGAGGAATTTCGCCAAGGGTGTGATCCGTAAGAGGTATGTAAATTTTCATAGTGTTGGGTTCATTCACCCACACACCAATCATGAGTTTCTTTTGCGAATTGCATCCATAAGATAGGGAATATTCAGTTCTTGATGAATTCTTGATGAGTTTCTGGAAGTTTGTGTTTCATTCTTTGATATTAGGTTTCGTTGAGTTCTTTTGATGAGGATCTTGTGTTCGAGTATTGTTCTTGATTAATTTAGAGTGGATTTCATTGTAATTATGTTGGTCTAAGAATCCAAAAGAGTTTGAGGGAAATCGTTCGATTCTAGGGGAGTTAGGTATGAAATTGAAGCAAGAAAATTCATCAAAAATCTCGACAAGGGGTGGGGCGCCGCGCTACTCAGTGCGCCCAAAACTACTTTCAGTAGTTTAGGGGCTGGCTCCCCGCGTCACTCAGTGCGCCAGGTCGCCAAGTCCCCTACCCTTCCGTTCTTCTTTCTATGTGTGTTCCCTCGAATCGTACCTATGTTTTCTACTAGATATCCACACTTAAAATCTTCATTGAAGCTTGAGAGATCATGCATATCCAATTCATGAATCTTAAATTCATAATTCAAATTCAAGATAGAGTTAAGGGTAGAGTCGAGGAAGTTCTTTGAGTCAATTGAGAAGTCTTTTTGCAAAACTTTTTAACTTGTTTTAAGACTTGAGTACTTGAGTATGAGGATGAGGAGAGTTGAGTTTCATTTTTCAAAATGAATATATGGGAACTAAGTAATCCCATGAGTAAATGTTTTTACATTTAAAATGAGAGGAAACTTTGATTTCCAAATGAGTTAATGAGGAGTTTTTGATTATAGTCTCTTTTAAGGGAACCTTTTGAGTAATAATCTCAAAGTTTGAGGATGAGGAGTTTTTTTAAACATATGAGCATGAGTTATATTATTAGGAGTAGTATTGAGCACCGATATGGGGACGAGTTGAAACAACTCAAAGTCCTCATAAACCACGTAGCCAACGTGTGTAGAAAAGGTCATACTTTTTAGATGATTCCTTATTACTTTTTAAGCATATCTTAGTAGATCCACTTA
>NW_006238942.1:1499747-1499956 GCF_000226075.1 Solanum tuberosum | reverse complement strand
TAAATAAAGGGGGGGGGGGTTGTGTAACAAATAGCTGATTGTTGTTAAGTAACAAGCGAGCAAGATTTGAACTTTGTTGTTGTCAATGAGAGAGAGAAACTAGGGTATATGTGTTCCCCATAAGCTCTAAACGCGGTAATCATAATAATAGTACTCCTTTCCTAGTGTATCACATGCAAAGTGGTAAGTTATGTATCCCTAAGTGCTTA
>NW_006238942.1:1483557-1499666 GCF_000226075.1 Solanum tuberosum | reverse complement strand
GATTAGACATCACATCAATGTATGTCCTAGTTTTCACCCTCGTACCAATTGACATTAGACTATTAGATAGGCTCACACTAAATCTCCGTTGATAATTCTTTTCTTATGAACTACCTCCTTGGTCCAGAATGTAGCAACAAGACGAGTTCTAACGTGTGCACTCGTTATTGGGCCTGCAAATCAAGCAAACCTCTAAAGGCACTTCCATCTATACAAGAAAAATATATCAAAGAGTTGCTAAACAAATTTCAAATAATATATGACAAGCCTATTGATACTCCTATGGGGATAGACTCAAAGGTAGATATTGATGGACCTAGTCCAAGTGTGAATTAGACTATGTATAGAGGAATCATCGGCTCATTACTATATCTTACTGCTAGCAGGTCTGACATTATGTTCAGTGTTGAGATATGCACAAGATTCCAACTGTGTCGTAAGAAATTACAATTAAAAAATGCTAAGAGGATTCTGAGATATCTAAGAAAACAGGGGACCTGGTTCTGTTTTATTCATCAGGAGATCCATTTAATCAGGTTGACTATGTGATGTTGATTATGCCGGGTATCAGGTAGATAGAAAGAGCACCTTTGGGACGGCACATTTTCAAGGCATCTCTTATCTCTTGGGGAACTAAAAAGTGAAACTCAGTTGCTCTTTCTACGGCTAAGGCAGAATGTGTAGTACCTGCAACTTGTTGTGCTCAACTCTATGGAATAAACAACAGCTTCGAGATTTTTGAGTAGTCACTCAGACTATCCCTCTCTTGTGCGACAAAACAAATGCTCTCAATATGACTAAAAATCATGTTCATCATAAAAGGACTAAGCATATTGATGTGAGACATCACTTTATAAGGGATAATGTGGAGAAGGGAAATATCAGCATGAAATTTTGCAAGACTGAAGATCAAATAACTAATATATTCACCAAAGCTCTGAATAAGGATCTTTTTGAGAAAAATAGATTGAAGCTGGGGATTTTGAAACTTGACTGAGTTGATGTAGCCTGAAGTAATAAAGTTCTTCATGACTACATAACAGGAGCAGGACAGAATGGGGCAATTACTTACTCGAAGGAGATGAGTGGTTAATTGAGAGCTTGACAGAAATGAAAGAAGACATTAGGCATGTTAAAGCTAACGGTGGTAGCAATGGAAGTTGCATTGGCTGGTTTTAGGTGTCACATTCACCTTGGGGACTCAGTTTCATGATGTCAAAAGGGGAATATATTGTGTTTAAAGGGAGGCAGTTCAGTTTTTGGTGATAGGTGGAAAGAAACGATTGAAGAGGCAATGAAACGATTGAAGAGGCTGAGTATATGTTTGTCATCATCAAAAAGAGAGAAATTGTTATTTTAAGTTGTATCTGATGTTTTTATGATTGGACAAACTTTGAACCTGATCCCAAACGAGACTAAGAAAACCATACAGTAAAAATTACAACCGTCCAAAAGCCCGCAATCTAATAACCTAGTGTGGTTGGTGCGCGTCCCCCACAACACTGCAGGCTCTTAGCCAATGGAATTGCTTTGTGTATTTGTGGCTGTACTATTATATATCTATTCTCCATTGACACAAAAGAAGTTTTTGCAAACAAAAAAGGTTTTTATTCAGAAAGCAAAAAGCCTTTCTCAATGGAATATTGCTAAACAATAGTCGGAGGCCAAGATAGAGTATCATTGTTCTTTTGTTTCTAGGATTTATATTTTAGTGCTTCATCTTGTAAGGTCTATTCCTAAGTCATAAAGGAATTAAATCATTTGAGATGTTTTTGTTGAGCTTTCCGATTCTTAGCTATAGTTATCTAAGTCAAGTTGTTCAAGTCTAAATCAATTATAGTTAGTTTGTTCAGTGGAAAATAGAGTTATTTCTTAGTTTTTGCTTGTAGTAGAGTTGCTACACTAAGGGGAAGGGATTAAAGAATTTTAATTCCTAGGTTGTAAGAATTTGTAATTAGAAGCTTTGCTCCGTTTTTAGTGAAATGAAGTTTGGGTTGAAATCTTGTGAGACAGGTCGTGGTTTTCTCCTCCTTTGAGCAAGGGGGTTTCTAAGTAAAATTCTTGTGTCTGTTTTACCTTGAGTTATTTAGTTTCCTCCCTTATATTCTGTCAGGGGACATTTTCCATTTCCCATTAGTGTACACATCCATTCTATCATGTATGCACGTGCACCAACAACTTTTCCATGATACCAATTACTAGTTAGTTCGCCTTTCTTGTAAAAACGCTGGAACAATGTTCCATGAGAGATGTATTCGTATAACAGCAAAGGAACTTCTACTTCTATACAACACCGTATGAGTTTCACCACATTTTGATGATTAACTTGTGTAAGAATTGTTTTATTTTACTACCATCCATTATTCAGAATTTTAGTGATATGTTGATTAATATTATTAGGCAACAACTATTGTAATCTAATGACATCCCAACCATCATACTAATAAAATTTAAATACATTTACCTTACCTAGTGTTCAGGGACACTGATTAACTAGATGAGCTAATAGACCTAGCCAAGTTCAGTTATCCCACCAGAATGAGATATCACCTTAGCAAAATTTCTCTGTTTCGTATGTCAGATATTGACGAATGTGCTGATTCAAGTACCAATATGGGTGAACACGTGCTGATTCAAGTACCAATATGTGTGAACACAATTGCATAAATACGCCCAGAAATTTGACTTGTTCTTGCTCAGAAGGCTACACTGGCGATGGCAAAACGAATGGTTGTGGCTGTACTGCACCAAACTCCAACTTCCTATGGATGAAGCTTTTTATTGGTAAGTTTCACTCAAATTTAACTTGTTTCTACTCCCATTTTGTACAGATTGCACATCCTTTCCTCATCTAGACATTCAACTAACATACATATTTTCCTTATCATACCTTAATCCTAATACTAGTAATTTTCTACTATCCAATTTGTAGGTTCCTTATAAAGTAGTAGACAACTGTCGATAGGCAAGATAGATTAATTTTGAGCTCATGTTGTGTAGTCGCTAATTTATCAAGAGTGTCTGATATTTGATTTGCTTCTCTAGGGAGTTCCTACACGATAACTCTATCGAATATATGGTATGTATAGAAGAATAGCATTCTTTCGATTATTGATTTCACGTATCAAGACACTTTTTCCAATTCTAAGTGCCAACGATCGCTAGTCAATAATATAACCGAACTAAATGAGTTGGGGTCGAATCCCACATGAAGTGGTACATGTTTGAGAATCACTAGGAAAGTACGAATATGCTCAAGTCAATCATAGGAATAAACATTATCGAATAAAAAAAATAATTCAAATTAGGGGTGACACGAATGTCAAATAACAGGGGATTTTGGTTTAACTATCAGCTACAACAACAACAAATAACAATATTGAGACATATTCTTAGGATGGGATTGGATTATAGGCTAAGGTAGACATGTGTGTGATTGGAACTATTAGTAAATAGTTGTAAATCAGTGAATAAGCTAGACGTTAGTGGGGATAAACTTTCTATCGAACAATTTACCCCGAATCAAGTTGGTTTCTCTCGAACACCAACAAGAATGCAAATAAGAACAACATACGCTTTAGTCCATTCACTCTCTCGAGCTGAATGTGTGGAAAAGGATTTAGGATTCACTCTCTTGAGCTGAACCCATGACAACCCAATACCCACAGACCATCAATTTAGTAATCTTTGTTTCAAAACCTCTGTCTCGAGCAAGCCAAAAACACGAAGGTAGAGTTGCATTTGCAACAACAACCCTTTAAATTGAACAACAATTACTGATTGAAAACACTTTTAAATAGCATGTAAACTAAAAATTAGCAATACCCACAATCTAAATCAACCTATAATCTCATAATCACACCCCAAGAATTGGGGTTTTACCTAGACATTATCAAAAGAAAGAAATCGTTACCAAATTGTGTTTCCATAAACTGGGTAAGATTAATTTCATCTTTACAAACGTCTAAATTAAAGAATCTCAAAGGCCCACTTCCAATTTCTCAAAAATAGAAAACTTCAATTCTTCAAAGCCAAGGAAAAGTTTTGTCTCAATACTCAGAGTTCAAACTGAAATTCTCTAAAAATTCTATATTATGAAAACTCCTTTTTAAACTAAAATTTCAAAAATATATTTATATTCGCCAAAAATATGCTGCAAAGGACCATTCGGCGCAGTAAGTCGGGATCACCGATCAACTCGGCGATCTACCCTTTAATCAGTTGCATCACATTTTTTCTTAGTCCTTCAGCATCCTCAAGTTATGTAACTTTGGGCGATCCAATCACTGCATTGCGGAACCATTTGGCGACACGCCGACTGCTCCTCTCTCTCGCCGACTTGATTTTCTCCTTCAGGGCATGGCACACTGGAACTTTAGGCGAGGTAATAGCCACTTGGTGACTCGCCCAATGGATTAGGCAATCAACAAACCTTCTTTTCTTCATTCTTTCAACTGCCTTGTTCATTTTTTCCCATTAGGGTCCATGCTTTATTCCTAAATCCAAATACCTTAAAATCAAGGATTTTACCTCAGTTATTGACACAAGATAGGCATTTGAGGACACGAAATCTATCCAAAAAAAGCCCGTAATGAGTCTAAAATGTGGACTCATCAACACCCCCAACTTAAACTTTTGCTTGTCATCAAGTAAAACTCAAGTTTAGCAATTCAAAAAGGATGTCTCAAATAGTGCTATACAAGACTCAATCATGAACACACACAAAAAGACTCAACTTACTTATGCAATGATCAATTGTGCACTCAAAGATTCAAGTTGTGACTCACCATTATCAAAGACTCTTAAAATCACAATACTTGCTTCAAATGCAAGTTCAAGCTTAACACAGGTACTTAAATGCCCTCACACAAAGAATGATTCCATATTCACACACAATGGTTCAATAATTTATAGCTTCAGAATAACAATCAACACCCACACTCACAAAAATGAACAGACTGCATGATTTCACCCATAGGTTTGCCCTTATTTTCCAACCAACACTTCTTTTAGCTAATTCAAGATCACAAAGGTCTTTTTCAAGGCTTGTAACGGGGCTGAGTGTAAAGGTATGGTCATTTAGGTTCAATGGCTGCTATCCTCATGAAATGTGATGTGAATAACACTTTATTTCCTTTTCTTCATCATTTTCATTCATGTTCAACAGTCACCCCATTATTCACTTTTCATGGACTGTTGGACACCCTATTTCTTTTTACATTTTCAAAACTTTATTCCACAACTATTTAATTATTTTTCTTTTTCATTCTTTTCTTTTTTTTCTCTTTTTTTTGTATGGAGGGGTTCCATCTTTCTCAAAACCATGGGTTAAAGGGGACTTCGTTGCACTTCTTGATTTACATTCTCTTTTCACCACACCCCCAACTTAGGCTTTTGTCCTAAGTTGGCTATTCAAACAAACCACATCTCATGAGGATTAAGGGTGAAGGGATAAAGAAAGGTCACAATTTCATCAAGTTTCTTCCAAGGAAAGGCTAAGGCTCAAAAAGTGTTCAAGCAAAGTTCACACACTCACAAGGTACGCCACAAAAGAGGTATAATGTCAAATTGTTTCACTCTTTAAAGTTGCCTAAGATTATTTCAAGAGATTGCATCACTTAGTCAATCGGACCAACAAGGAAAATTCTAGGTGTCATCATACATGGTTCACGGTAAGCTCATCACACACAAGGCATTGACACCAATGTCAAACAAGACTACACACTTTTGATAGTGTGCATTGCACTTCATAAGAGACTCAATTTGATAATTGGCTAGTCACAACGAGATGTAAAAACTTGATATATTGCCTATGCAACTTCATTTGACCTCATCGGAGCTGCACATTCATTTTTGTTTGATTATGAGCACTATTCAAGTCATCAGTATTGATCAAGACCGATACTCAAATTTGCAAGAGAATAGCCACATTCAAACACAAACAAGAGGTGGCACAAATTTTTTCTAAGGAGGGGTCCAAAAATAATTTACAATTAAAACAAGGAGCCACAAGTTCAATAATCCACAAAAATAGTGCAAAAGACAATATATATATCACGAAACCCATATATACAAACAAAGCAATGATCACAAAAAGTGGGCCTCACCCCTCCACAAACCAAAGTTATTTGTCCTCAAATGCAAGAAATAAATTATCCAAAATTAAATAAAAATAAGACAGAGAGGGAGGTAAAGAGAAATCCTATTTAACAATCACTTCATCTGTCTGGGCATCAGTGCTCGGTGTAGTGCTCTGAACCTGGGTCTCAACACCGAGAGTCACATCAACAGTACCACCAGCTCCATTCGGGCCTACCATAGACGTCTCTATCAACGATGTCTAGATCCCCGACTGTACAATTGTCTCCTTAGATCTGGCAGGTCTCCATATATGCTCTATTCCCTCAGATCAATCTGCTTCTCCTCGGTCTCTCTTTCTGACTCATCAACTACTATACCATCCTGGTGTACCTCTGTGGTGGTGGCCGAAGTAATCTCAAAAGTCTCTGGGGTATCTACATCGTCTGCTGCCTCCAAGAGGGAAGTGAAGTCAGTGGACTTCAAGTAATCCATATCCTCTCTCAAATCTGCATCCTTGGCTTTCAAAGTCGTAAACTCAGAAGTCTCCCCCTGTCTACTCTCACAGGCCGTGAATCTCGCAGTCAAATCATCAACAAAAGCCCGGAGGGGGTCATTGCAGCTAAAATAGCAACCTCAATCATCCATGGCACAACAGCCTCCAATCCAATAGCCCTCACATAAGCAGAGTAGGCTAAGTGTCCAATCTTCATGATGTTGGCCTGAGTGATCTTGGTGGCTGGGCTGAGGTAGAAACATCTGGAGTCTATGAAAAAGAAGTAGGAGCAGATATACCTGAAGGCCCGGAGGCCGGAGTAGGCAAATATGCCTCTGCAGGTATTGAATCAATGTCCACCTCCGGGGATGTATCCAGCGGAGTTGCTCTCCTCCCGTTGGCCTCCTCTCATGTGTATTCGACCTCTATATGCCTAATAAATATGGACGAGGAGGGAGTGACCTCAATATCTCTTGTACCATCACGGGGAACTCCAGCATGCCGGCACAACTCTATGATCAAGACTGGGAATGCTTGGCCCTCATGGCCATCTCCTCCTCAATAAGGAGTCCCAGGTTGATGCTCCTCCGGGATATGATCGACCCAAGGCAGGCTGCCTTAGGGTGGTGTATGATGGACACGTTCTGGGATGGAATGATGGTGCTGCTAATATATCCAAACCAGAACCGAACAGCAATATTTAGATCACATTTTTCAATGGGGACCCCTACCTCGATCTACCTCGGGGTGGTATCGGAAATCAACGGAGCAAGCCAGCCCTTTAAGTCAACCAAGGACTGATTAGTAGGCAGGACCTCATATGCCGCTGTAGCTCCTAGACCCCTGTTGAGTACAGTATTAATGTACTCGCTACTATATCCGACTTCCTTTTCCCGGACCATGACAGACTTAACCGGTCTGAATTCACTGGACTTTTTCTTCCCCTTTGGCACCAGCTCTCCATATGTTGTATAGAACTCCCAGACCCATGTAGGTATGCACGTGCCTCGGGGTCTAGTGAAATGCTTAAAGTGGTGATAGTGAAGAGTGTCCCTCACTGAGATGCATCTACATTCAAGGCCCTCTGTAGAAAGCAGCTTCTCTTCAAGAATCGTTTGCAACCCATCGACTTTCAGTCTATTAAGTAGCCATGGAGGAGGAACCACTGGTGGTACTGGAGCTACAGGCGGTGTCGGAGCTAGCACTGAATCAACTGGGGTGGAAGCTGAAGGGACTCCAACTTAGTCAGGGAGAGATCTAGCACGGATCTCAGCCCGTCGGGACAGTAAGGGCTGGTCGTCTTCTAGCTCTGAGAATGTGGGACGGGAGCCCTCACTATCGGAGTTGTGCTTCGGAGCCTCATATACGGGTCTTCTTCCTTTGCCCTTGCCTCTCTTTAGAGGCTCTTTTCTTCCCTTTTAGGAGGGTTGGCTCCTCTCTCATTTTATAGTAATTCCCCGCGCTCTTTTACAGAGTGGCATGTCGATGTTGGTTCTCGCCATATCTATGAAACATCGGAAAAAGTTACAAATAATTCAAGCAAAAGCACAGAAGATAACAGTTGCAGACAGACTCGCTAAACCGGTCGGTGAGTCACCAAATCTTTTTGGCAAGCTAGATCAAGTCGCCGAAAGGATTGGCTCAAAAATCCCAAAATATTTTGGCATGTCGCGATGGGAAGGAACTTTCGGTGATCAAGGACATGCCCGACGAAAGTTACAGCGCATTTTAGCGGTTAGGGGAAGAGAAAGGGTGATCAATGAGGACATTCAGTGAGTCACCGAGTGCACTCAGCAAACTCAGGCTTCTCGCCAAAAGTTAAAAAACCCAACTCAAGATCAAGCATGAAATGAAAGGTGATAAGGGGTGATTTGGCAAACCACTAAGTAGTTCGGCGAGCTCGACCCAGCTCGCCAAAGACCCAACGTGCCTACCTTCAACCCCGACTTCCAAATTCAACCTTACAGCCCCTGAAAACAAAATCAAAACATGCACTCTCATAATTAATCTAAGACCCATTACACCCATGCCTTCGGTATACTCAGATTTCTCCCAGTTTTGCCAAATTTTGCCATTTGACGACTTTTTCCCTTAAGAATGACGTCAACCGCTCAATAATTGGGAAAAATACGTCATTTAGCACAAATGCAGGTTACTTAGACTTCACCCGACTAGACCCAACAACATGCAAGCACAACCTCACAATTTTAATCATTTTCAAGTACGACAATTTTGGGAAATTAATATCAAAGGCATTTATAGGCACGATATTCAAATTAACAAGCACACACATATACAATTATGAACAGAGAGGTCCATCACACATCACTAAGACAAAAATAAATTTCAAATGAGTACAAATTGCAAAAAATGAATTTGGGGTTCAGAAAACCAACTTTTGATGCCGAATAAAACTTTGAAAGGCTAGGCATCAAATAAATCCAACTCCGAACACAAACTCGATGACAAAAATACGATAAAAACACAAGAAATATGTGAAATATTGTGCGGGTGTGATTTTGGGAAGTTCAAAAGTGAGGGAAAGTGAAAGAGTTTAAAAGTTTAAACCTTTGGCCTTTAAAAACCGTCCAGTTCTAGCCCATTCGATGACATAAGTTTTTGCTCTCTGACGCGGCGACACACCAAGTGGGCATTTACCTCACCAAGTTTTTCAGGACTGATTAGTCCACAAATTGGACTCATTTAGGGCTTTATTTTGATAGAAATAGTGTCCTCAAATGCTTATTTTGTCTCAATATCTGATGAAAACTCTTAAGTTTCAGGTATTTGAATTTTTAGTGGAATCATGGACACTTAGGCGCAAAAAAGAACAAAAAGGCTGAAAAGAATGAAGAAGTTGAAGCCTGAGCATCGCCAAGCATACTTGGCGAATCGCCGAAGGGACGCACTCCACACTTTGTTCCAGTACGCGAAGCCCTAAAGGAGCAGGATTAAAAAGGAGATGAAAGGAGCAGTCGACGCTTCACCGAATATTTTTGTGAAGCAGTACTACGTCGTCCAATGAAACAGAACACAACGATGCTGAAGGCTAGTGTAAGACGGTGACAAATAACACCAAAGGGCGAATAGCCGAGTTGATCGGCGATTTCGACTAACCTCGCCGAAAGATTCTCCAGCACTATTTTCTGAAGTCTGTATATACTAAACTTGTTATTAATTGTTAAAGAGTTGAACATTTATTTTAATTTCCAAAATAGAATAGTACTTTTTGGATATTTTCTCTCAAGTTTGGAGAGGGTTTTTGGGAGACTTAAAGAAAGAAGGATTTCATCTTCCCCAAGTTGGAAGTGGGTCTTTTCCATTATTCTTCCTTTTCTTAAATCAAGGTTTAATTTCTTATACCCATTTGATTTTAGTATCATTTTAGGTGTATTTCTTTATTTCTTGATGTGTGGCTAAAAACCCCTATTCTTGGGGTGTGATTTAGTAAATATGTGTTGATATTATTGTTGGGTCTTACTTACTGATAGTTTAAATGTAGTTTAATGGTGATTTCACCTTGTGGCTGTGGTTTAATAAAATGGATTTGTAGTTGCAAATACAAAGCCACCCATGTGTTTTTGGCTTTCCCAAGAAGGAGGTCGCGAAACCAAGACCACTAGACTGATGGCCTAAGGAGTGGGTCGACATGAGGTTCAGCCCGACAGGGTAAGCCCTAGTCCAATATTCTAACACTTAGCTCGAGAGAGTGAGTGGGGTAAGGTGTAGGCTGGTCTTCATGCGGCAAATGGGTGTTTGAGAGGAACGCATTTGAAATGGGGTAAGTTGCCTGAGAGGGAACTTATTTTTATCTAAAGCTTAGCTTAGTCACTATTATCCTGCAAATTTCCTCTCAAAAACATGTACCCAACTATTTATCTCAACTTGTATCGCGGTCATACCCCAAGAACTCTTCCCCATACTTGATTTTCTTGTCATTGTTGTTGTTTTTACTACTTGTGACAAAACCCCCAATTGATATTTGACACTTTTGTGTCAGCCCCTTTGATTTACAATGTTTTTAATCGTTAATATCTTTAGCTACAACTAATTAGAACTCAATTTTATTTTTCTATTAATTCTTAAAGCCACTCCCTTGGAACACGACCCAAACCATTAGTTGGGTTACTCTATTATCGACGATAGTAGACACTTGTACCGTAGGTTGGTGTCGTTGGTCACGATAAGCATCAAAATGGCGCCGCTGCCGGGGAGTGGTGTCACTTGAGAATTCTTTGATTAGTAGAATTTTCGTTCCTTTTAGTGTAGTTTTACTAACTTAACTTTTAGTCTTGTTTTGATTGTGAAACATTTCAGAAAGCATGAGTGTTAACGACAGTAATGGTAGCCAGGTGGGCCACCAATATGACATCGGTAACCTCAACGATCTCTAAGAGCCAAATGTCAATGACCCCTATCTCATGGGAGGTGTTGGAGCCATCTGCCTACCCCCAGCCGAGAGGAATGCAGTGTTCCATCTAACGAGCACTATGTTGCAACTCTTGCAACTAAAGGACTTTTCAGCGGATTGGCTCATGAGGATCCCTATGAGCATCTTCGAAACTTTGTGGATGTATGTGGGCTATTCTCTTTCAAGAACATCTCTCAAGAGTCAGTCAGGGTGCGATTATTCCCATTTTCTCTAATGGGGAAAGCTTGCAAGTGGTTAGCTGAATTACCATGAAACTCGATCACTTCATGGGAGGAGCTGGTCACCGCATTTAATGTGCGATTTTTTCCTCCCTCGAAGATGATGACTAATCGGGATAACATCGAAAGCTTCAAGCGTCTAAATGGAGAGCCTCTGCACGAAACTTGGCTTCGATTTAAAAAATTGGTGCTACAATGCCCAACCCATGGTCTTCCTGATAACGTGCTCCTTCAATACCTCTACCGGAGTCTAGACTCAGTAAACAAGGGTGTCGCTGACCAACTCTCAACCAGAGGTTTAATGCAGCAGCCGTACGCAGTAGTAGCCCAGGTTCTAGATGGCATGAAAACCATTAACAGAGCGTGGTATACTCGTGAGGACCAGGTCTCCCCTGTCACCTTCCAGCTATCTAAGGAGCAGATTGAAAAGGACAATGAGAGAGACCAAAACATGGGTAAGATCATGACATAACTTGATATTCTATGTAAGAATGTCATGGGGGCTGGTACCCGTGGTGTCAATGTTGTGGGGGTTGGGAGCACGAATCCTGAAGAGATGAAATTTGAAGCTCTATATAGCGAGGAGGTAATTTTTCTTGCAAACCAAAGCGATGGTTATCGTTCAAAATACCCCAGGCAGGCTGGTAACCAAGGTTGGGCTAGAGACGAAGTATGGAAAGATCGAGACCGTGAATGGAGGGATCGCAATCCAAATTGGAAGGATGGGGAGAAGGATAAATTTGTGCCTCCCCACGAGCGACAAAAGCCCAAGGATTCGTAAGGTGGTAGGTCCGAGGATATGCCCTCGCGTATCCTAAACAAATTTGAACGGTCAGACAAAATGATAAAAGGCATGAAAGAAGATGTGTCCACCCTTAACCAGACTGTCACCTCTCATTCAGTTTCAACCAAGCAGTTGGAGACCCAAATGGGTCATATCTCTTCTCATCTTAACCCAAGACAACAGGGGGGTTTTCCTAGTGATACTATGGCTAACCCCAAGAGTGAGGTCTGACGGTTAACTTGCATCGTGCCACAACATTAACTAAGACATTGTTTTGGAGGCAACCCAAAACTCCTTACTTGTTTTAGTTATGTTGATAAAATAATAGTGTGTTGATTGTGCAGATTGAAGTGTGGAGAGTGCATGAAAAGTACAGATTAGCGAGCAATAGAATCTGTCAGCGAATCGCCGAAAGGGTCGATGAAGCCGACCTTACCTGTCATTTGATTCAATACATCTCAACAATTAGGTCTGTAAAAGTCATCGGAGTGTGAATTCCTTCGGCACATCACCAAGTCGGTTGGCAATCTCGATAAAGATTGTTGATGCAACGCCCACCTGAACTGAAAGCTATGTTATTATCGGTGAAAAGATCAGATGTTCAGCGCTTCGCTGAGTGAATGGGCGAACTTGACTTACATCGCCGAATGGGCAGAAACTGGACTGTTTTTGCAAGCCACAAGTTTAAAAGTTCTATTTCATTCATTTCCTCTCACTATTTTATCCTATCAAAGTCACACCTGCACTTTAGATTTATACTTCTTGCCATTTTAAAGTATTTTAAGTGTTGAATTGTGCGCGGATTTGGATCGCATTGCTGCCTAACACGTCATTACAATCTAATTCAACACCAAGGTTGGTAATCGAACCCCTCAGTTATTTCGTCAAAATTTGTACTCATTTGCATGATGATTAATAGTATAAAATCTATGCTGCTTCTCTGAGTTATTGGGATTACATGTATTATTTATTATGATTCAGTAGCTTTCGCGTGATTTAAGGGACTCCCATTCAACTGCGCTTTGAGTTGAATTTTTACGTGGGGGAAATGTGAAACTTCTATGGGTTTTCATTAAAATTGTATTATTTAAGCCTAAATTGCACTATCTGGGTTGTGGCGTGAAATTTGAATGAAATGGGTTGAAATAGACACGTTTGGCTGTTCGGCGAGATGAACGAACGAGCCGAGTTACTCGATAGTTCGCCTAACGTCCCCATTCCGCTCTTAACTGAACTCTTTATGCATTATTGATATGTGACTTTCGGAGGCTAGTTTAATTCACAAAATGCACTCGGTGACTCGCTGAAAGATCCCTTATTCGCCCTTTGTCCGCACCCTTGTATCATTTGCATATCAGTTTCAACGATTAGCCTAACAGGGTAAGCACTTTGCCAACTAGCTTGGCTAAGCGATTCCACACTCAGAAAAACTCTTTTGCTCTTGTTTGAATTATTATCTAACTTATCCTCGAAGTCTTTGCAAAAATGACTAGACCAAAAGTCACAGGGAGAAATGATCCACCCAGGCACATAAGAGTACGAGAATTTAAAAACAATGAAAAGAAAGCAGAGCTAGCCGGACAAAGGAAATATACCTAGGAAGCCAGGGCAAAGAGACGAATTTCCATCGACCCTAATGTTCCTCCATGGGCTCATAAGATAGATCAGATGATTGCAACTATTCTTGCTGCAGATGCCAAGGTAGAGGCAAACAATGAGGACCACACAACAATACGCTGGGGACCATTGTTTTACTTCAGGGAGATACATCGGGCACTAATATCCCGCTAGATAGAGGGATGGCATAGACATGACCTTTCTTCACCCTCTCTCTGTCTTATTATATTTTCCAATTCTGATACTTTCATTTGCATTTGAGGACAAACGCTCTTATTTGTGGTGGAGTGAGGCTCACCTTTTGTGTGCTTGTTTCAGATACTTGTGTTTTGTATATATTTGGGTTGTTCTGTTTTAAATTTTGTCAATACTACTTTCTGTGAATGTTTAAGCTTGTGGCTCTGTTTATTTTTATTTGCAAAATGATATCGACCCTTTTGAATCTTTTTGAATTTTTCACACATTTTTGCCACGCCTCGTGAGTTGATGTGGCTGATCTTTTACAAAAATTTGAATCTCGGTTTCTATCAATACCGATGACTTGAATAGTGCTCTGAATCGAACGAACATTAACGTACGGCTACAATGAGGAAAAATGAAGTTGCATAGACAATATGTGAACTCTTTGCATCTTGTTGTGATTAGCCATTTATCGAATTGATTCTATTGTAATGACCGTTGCACACTAGCGAAAGTGTGTAATCTTGTTTGACTTTAGTGTCGATGCCTTGTGTGTGATGAGATTACTTTGAACCATGCTTGAATAAACCTAGAATTTGCCCTGTTAGTCTGATTGATTTAGTAAGGTGTGCTCTTGAAATGATCTTAGGCAACTTTAAAGAGTGTGAGCCAATTTGACATATACCTCTTTTGTGGCCTACCCGTGAGCATGTGAAACTCTCTTGGACACCCCCTTGAGCCTTACTTTTCTTTGGAAGAACCTTGATGAACCTTAGACCTTGATTCACTACCTATAAATCCTCTTGATTTGTGGTTTAGTGAATAGCCAACTTAGGCCAAAAGCCTAAGTTGGGGGTGTGGTGAAAAAGGAAAAGGAGTAGTCAAGAAATGCAAGGAAAATCCCCCTTAACCCATGGTGTTGCAGAAAAATGGAAACCCTCCATCTACAAAAAAAATATACAGTACAAAAGAAGTCGGGTTTCCAAGCAATCCATAGAGGTGAATAAAAAGACGACTTAGAAGCACTAGAAAAAGAAGTGATAAAGGAAAAGAAGGGACTGCTTTGAGAAAGAAGTGATAAACGAAAAGAAAGGAATGCTTTGAGAATACCACATTGCCTGAGGAAAAAGTCACTAATCCTAAATGACCATACCTTTGCTCTCTGCCCCATTACAAGCCTTAGAAAGACCTTTTTGATCTTGAGTGAGCCGAACTGAAAATCGATTGGAAAATAAGGGCAAACCTATGGGTGAAAACATGTATTGTGTTCCTTTTTTTTAGTGTGAGTGTTGCATGTGATTCCAGATCTTTAATTGATTAACCTCTTTGTGTGAATGAGGAATCATTCTTTATGTGAGGGCATTTAAATACTTTTTGTTGACCTTGAACTTGCACAAGTAGCAAGTATTGCGAGTATGAGAATCTTTGATAGTGGTGTGTCAGAACTTGAATCTTTGAGTACACAATTGATCTTTGCATAAGTAATTTGAGTCTTGTTGTGTATGTTCATGATTTAGTCTTCTGTAGCACTATTTGAGACACCTTGTTGAACAGCTGAACTTGAGTTAACTTGAGGACAAGCAAAAGTTTAAGTTGGGGGTGTTAATGAGTCAACAAATTGGACTCATTTAGGGCTTTATTTTGATTGAAATAGTGTCCTCAAATGCTTATTTTGTCTCAATATCTTATCAAAACTCTTAAGTTTCAAGTATTTGAAGTTTTAGTGGAAGCATGGACACTTAGGCGCAAAAAGGAACAAAAAGGACTGAATAGAACGAAGAAGCTGAAGCCTGAGCATCGCCAAGCATACTTGGCGAATCCCCGAGGGACGCACTCCGTGAAGCCCTAAAGGAGTAGGATAAAAAAGGCGATGAAAGGAGCAGTCGACGTTTTGCTGAATAGTTCCGCGAAGCAGTACTATTGATGCTTATCGTGACCAACGACACTAACCTACAGTATGAGTGTCTACGATCGTCGATAGTATAGTAACCCAACTAAAGGTTGGGGTCGTGTCCGAAGGGAGTGGTTTTGAGAATTGATAGAAAAATAAAATTAAGCTCTAACTAGTCGTAGCTAAAGACAACAATGATTAAAAACATAGTAAATTAAAGGGGGTGACACGAAAGTGTCAAATATCGATTTGGGGGTTTAATCACAAGTAGTATAAACACCGAAAATAACAAGAAAATCAAGTGTGGAGAAGAGTTCTTGGGGTGTGACCGCCATACAAGTTGAGATAAAAATCATTCGGTACATCCCTACGATAGGAAATTTGCAAGATAATGGTGACTAGGCTAATCTTTA
>NW_006238942.1:1470226-1483362 GCF_000226075.1 Solanum tuberosum | reverse complement strand
CCAACAATAATATCAACACATATTTGCTAAATCACATCCCAAGAATGGGGTTTTTTGCCACACATCAAGAAATAACAAAATACACCTAAAATGATACTAAAATCAAATGGGTATAAGAAATTAAACCTTAATTTAAGCAATGGAAGAAGAATAGAGAAGATTTACTCCAACTTGGGGAAGATGAACTATTTTCTTCAAGTTCCCAAAAACCCTCTCCAAACTTGAGAGAAAATATCTAAAAAGTACTATTATATTCTGGAAATTGAAATAAAAGCTCGACTCCCTAAAATTAATAATAAGTTTAGTATATATAGACTTCAGAAAATAGTGCTGGCAGATCTTTTGGCGAGGTTAGTCGATGTCGCCGAATGATTCGGCGAATCATCCTTCTTTTGTTTCATCACTGTCTCGTACTTGCCTTCAGCATCTTCACGTTATGGACCATTGGGCAGTATAGTACTGCTTCGTGGAAATATTTGGTGAAGCGCCGACTGCTCCTTTCATCGCCTTTTGATCCTTCTTCTTCAGGGCTTCACGCATTGAAACATAGGGCGGAGTGAATCCCTTCGGTGAATCGCCAAGTGTGTTGGCGATGATCAGGCTTCAACTTCTTCGTTCTTTTCAGCCTTTTTGTTACCCTTTTGCGCCTAAGTGTCCATGCTTTCAATAAAACTTCAAATACCTGAAACTTAAGAGTTTTCATCAGATATTGAGACAAAATAAGCATTCGAGGACACTATTTTTATCAAAATAAGCCCTAAATGAGTCTAATTTGTGGACTCATCAATACCCCCAACTTAAGCTTTCGCTTGTCCTCAAGGAAACTGAAGTTCAGTCGTTCAACAAAGTGTCTCAAAATGTGCTACACAAGACTAAATCATGAACATACACAACAAGACTCAAAGTACTTATGCAAAATTCAACTGTGTACTCAAAGATTCAAGTTGTGACACACCACTACCAAAGATTTCTCATGCTCATGATACTTGCTACTAATGCAAGGTGAAGCTAAACAACAGTATCTGAATGCCCTCATACAAAGAATGATTCCATATTCATGCACAGGGGTAAAACATTTTAAGCTCAGGAATCATATGCAACACTAACACTAAAAAAGAGGAACACAATGCATGATTTCACCCATAGGCTTACCCTTATTTTCCAATCAACCTTCAGTTCGGCTTGCTCAAGATCAAAAAGGTATTTCTAAAGCTTGTAATGGAGCTGAGTGCAAAGATATGGTCATTTAGGCTCAGTGACTTTTTCCTTATGAGATGTGGTATTCTCAAAGCATTCCCTTATTTTCCTTTATCAATTCTTTTTCTAGTGCTTCTAAGTCATCTTTTTATTCACTCTCCATGTATTGCTTGGAAACCCAATTCCTATTGCACTTTTATTCCACAAAATTTAATTTTTTTTTAATTGTTTCCATTCTGTTCTGCAATACCATGGGATTGAGGGAGACTTATCTTGTACTTCTTGACTTCTCCTTTTCCTTTTCACCACATCCCCAACTTAGGCTTTTGGCCTAAGTTGGCTATTCTCTAAACAACAAATTAAGAGGATTATAGGTTGTGGGTCAAGTAAGGTCTAGGTTTTCATCAAGTTTCTCACAAAGAAGAATAGGCTCAAAGGGTGCTCAAGAGAGGTTCACACACTCACAGGGTAGGCCACAAAAGAGGTATATGTCAAATTGGCTCACACTCTTCAAAATTTGCCTAATATCATCTCAAGAGCAAGCCTTACTTAATCAATCGGACTAACGGGGTAAATTCTAGGTTTATTCATGCATGGTTCAAAATAATCTCATCACACAAGGCATCGACACTAAAGTCAAACAAGACTACACACTTTTGCTAGTGTGCAATGGTCATCACACGAAAATCAATTTGATTCTTGGCTAATCACAACGAGATGCAAAGAGTTCACATATTATTTATGCAACTTCATTTGGTCTCGTTGTAGTCGCACATTCATGTTTGTTCGATTGAGAGCACTATTCAAGTAATAGGTATTTGAGCGAAACCGAGACTCGAATATGTACGAGAACAACCACTTTCAACACAAGAGGTGCAAAAATTTTCAAAAAATGATTTTTTTTTTAAGGGTCAAAATCTTTTAGCAAATTAAAAACATAAAGGATCCATAAGCTCAAGCATCCACGAAAAGCAGTATAAGCTAAAATTAAAAGGAACAGACAACCCAAATGTACACAAAAACACAAATATCCATAACAGGCAAACAAAGGTGAGCCTCACCCCACCACAATAGAAATGTGTTTGTCCTCAAATGCGAGTAATCTAATTGCAAATGAGTGCAAATTTTTCAAAAATTAATTTGGGATTTTAGAGACTAACCTTTGATGGCGATCAAATTGCTTTTTGTAATGCTAAGTAGCAAAGAAATCCAACCCCAAGCACTAATCACCGACTAAAATACTAATTTAAGGCAAAAATCTAAAAACTAATACCTTTGGTGTGATTTTGGAGTGTTTGTAACGAGGGAAAGTGAGTGATTCAAACATTTGACCTTTTGTGTTTATATAACCGTTTAGTTCTTGTCCATTTGGCGACGTTAGTCGCACTTGCCGAACCACTCGGCAAAGCGCCGTGTGGTCTTTTATCCCGCCTTTTCTTCAAAATCTTCAATTTTCTGGGGGCCCAATCGGCGGTCTGCATCGAGATCGCCGAACAGGTTGGTGATGCGTCGAGCTTCTTTATGAGTTTGCCGAGTTTTATAGGCTCTGTAAAACTCTTGTATTGAGCCAAACGGCGGATCCAGTCGGGCTCGCTGACCTGTTTAGCGACTCATGGAATGGACTTTCTGCTCACCAATCAGAGATTTTCCACACTTTCCTCGGTTTATCTGCAATATCAACACACCATTATTTATAAAAGTAAAATCCTAAATTTACGAGCTTGGGTTGCCTCCCATGAAGCGCCTTATTTAACGTCGTGGAACGATACAACTCCTCACTTAAGTTCCATTAGTGAGGTTTTCCTCATTTTCATGAGGTCACCCCTCTTTTCACTCTAGGTAGAGGACCTGCATACACAAACAATAAACAAAGAAAACTAAAAGTAAAATTAGTAAAAACTACACTAAAAATAACAAAAAGCTCTAGTTAACTACATTTTCACGTGACACCACTTCCCAGCAGCGGCGCCATTTTGATGCTTATCGTGACCAACAATACTAGCCTACGGTATGAGTGTCTACAATCGTCGATAGTATAGTAACCCAACTAAAGGTTGGGTCGTGTCCCAAGGGAGTGGTTTGAGAATTGATAGAAAAATAAAATTAAGCTCCAACTAGTCGTAGCTAAAGATATTACCGATTAAAAACATAGTAAATTAAAGGGGGTGATACGAAAGTGTCAAATATCGACTTTGGGGTTTTGTTACAAGTAGTAAAAGCAGCAAAAAGTAACAAGAGAATCAAGTATGGGGAAATGTTCTTGGGGTGTGACCGCAATACAAGTTGAGATAAATAGTTGGGTACATGCTTTTGACAAGAAATTTATAAAATAATAGTGACTAGGAAAAGCTTTAAATGGAAATAAGTTCCCTCTCGAGTTACATACCCAGTTTCAAATGTGTTCCTCTCGGACACCCATTTGCCGCATGAAGACCAGCCTACACCTTACCCCACTCACTCTCTCGAGCTGAGTGTTAGGATATGGGACTAGGGCTCACCCTCTTGGGATGAACCTCATGTTGACTCACTCCTTAGGCCATTAGTCTAGTGGTCTTGGTTTCGCGACCTCCCTCCCGGGCAAGCCATAAACACATAAATGACTTTGTATTTGCAACTACAAACCCTTTAGATTAAACCACAACCACTAGGTGAAATCACCATTAAACTACATCTAGCCTATCAGCAAGCAAGATCCTACAATAATATCAACATATATTTGCTAAATCACACCCCAAGAATGGGGGTTTTTAGCAACACATTAAGAAATAACAAAATACACCTAAAATGATAGTAAAATCAAATGGGTGTAAGAAATTAAACCTTAATTTAAGCAAAGGAAGAAGAATAGTGAAGACCGACTTCCAACTTAGGGAAGATGAACTCTTTTCTTCAAGTTCCAAAAAATCCTCACCAAACTAGAGAGAAAATATCTAAAAAGTATTATTCTATTCTCGAAATTAAAATAAAAGTTCGACTCTGTAAAACTAATAATAAGTGTAGTATTTATAGACTTCAGAAAATTATGCTGGAAGATCTTTTGGCGAGCTTAGTCGATGTCGCCGAATGTCTCGGTGACTCGCCCTTCTTCTGTTTCATCACTGTTTCGTACTTGACTTCAGCATCTTCACATTTTGTACCATTGGGTGGTATAGTACTGCTTCGCAGAAATATTAGGCGAAGCGCCGACTGCTCCTTTCATCGCCTTTTGATCCTTCTTTTTTCAAGGCTTCGCGTACTGGAACAAAGGGCGGAGTAAATCCCTTCGGCGAATCGCCTAGTGTGCTTGGCAATGCTCAGGCTTCAGCTTCTTCGTTCTTTTTCAGCCTTTTAGTTCCTTTTTGCGCCTAAGTGTCCATACTTTCAATAAAACTTCAAATACCGGAAACTTAAGAGTTTTCATAAGATATTGAGACAAAATAAGCATTCGAGGACACTATTCTTATCAAAATAAGCCCTAAATGAGTCCAATTTGTGGACTCATCAACTATGTCACCCAATGACACAGAACACAACGATGCTGAAGGCTAGTGTAAGATGGCGACAAACTACACCAAAGGGCAAATCGCTGAGTTCATCGGTAATTCCGACTAACCTCGCTGAAAGATCCCGCAACACTATTTTCTGAAGTCTATAAATACTAAACTTATTATTAATTTTTAAAGAGTCGAACATTTATTTTAATTTCCAGAATAGAATAGTACTTTTTGGATATTTTCTCTCAAGTTTGGAAAGGGTTTTTCGGAGACTAGAAGAAAGAAGGATTTCATCTTCCCCAAGTTGGAAGTGGGTCTTCCCGATTCTTCTTCCTTTGCTTAAATCAAGGCTTAATTTCTTATACCCATTTGATTTTAGTATCATTTTAGGTGTATTTTGTTATTTCTTGAGGTGTGGCTAAAAACCCGCATTCTAGGGGTGTGATTTAACAAATATGTGTTGATATTATTGTTGGGTCTTACTTGCAGATAGGTTAAATATAGTTTAATAGTGATTTCACCTAGTGGTTGTGGTTTAATCTAATGGGTTTGTAGTTGCAAATACAAAGTTACCCATGTATTTTCGGCTTGCCCGAGAGGGAGGTCGCGAAACCAAGACCACTAGACTGATGGTCTAAGGAGTGGGTCGACATGAGGTTCATCCCGAGAGTGTGAGCCCGAGTCCCATATCCTAACACTCAGCTCGAGAAAGTTAGTGGGGTAAGGTGTAGGCTGGTCTTCATGCGACAAATGGGTGTCCGAGAGGAACGCATCTGAAATGGGGTAAGTTGCCCGAGAGGGAACTTATTTCCATCTAAAGCTTAACCTAGTCACTATTATCTTGCAAATTTCCTATCGAAAGCATGTACCCAACTATTTATCTCAACTTGTATTGCGGTCACACTCCAAGAACTCTTTCTCATACTTGATTTTCTTGTTATTTTTGTTGTTTTTACTACTTATGACAAAACCCCCAATTGATATTTGAAACTTTTGAGTCACCGTCGTTTATTTACAATGTTTTTAATCATTAATATCTTTAGCTACGACTAATTAGAACTAAATTTTATTTTTCTATTAATTCGAAAAACCACTCCCGTTGGTCACGATAAGCATCAAGGACCTCCAGTTATTGTGGGGGTCCAAATGGCAGACAAAGTCGTGATTGCCGACGTGGTAGGCGATTCGCCAATATGCTCCTGGGCTCACCGAGTTTTATAGACTCCATTTTAAAAATGTCTTGAGTCTAACGGTGGTCCAAGTCGAGCTCTTCGGCGAGTCGCTGACTGGACTTTTAGCTCGCCAACATGTACTTTTCAAACACCTTCCACACTTTGACCTGCACAATTAACACACCATTATTTTAAACCTAAAATGAAAGCAAATAAAAACTTGGGTTTCCTCCCAAGCAGCGCCTTAGTTAATGTCACGGCACGACGCAAGTTCACACTCAAACCTCATTCTTGGGGTTGGCCATAGTATCACTAGGCAAACCCCATTGCTGTCTTAGATTCAAATGAGATGAGATATGACCCATTTGGGTCTCCAACTTCTTGATCAAGATGGAATGAGAGGTAACCGTCTGGATGAGGATTGACACATCTTCTTTCATTACTTTCAAAATTGTATCAGACCCCTCAACTTTGTTGAGGATACGAGAATGCATATCCTCCGACCGACCACCTTCCTTCTGAATCCTTTGGTTTTCGACGCTCATGGGAAGGCACATACCTATCCTTCTCCCCATCCTTCCAATTGGGATTTTGATCCCTCCACTCTCGATCACGATCCTTCCAACCTTCTTCCCTATTCCAACCTTGGTTACCACCCTGCCTCGGGTAGTTTGAACGATAACCACCACATTAGTTGGCTAGGAAATTCACCTTTTCGTTGTACAAAGCCTCAAACTTGGCCTCATCATAATTAACACACCTGACACCCACGACATTGACACTTCGAGCCCCATTTCCCATGATATTTTTGGACAAAATGTCAAGTTGTGTCATAATCTTGGCCATGTTCTGGTCCTTCTCTTGGTCTTTCTCCATCTGCTCCTTGGTCAATTTAAACGTGAGAGGGAAGACCTGATCTTCACAGGTGTACCAATCTCGATTAATCGTGGTCATGCCATCCAAGAGCTGAGCTTCTATAACATAAGGTTGTTGCATCAAACCTCTAGGAGAAATTTTATCAGCAACACCCTTGTTTAACAAATCAAGACATCGATAAAAATACTACAGCAACACGTTGTTAGGCAAGCCATGAGTTGGGCATTGGAGCACCAACTTCTTGTATCGTAGCCAAGTTTCATAAATTGGCTTTCCCTGCAGACGCTTGAAGCTCTAAATATTGTCCCGAAGAGTCATCATCTTCGAAGGGGGGAAAAATTGCACTTGAAATACGGTGACCAGCTCCTCCCATGAAGTGATTGATTCACGTGACAATTCAGCCAGCCACTTACATGCTTCTCCCATAAAAGAGAATGGGAACAACCTCAATCAGACCGACTCTTGGGATATCTTCTTGAAGGAGAACGATCCGCAAACATCCACGAAGTTTCTAACATGCTCATGGGGATCCTCATGAGCCAAACCACCGAACAGCCCCTTCAATTGCAAAAGCTGCAACATAGTACTTGTGATATGGAACACCACATTCCCTTTAGCCAGAGGCAAGCGAATGACACCAATTCCACCCAAAAGATGGGGGTCTTAGCATTAGGCTCGTTGACATCGTTGAGGTTTCCGATGTCATCTTGGTGGCCTACTTGGCTACCATTTCTTCCGTTCACACTCATACTTCCTATTTAAAAACACAAACAAGAAAACCAGAACTAAAAATAAGTAAGTTCAACTATGAGTAACAAGAACAAAATTCAACCTAACTAAAAATTCTCAACCAACACCACTCCCCGGCAACAGTGCCATTTTGATTTCACGTATCAAGACACTTCTTCCAATTCTAAGTGCCAATGATCATTAGTCAGTAATATAACCCAACTAAATGAGTTGGGGTCGAATCCACAGGGAGTGGTACGTGTTTGAGAATCAATAGGAAAGTACGAATATGCTCAAGTCAATCATAGGAATAGACATTATCGAATAAAAACATAAATGAAATTAGGAGTGACATAAATGTCAAATAACAGGGGATTTTGGTTTAATATCAGCTACAACAACAACAAATAACATAAAAATAACAATAGTGAGACGAGTTCTTGAGATGTGATTGGATTTTAGGCTAAGGTAGACATGTGGGTGATTTCAACTGTTAGTAAATACCTGTAAATCAGTGAATAAGATAGACGTTAGTGGGGACAAACTTTCTCTCGAATAATTTACCTCGAATCAAGTTGGTTTATCTCGAACACCAACAAGCATGCAAATAAGAACAACCTACGCTTTAGTCCATTCACTCTCTCGAGCTGAATGTGTTGAAAAAGGTTTAGGATTCACTCGAGAGAGTTGAACCCATGTCAACCCAATACCCACAGACCATCAATTCAGTAATCTTGATTTTAATACCTCTCTCTCGAGTAAGCCCAAAACATGAAGGTAGAGTTGCATTTGCAACTACAACCCTTTAAATTGAACCACAATTACTGATTGAAAACACTTTTAAACAACATTTAAAATAACAATTAGCAACACCCACAAGCTAAATCAACCTATAATCTCATAATCACACCCCTAGAATTGGGGTTTCAGCTAGACATCATAAAAAGATAGAAATCGTTACCAAATTATGTTTCCATCAACTAGTAAGATTAATTTGGTCTTTACAAAGGTCCAAATTGAAGAATCTCAAAGACCCACTTCCAATTTCTGAAAAATGGAAAACTTCAATTGTTCAAAGCCAAGGAAAAGTTTTGTTTCAATACTCAGAGTTCAAAATAAAACATTCTAAAAATTCTATATTACGAAAACTCCTTTTTAAACTAAAATTTCAAAAATGTATTTATACTCTCCAAAAATATGTTGCAAAGGACCATTCGACGCAATATGTCGAGATCACCGATCAACTTGATGGTCCGCCCTTTGGTCAGTTCCATCGCCTTTTTTCTTAGGCCTTCAACATCTTCAAGTTCTGTAAATTTGGGCGATCCAATCACTACATCACAGAACCGTTCGGCGACACGCCGACTGCTCCTTTCGCTCACCGACTTGATTTTGTCCTTCAAGGCTTACCACACTGGAACTTTAGCCGAGGTAATAGTCATTTGGCGGCTCGCCCAATGGATTAGGCAATCAACATGCCTTCTTTTCTTCGTTCTCTCAGCTGCCTTGTTCCTTTTGTCCGATTAGTATCCATGCTTTGTTCCTAAATCCAAATACCTGGAAATCAAGGATTTTACATCAGTTATTGACACAAGATAAGAATTTGAGAACACTAAATCTATCCAAATAAAGCCCTAAATGAGTCCAACACGTGGACTCATCAATTATCACAATAAATTGATGTGATCAAAGGAATTCATCTCCTCTAAATTTTGTTGTTATAAACGTAAGTATGGGCGTTGGCTTTATATCCCTAGTAGCTAGGAAAATATTTCTCTATTTTTATGCCAAGAAAAAAAAATCATTAAAATAAGGGAGAAGTTCTTCCAACAGAATGGTGGTTTACTCTTGAAACAAAAAAATCTCCTCTAAAAAGGGTGGTGTGGAAGCAACCAAATTTTTATAAATGACGAATTGAAGAAGGATACAAACAACTATGTCAGTGATATAATTCTTAATCTTGGTAGAAATGGAATTGTATACAATGGTATACTACCTGATAATAGTATAGTTCCTATTAAGAAATCTAAGTTTGTGGATGAGAATCAAGTTGAACAATTAACCAATGAGGTACTTATTCTTACTCAAGTTAACCACATAAATGTGGTGATACTCTTTGGGCGTTGTTTGGAAGCTAACATGCCTTTACTGGTTTATGAATACGTTTCTCATGGAACTCTTTACGAGCATATCCGCAGCCAAAATTTAACGCATTGGTTCTCTGTGCAAAATCGGCTCAGAATTATTGCAGAGACTGCAAGTTCACTTGCTTACCTTAATCCATATGCATCCATGCCAATAATCCATAGAGACATCAATCTACCAACATATTACTAGATGATGTTTACATAACAAAAGTGGTGAATTTTGGATCTTCAACATAGTCCTTCTTGACCAAATACATGTTGCTACATTGGTTCAAGGAACTTTAGGGTACTTAGATCCTAAATATTTTCAAACAGGTCAATTGACCGAGAGAAGTGATGTTTATAGTTTTGAAGTAGTTCTTGCAGAACTTTTAACATGAATGAAACCTATTTTGAGGGGCACAAGTGATAAGGACAAATGTTTGGTAGATAATTTAGTATCTTCTATGAGTAAGAATAGCTTATTTCAAATTCTTGATCGTAGAATTGTAAGAGAGGGAAGTCTTGAGAAACTTTAAAAGATAGCTGAGCTCATGAAGAGTTGCCTTCACTTGCATGGAGAAGATAGGCATACAATGAAGGAAATGTCTATGGAACTTGAAAGTTTAAGAAAGTTCACTAGCCTTTCGACTAATGGAAATAGAAATGAACATCAAAAGGATATTGAATTACCATATCTCTATACAATTCTAGTTGATTTTAATACAGGTATGGACAACTTCTCTGGACAATATCCCAGCTCCTACACAAATAGCAACATCTTTTTCTGGAAAATATAGTTCGGACAGTTGTCACGACCCGAACCTACAACCTGGATATGGCTGACACTTGAGAACCATTGTTGGCCCCCAAGCGAACCCTCATCCTAGCTGACTACAAATGAAAGACTAACTCATGCATACATAAGAATCAAATTGAAAGAAATGCTAAATCAATAGTGTAATAAATCTCAAAACTCTCTGAATATATTGAGTATGAAACATAAGTTTTGAATAAAACATCTGAAACTGAAAGTCTCTCAAAAACTCTCTATCTATGAAGCATCTACTGTACAAAGATGAGTGTTGTAATAAGACCCACGACTTCTCAAAAGAATTACTACAAACAACTCCTAAAAATGGAGTCCTTCGGAAGCAAGGAGGCCTTACTTTAAAGCGGATGAAGTGATCTCAAGGGACTCTTGTTGAGGATCATAAGAACCTCTATCTGCATCATTAAAGGATGCAGGTCGAATGACATCAGTACATTCAATGTATGAGTATGTAATATAGCTAAATAACAAATAACTGAAAGATAGGACTGCAGTAGATATAGATATATACTCAACTGAATTGAAAGAATTGAAGAAGTGAAATCATTAAGACTAAACAAAATACTTACTCATCTCTGAACTCTACATATTAAGTGATACAATAAAAATACACTTTTAACTCTATTTGGGTGATTCTCTAACCGACAACCATCACTATGAGTTATGTGATGATACAATGTCTCGCCCATGCTAACAGAACTGTCCTATTCCTTGTCGGGGTATAGAACACCTCAACTAAGTGGATCCACTTAGCTCCGCCTGAATGCACTAAGGATTCATCTAAAAAGTATGATCCTTTGCCTAAGTTGGCATACATGGTTTATGAGAATTTTTAGTTTTCTGAACTCATCCCATATCGGAGATCAATACTACTACCAATAATATATATATACTCATGCTGAAATGTTTAAAACATACTCTTTCTCTGTTTTGAGGTAGTTACTCAAAATAACCTCTTAAAAGAGGTAACTGCTCTGAAATATCTCTAAACTCATTAACTCATTTAGAATTCAAAGGTTTTTTTTTTCAATGTAAAAACTGATATCTTTGGAATAATTAAGTCCCGTATACTCTTACTCAATTCATATTTAAAAACTCTTTCTCAAAACTATATCAGAAATCATACTATGATCTGAACATTGATGACTAGAGAAGTCATTATGTAATCATATTTCAAAACTCTTTCTCAAAACTCATCTTTGCTTACTTAGAAAATCAGTTTAAGACAAAAATGTTTGTTTTAAAAGATTCTCAAAAATTATAACTCAAAATAGGGTTCATGCTTAAATATAGACATGAACGAATCAACTCAAGGATCTTAATAACAACATAGAAAACTCAATACTCAGACTTTAACGACATTACTCATCTCAAGAATACTCAATTCATAGGGTTCTTGTTGAAATATAGACATGAACGAATCAACTCAAGAATCTTAATGCATAACATATAGAAATTCAATAATTAGAAATATAATTTCGAAAAGAAATAGGAACTCAAGAACTCAAAATAAACCTATCTCAAGAATACTCTAATCAAGGGATAAAATCCTAGATTACTCTTTTACTGATTGAAAAGTAGATGTAGAGCGTGAGAATGATCTAGTCCAACACTTTGATAGCCTTACATACCTTAAAGAATAAGGTTGTTGAATAATCTTGAAGAAGAACTTGATTAGAAACTTTGAAAACCTGTCTTGAAGGAGAAAAATCAAGAAAACCTTTCTTGATATACTTGAATTAATTTCTTGAAACTCTATGGCCAAGAATTAGGATTCCATTAATGATTCATACTTGTATGAAGAGGTTTGAGTTGGAAAGAATGAAATTCTTGGAGAAGATACCTTGAAGAAGAATCTTGAAAAAGTTTGAAAGAATCTTGAATGGAAGTCTTCTACTTTGATTTTTCCATAGGGTTTTACCTTATGGTTTGAGGGAGAAGAGAATGGGGTATTAAGAGATGAAAATATTATTGGTTTGGGTCTTTAATTAGTCAAGAAATTCATTTAGAGTTATCTTAGAGGTAAAAAGATAAAAATGACCTATTTTAATATTTTCCCATTGGCTAATTCGTCACTTCATTGTATCAGGTTACTAAAATGGTCATAACTTTTTACTCAAAAATTGGATTGATGCGAAATTGGTGGTGTTGGAAAGGAGATTCACACAACTTTAATTTGATAGGTCATGGGTAATATAACTCTTTATATTTTAAGAGATGTGGTCGTTTGAATTCACATAAGAAAAATCTCATAGTGAAACTCAATTGGAAGGAAAGTTTTCAACTCAACTTTACACTAAGGGATTCAACTCAATTTCACCCTAGAATCTTAGATTAATCAAGAATACATGTATAATAATACTAAAATCATGAAATTACATCATAAAAAATCATAAACAACCTTTATCCACTCAATTGGATCAACATATAACAATACCCACAATATAGGAAGGAACCCTAACTAGAATTGGGGATTCATCTTCACAATTGGGGGAAACCCGACGGCTTCATGGATGAAAGGGATCCATGAATGAATAAACCATCATACCTTGATTACAAATCCTAGTAATCTTGAAACAATAGAGTCTTGACCTAGCTTGACCCTCTTCTTTTTCTTCTTCTTCTTCTTCTTCTTCTTCTTCTTTCTAGAGAGAGAATATTTGAGAGGGAATTGCGTTTATTTTTGGTGAGTTGTGATACGCTCAAATTACACCTCTTTACAGAAGTATAA
>NW_006238942.1:1470003-1470126 GCF_000226075.1 Solanum tuberosum | reverse complement strand
CCACAGTCATACCACCCTTTTTAGGTACACACTGCGCATGACATACCCAATTACTATCTGAGATGGGGTAAATAAATCCCGCATCCAGCCACTTGATGATCTCCTTTTTGACTAACTCTATCA
>NW_006238942.1:1456365-1465759 GCF_000226075.1 Solanum tuberosum | reverse complement strand
AAAATACATAAAAAAAAACAATATAAAAGGGCCCTAGACACACACAACTTGTAAGTGAAATGTAGTAGAAATACCGTAAACTCACGGTATATCAAGTTGAGACAATGATTTGGAATGACTTAATTAAGGGTCTAAATTATTTATATAGGTGGTCTAAACTAAGTTAAAACGACACCACTTAACCCCTAATTAATTCCGAAAAGTTCCATAAGCCCCTCACTTAACTAACTTAATGACCATCATTGTTTCACCCATGAGACCACGCTCACGGGCTGTGGGTGGACCCACGGGGCGTGCTGGTCTTCCGTGGGTGGTGGTTTGCAACTCAAGTTTTGGCACCCTGACCCACGGGGCATGGGTCCCTTTCGTAGGTGCACTGTTTTGCAGCAGATTTAGGGACCTCTTCAAGGACCCTTGGTTGGTCCTTGGGTAGGTCGTACCTTGACGTTCTAACCCAAAATCCTTCATTCTAAGCATGGGAAATTATATCTACGATTCTAACCCTCACGTCAAGTTCTAGTTTATCCTACTAGTTTTCGGGGTGTTACATTGCTGCTCAAGAGGCTCTGACACTTGGGATTTCGACTTCGCCCTACCTTCAACACACTCACATTCAATGAGGGTAGACATTTAGATACATAAGAAAATTTTGATCAGCCCTTTCATTTAAGCTGAATATGACAATTTTGTCACGTCATGAGCCTACAACCTGGGTGGGACTGGCACTCGAGAACCCTTGGTGGCCCCAAGGAAACCCTGGGCTAGCTTACTTACACAGCAGAAAGCTTAACTTAACAATATAAACCCAAACAAAACTTAGAATATTATAAAGAAACCTTGCAACTAGCCAATAAGGCAAACTCAAGTCTCAACATAAGTTAATGAAAATGAAAAGATTAAAGAACTAACATCAGACTGTCTATGAAGCCTCAAAATAACTGAGATGGATGACAGGACAAGACCTATGACATCCTAATGAACGAATAATAATACTGAAAGCAATAAAAGGGATCCTCTAGAAAGCAAGGAGGCTCACCACACGACTCTAAGTGCTCACTGGATCAACGATGCGCTGGATACTGATTCTGGTTACATGTGTCTGCATCATACAAAGATGCAGGCCAAATGGCATCAGTACATTGAATGTACGAGTATGGGAGGGGAATTCTAAAACAACACATAAGCTTGAAAGGAACTGAAGAACTTACCTAGCTCAATTCAACTCAGCTTAATTGAACCCATTTCAATATAAAGCAGTAAAGTAAATGCAGTATAAAGAAAAACTTTTAAACTATGGATGTCAACTCTGTGTATTTAGAAATACAATATTACTTTGTATGTATGCAAATATACGATATCAACTCTGAATTGTATATAAAAATACAAATAAATTGTGTATGTAAGGATACAAATACTTTTGTGGGAGTTTCTCTAACCGAGAATCATCACGTAAGAGCTCTTGTGATACAACATTTTGCCTCACGCTGCCAGGGCCGTCCTATACCTTGCCAAGGGTATAGAACTTGACTACTAAGTGGATACACTAGTATATGCTAAAAAAACACTAAGGAATCATCTAAAAAGTATGACCCTTTTCTACCCATGATGGCTACATATTTTATGGGGGCTGTGAGTTGTCTGAACTCTCCCCCATATTGGTGCTCAATACTACTCCCAAAATATGATACTAGCTCTTATGTTTAAAAACATACTTCTTTCTGTGATTTGAGATAATTGCTCAAAAACTTAGCTCAAGGGCTATCTTGGAAATCAAAGTTTCCTCTATTGCTTAATTGTGGAAGCGTTTACTCTTTTCTGAAAATTAGCTCAAAGGCTCTTTGGAAATCAAGGTTTCCTTCTCTTGTTTAAATGTGAAAAAAGTTAAAACTCTTTGGGAATACATAGTCCCCATTTATTTTTGAAGAAATGAAATTTAACCTTTACTCTTTACTCTTTACTCAATTTAAACTTCAAGTCTTGAAACAAAGTTAAAATATTTTGAAAACAATTTAGGAAATCTCAAAAAACTTCTCTTGAATTGAATTTTACTTTCCTTGAATAGAATTATGGATACAAGGTTCATGATATCATGTTTATGGATGATTTCATGATGTTTAGACGTATCTTAGAGTGTTGGAATTAACTAGGAAACATAGGTACGTTGCTAAGGAACTAGTACGGAAATATGGGGGGAAAATAGAAGACCTGGTGTCCCTAGCGCTCTGAATGGCGCGGGGCGCTAGATCCAAACCTTTAGAGATGAAGTTGGGGCATGCTGGCTGGCGCGGCGCACCAGGGTCAAAACTTCAGAAGACTCTTTGGGGGGCGATGTCTGGCGCGACGCCCCACCCCAATTCCCCAGATTTTTATGAAATTCCTCCTTCGTTATTCAACTCTAAACCCTCTAAACACAATTGGGTTTTTCCACCGAACACTTAGAATCAATTATACCATCAATATATGAAATATTCTAATTGAATTCACACTTAAAATCATGGACTCGAATCAAACAACTCCTCAACAATTTCAACGAATCAAGAATTCAATAGAACTTCAACAAACCCATCAAGAACTCAATTTCTATACTTTCAAGGACTTAAATTTACTGAAATAAATCATGATTGGTGCGTGGGTGAACTAACCCAACACTATGTGATCTCACATACCTCGTAGGGATCACCTTTTGACGAAATCCACGATCTTAGTTTCAAGAATATGATGATATTTTCTTCTTCTCCTCTTTTTTCTTCTTCTTTTCTCTTCTCTAAAACCGTAACTCAATATTGTAAAAGCGTAAACTGAATCTTATCAGTTTAGACCCCAATAAATTACCAAAAAATGAAATTAAGTCATGGGGTATGGAAAAGACCATATTGCCCTTCTAAAATCCGGATTAGACTTTCTTTATTTGAATATACCAACTTCAAATTGTCATATCTCACTCATACGAACTCGGAATTCAGTAAACTCAATGGCGTTGGAAAGATTATTCCAAGATATTTCTTACGATATTTGGAAGCACACCTAACTCATCCTGAGCTAGGAGTTATGGTCATTTGAAGTTAACCAAAAATTCAGACTTGACATAACTTAAATTTTTTTTTCTAGATTTTCATTCTTTCCAAAAACAACTATTTCCAATTCTAACTCTTCCTAGTTCGTTCAAATAGTGAGATGTTACAATATCTCCCCCTTGGTAACATTCGTACTCGTATAATATTACTCTTACTAGGGTAAGGGTGTAATATCCATCATTCAGTCCAAACACCCAACCAACAACTGCAAAAACAACATGCCAACTTATAAATAAATACCAAGAAAAGGATTAGTACTTTAATTTGTAACTTCTCCGGATTCGAAGAGATGTGGATATCACTTCTTCATGTCCTCCTCAGCTTTCCAAGTAGCTTCCTCAATAAACTGATTCCTCCAAATGACTTTGACTGATGTTACTTCCTTAGTCCTCAACTTGCGAACTTGACGATCTAGAATCTGAACCGAAATCTCCACATAAGACAAACTATCCTTGATACCAATATCTTCAGTTGGTATGAGAAGTGAAGGATATCCCATGCACTTTTTCAACATAGAGACATGAAATACCGTATGAACCGCTGATAACTGTTGTGGTAGCTCTAACTCATAAGATACATTGCCAATCCTCTTGGATATTCTGTAAGGACCAATATACCGGGGACTAAGCTTCCCCTTCTTACCAAATCTCTTAACACCCTTCATGGGAGAAACTTTCAATTAGACTCAACCATCTACTTCAAACTCTAACTCCCTTCTCCTACAGTGTAGGATTTCTGACGACTCTGTGCCATTTTCAACGTCTCTTGAATCAATTTCACCTTCTTCATAGCTTGATGAACTAAATCTGGTCCTATCAACCCAACTTCACCAACATCAAACCATCCAATAGGAGATCTGCATCTTCTCCCATAAAGAGCTTCATAAGGAGCCATTTGGATGCTAGAGTGGTAACTATTGTAGTAAGCAAATTCAATAAGAGGTAGGTGATCATCCCAATTTCCTTTGAAATCAATCACACAAGACCTCAACATATCCTCTAAGGTCTGAATGGTACGTTCTGCTTGCCCATTTTTCTGAGGATGAAAGGCAGTACTTAAGTTCACCTTTGAACCCAAGCCTTTTTGGAATGAATTCCAAAATTGTGTAGTAAATTGCTCACCTCTATCTGAAATAATGGAGACCGAAACTCCATGAAGTCTAACCACTTATAGAAGATACAACTTGGCATAATCCTCTGTTGAATGGGTAGTCTTTACCGATAAAACGTGGGTTGATTTTGTCATTCCATCAACATTAACCCAAATTGAATCATGTTGCCTGCGAGACCTTGGTAAACCTGTGATGAAATCCATATTAATCATCTCCCACTTCCGTTCTGGAAGTTCTATATTCTGAGCCATACCTCCTGGCCTTTGGTGCTCTACTTTAACTTGTTGGCAATTCAGATAATTAGCAACAAAATCTGCAATGCCCTTGTTCATACTACTCCACCAATAGACTTCTCTCAAATCGCGATAAATCTTTGTGCGTGGAACCAGGATGAATGAAATATCTGGAGCTATGAGCTTCCATCATGATCCTCTCTTGGAGTTCATCCACCCTTGACACACACAATCTACATTGATACCTCAATACACCATATCCCTCTTATTCAAAAGCCATTACTTTTTACTTATGAACATTTTCCTTCAATTCAAGCAAAATTAGGTCTTGGTCTTGTTTCTCTTTAACTTCAGACACTAAAGATGATTTAGCCCCATTCATCACCACTACTCCTCGTTCTATAGAATCCATTAGTAGGACTCCTAAGCTTGCAAGTCTATGCACATCTGTCGCTAACTCTCTCTTTTCTTCCTCAACATGGGTGGTACTACCCATAGACAACCTGCTCAAGGCATCAACAACAACATTAGCCTTACCTGGGTGGTAAAGAATACTCATGTCATAATCCTTGAGTAATTCTAATCACCTCATTTGTCTGAGATTAAGCTCTTTCTGAGTAAACACATACTGAAGGCTCTTGTGATCGGTGAACACATCCACATGAATACCATAAAGATAATGACGCCATATTTTCAAAGCAAAAACTACGGCAGCCAATTCTAAATCATGAGTTGGGTAGTTTATCTCATGAACTTTCAATTGTCTGGAGGCATAAGCTATAAATTTGCCATTCTGCATTAACACAGAACTCAAACCAAATATAGATGCATCACAATAACCAACAAAACCTTGCATATCTTCAGGTAAGGTGTAACAGTGGGGCAGTAGTTAACCTCTTTTTCAATTCATGAAAGCTTTTCTCACAAGCTTCAGACCATTGAAACTTAACTGTCTTCTGATTCAACTTGGTCAAAGGGGATGAAATAGATGATAACCCCTCTACGAACCTTCTATAATAGCTAGCGAACCCCAAGAAACTCCTAATATCAGTTGGAGATGTTGGTCTAGGCCAATTCTGCACTGGCTCTATTTTCTGAGTATCAACTTTAATTCCCTCTCAAGACATAATGTGGCCTAAGAATGCCACAGATTCAAGCCAAAACTCACACTTAGAGAACGTGGCATACAACTCTCTATCCTTTAGAGTTTGGAGAACTATTCTGAGATGACTAGCATCATCTTCTTCATTCCTTGAATAGATTAGTGTGTCATCAATGAAGACGATAAAATGCATATCTAAATAAGGTTTGAATACTCTATTCATAAGGTCCATGAATGGTGCAGGCTCAATGGTCAAACCAAAGGACATAACCAGAAACTCATAATGACCCTAACTTGTTCTGAAAGCTATCTTTGGAATATCACATTCCCTTACTCTTAACTGATGGTAGCTAGATATGATGTCTATCTTAGAGAAACATGTGGAACCCTGAAATTGATCGAAAAGATCATCAATCCTTGAAAGATGATACTTATTCTTAATGGCAACCTTGTTCAAATGACGGTAATCTATACACATCCTAAGGGAACCATCTTTCTTCCTCACAAACAAGAACGGAGTGCCCCAAGGTGAGACACTTGGTCGAATAAAGTCCTTATCGAGGAGATCTTTCAACTATTCATTTAGTTCTTTCAACTCTACTGGTGCCATTCTATATTGTGGAATAGATATAGGACGAGTATATGGAATAATATCTATACCAAAGTCTATTTCTCTGTCAGTAGGGACGCCGAGAAGATCATCTGGAAAGACTTCTGGAAACTCTTTTACTACTGAAACTGACTGAATAGGAGGTATATCAATACTAGAGTCATTAACTCGGACTAAGTGATAGACATACCCCTTGGAACCTAACTTTCTTGCCTTAAGGTATGAAATAAAACGACCCTTAGGCACTGCTGAACTACTTTTCCACTCTAAGACTGGCTCATTTTGGAATTGAAACTTGACAACTCGAGTTGTACAATCAGCTGAGGCATAACACGGATAAAGCCAGTCCATACCAAGAATGACATCAAAATCTACCATGTCTAACACAACTGAATTAGCCATGGTACTTTTGTGATTGACAGAAATGGGACAATCACGATAGACTCTTTATGCTAGAATAGACTTACCAATAGGTGTAGAAACACTGAAGGGTTCACTAAGTTGCTCAGGAATAACATCAAAATCCGTCGCAACATATGGAGTTACAAAGGATAAACTCGCTCCTAGGTCTAGCAAAGCATAAACATTAGAGTTAAAGACTTGGATCATACCAGTAACAACATCTGGTGAATCCTCTTGCTCTCGGTGGCTTGTGATAGCATATAGGCGGTTTGTTCCTCTGCCATCTAGGTGCAGCTCTATCTGGTGGAGCAACTGAAGAAGACTGGCTCTATTACCCCCATTACAGTTACCCTACTTATTCTTTCGACATTCTTGCATGAAATGACCATTCTGGACAAACTTGAAACAACCAGTTGAGCCTTCACGGCATGTACCTGAGTGGTTCCTACCATACTTAGTGCATTCAGGAGGCTTACTACCCCCTTGTGCCATACTACCCTGAGAATAGGCAGGTTTGGCTCTGAAGTTCTAACTTTTGTACTCACTTTTGTTCTTAGGTGCAGGTGCACTAGCAGATAATGGAACATGTCCCTTCTATTTCTATTGGAAGGATGACTGGTTGGCATTATTCTTCTGCTGTCCGGACTCATTCCCTATCTTAACTCTCTTATTCTTAAATTCTTCTCTTCCTCAACCTGTTGCACATAGACCATCAATCTTGTGATATCTATGTCACCTATTAGCATTATAGCCTTACCTTCCTTACTCAACAGACAAGACAGCCCAACAACAAACAAACTCATTCTTCACCTCATGTCAGCAACCATCTCTGGAGCATACCGAGAAAGTTGTGTGAACCTCAGACTATACTCATGAATGCTCAAAGAATCCTTTTTCAGTGTGAGGAACTCTCGTACCTTAGCCTCTTTCAGTTCTCGGGTGGAGAAACTCCCCAAGAAGGTCTCCTCAAATCAAGCCCAACTCGCAGGTGGTGCTTCCTCAACTCGGTTCTTCTTCCATTGGTCGAACTATATCCTAGAGACACCCTTCATCTGGTATGCAGCTAGTTCCACCCATTCAATTTCAACAACATGCAAGATCTCAAAATTTTTCTTAAGTTCTTCAACAAAATTCTCTAGATCCTTAGTAACACTAGAACCTATGAAGTTTTGAGGATTCATCCTTAAGAACTCGCGGATCCTCAAAGTATCAGCCACTTCTTGACGATTCCCTCTCTGCTGTCCAGCTTGATTAGTCCCAACTTGGCTCAACATCTGGATAGCCTCACGGAACTAAGCATTGGTGACCTCTCCTTGGGGTTTCACTTCTGGTGCATTAGGTACCCCTTATTTCTCAACATTTCTCCTATCGGACTGACCTCTGACAGCTCTTCGTGGAGACATGCTCTGAAAGAAACACGCAAGCACGAGTTAGAAGAAACTTTTTTAGAGATCAAACTCTAATGCACAAAATGAGTATGAAAGAAGTGAGATAGTTTCCTAAGTTGCAGCCTCCTAATTATAGATGTGGCGCGCTTCACACCGATAACTAGGACTTTACAGACACAACTTCATAGACTCCCTAGCACTCTTGAACTATGTGCTCTGATACCAAGTTTGTCATGCCCCGAGCCTACACCCTGGGTGGGACTGGCACTCGAGAACTCTTGTTGGCCCCCAGCGAACCTTGGTCTGGCTTACTTACTCAGCGAAAGAGTTAACTTAACAAGATAAAGCCAACCAAAACTTATAATGTTATAAAGAAAACATTGAACTAACCAATAAGGCAAACTCAAGTCTCAACATAAGATAATGAAAATGTAAAAATAAAGAACTAACATCTGACTGTCTAAGAAGCCTCTAAACATCTGAGATGGATGTCGGGACAAGACCCACGACATTCTTAAGAATGAATGATAATATTTAAAGCAATAAAATAGATCCTCCAGAAAGCAAGGAGGCTTACCACACGACTCTGAGTTCTCACTGGATCAACGATGTGCTGGATGTTGATCCTGGTTACCTGTGTCTACGTCATACAAAGATGCAGGCCAAATGGCATCAGTACATTGAATGTATGAGTATGCGAGGGGAATTCTAAAACAAGACATCAACTTGAAAGGAACTGAAGAACTTACCTGGCTCAACTTAACTCAACTTAACTGAACTCATTTCAATATAAAGCAATAAAGTAAATGCAGTATAAAGAAAAGCTTTTAAAATATAGATGTCAACTCTGTGTATTTATAAATACAATATTACTCTGTGTGTATGCAAAGATACGATATCAACTCTGAATTGTATATAAAAATACAAACAAACTGTGTATGTAAGAATACAAATACTTTTGTGGAGTTTCTCTAACCGACAACAATCATGTAAGAACTATTGTGATGATACAACATTTTGCTTCACGCTGCTAAGGTCGTCATGTACCTTGTCGAGGGTATCGAACTTGACTACTAAGTGGATCCACTAGTCTATAATAAAAACCACTAAGGAATCATCTAAAAAGTATAACGCTTTTTCTACCCATCATGGCTACATGGTTATGGGGGCTGTGAGTTGTCTGAACTTTCCCCTATATCGGTGCTTAATACGACTCCCAAAATATGATACTAGCTCTTGTGTTTAAAAACATTATTATTTCTGTGATTTGAGATAATTGCTCAAAAACTTAGCTCAAGGGATATCTTGGAAATCAAAGTTCCTCTCTTTCTTAATTGTGAAAGCGTTTACTCTTTTCTAGGCTCTTTGGAAATCAAGGTTTCCTTTTCTTCTTTAAATGTGAAAACATTTTAACCTCTTTGGGAGTACATAGTCCCCATATACTTTTGAAGAAATGAACTTCAACTTTACTCTT
>NW_006238942.1:1445342-1446844 GCF_000226075.1 Solanum tuberosum | reverse complement strand
TTTCTGTGATTTGAGATAATTGCTCAAAAACTTAGCTCAAGGGATATCTTGGAAATCAAAGTTCCTCTCTTTCTTAATTGTGAAAGCGTTTACTCTTTTCTAGGCTCTTTGGAAATCAAGGTTTCCTTTTCTTCTTTAAATGTGAAAACATTTTAACCTCTTTGGGAGTACATAGTCCCCATATACTTTTGAAGAAATGAACTTCAATCTTTACTCTTTACTCAACTTGAATTTTAAGTCTTCAAAACAAAGTTAAAACATTTGGGAAGGACTTTTGGAAAACTCTAAGAACTTCTCTTGACTTGACTCATACTTTCCTTGAATTGAATAAATGATTCAAGGTTCATGATCTCATGTTTATGAATGATTTCATGATGTTTAGACGTACCTTAGAGTGTTGGAATCAACTAGGAAACATAGGTACGTTGCTAAGGAACTAGTACGGAAAGATGAGGGGAAAAATAGAAGACCTGGCGTCCCTGGCGCTCTAAGTGGCGCGGGGCGCCAGATCCAAAACTTCATCGATGAAATTGGGGCACGCTGGCTTGCGTGGCGCACCAGGGTCAAAACTTTAGAGGACTCTTTGGGGGGCGATGTCTGGCGCGACGCCCCAGCCCCATTCCCCAGATTTTTATGAAATTCCTCCTTCGTTATTCAACTCTAAACCCTCTAAACACAATTGGGTTTTCCCCCGAACACTTAGAATCAATTATACCATTAATATATGAAAGATTCTAATTGAATTCACACTTAAAATCATGGACTCGAATCAAACAACTCCTCCACAATTTCAACGAATCAAGAATTCAATAGAACTTCAACAAACCAATCAAAAACTCAATTTCTAAACTTTCAAGGACTTAAATTCGCTGAAATAAATCATGATTGGTGCGTGGGTGAACTAAACCAACGCTATGTGATCTCACATACCTCGTAGGTATCACCCTTTAACGAAATCCACGATCTTTGTTTCGAGAATTTGATGATTTTTTCTTCTTCTTTTCTCTTCTCTAAAACCCTAACTCAATATTGTAATAGCGTAAACTGAATCCTATTAGTTTAGACTCCAATAAATTACCAAAAAATGAAATTAAGTCATGGGGTATGGAAAAGACCATACTGGCCTTCTAAAATTCGGATTAGACTTTCCTTATTTGAACATCCCAACTTCAAATGGTCATATCTCACTCATACGAACTCGGAATTGAGTAAACTCGGCGGCGTTGGAAAGATTATTCCAAGAAATTTCTTACAATATTTGGAAGCACACCTAACTCATCCTGAGCTAGGAGTTATGGTCATTTGAAGTTGACCAAAAATTCACACTTGACATAACTTAACAAATTTTTTTCCGGATCTTCATTCTTTCCAAAAACAACTATTTCCAATTCTAACTCTTCCTAGTTCATTCAAATAGCGAGATGTTACAATTTTGGTCTTCCATAGTCGAATTTTCTTTAAAATATATAATATATTTAAAAAAATCATACTATTTTATATAT
>NW_006238942.1:1433949-1436497 GCF_000226075.1 Solanum tuberosum | reverse complement strand
TATATATATATATATATACTAGTTTTTGGCACGTGTGTTCCATATATTTTTTTAGATCGGTTGGAATGACTAAAATTCTACAAAAGTTTATGTGTAATGAGTATTAAAATACAACAATTACAAATAAATCTATAAAAGATTGACATGAAACACCAATTGTTTTGCACTTTAATCAAATAACAAGCAACAAAGGAAAAAAATAAAGTTTAAGCGAAATAATTTGGATAACTAATAAAGTTTGGGAATAAAAGTTTAAGTAAAATAATTTGTATAACTAATAAAGTTTGAGTATGAGAGTGGCTTGAATTATTTTTTCACTAAAAAATATGGAGCACAAATTTCGAAAATAAAATTGTCTTTAAAAGAGTCAGAATGAAAATGACTCTGTCACAAATTTGATTCAGTTACACTTTAAGTAAAAAATATAAACGCACTTAATGACCTAATGTGAGAACTATTCAGATTAAGACCTTCATTAAGTGCAAATAAATGAGTCTTTAATTTGATTCCCAACAAAAATATAAACTTATGATAATAAAAATCATAAAAAATTAAGTTTAAAAAGTCGAATATAGATTTATTTTTAAAAAAAAAACAGAGAAAAATATACAACATACACATCTATCTTAAGACTTTAATCATGACAATATAGATGAAAAAAATTAACCAAATTAGTACATAATTTTCTGAGTTCTTGTCAAACTAAAACATGAATAAGATAGTACAATAATAATAATGTATATGGTTCAGTACTTTAACTTTAGAATGAAATGGATAACCTTGGATATAGATCTCATGAAATCAAAATGATAATTTATATAGATAAAAATTAGGAATATCAAAAAGAGATCTTAAAGGTTATTTCATATATCCTCCAACTCACTTTAAATAGGTTAGCTATACTACACTCACAAGTCACAACCATTATGATGTTATTAAATTAAATATTTTCTATAATGAAAATCTTACCCAAATAAAACTTCATTTAACTAAATATATTTTAAGATAATTTTAAAGCAAAATAATAAATAAAAAATAGAATTTCTAAATAACAACTATCTGAATTAAATGTATTTACATATAACTTACATATTAAAGTGCAACAAAATTATTATTAATAGTTTGCATATCTTATTAAATAATTTGTGTTCACTTCTTTGTTTATGACTTTCAAATGATAAATGTGTTAAGAAATATATATTTATTTTTTAATCAAAGACATGAATAAATTTTTTGTCTGATTTTTTTATCTTTGTTTAAAAATGTTTAAAAGTCACCCAGAAAAATGTCGTGTTTTTAGTTTTAGGTGGTATTTTAGTAATTATATTCTGATATATTTATTTATTACTATAGATCAAGTGCAAAGAATACTCAATTGATGATATGATACATTTTCAGATTTTGTAAGAGAATTATTTTCACTTAGAATTTCATAAAAGAATGATATTACCAGAAAAAAAACCAAATACATATACCCCTCGATTCAAATTATAAGAAGGAAACTTGGATAATTCATTTTTAAATTACATGTAATTTCTTGGTTAAACTATACAAACAATTCATGGATTTTAAAAGAAAATGATTTCATACATATACACAAATAAATATTTTCTGAGAATAACTTCAAGCAAAAAAATATAATACTATGTAGATGTATAAGTATGGGTATTTTATTATATCGTTATGGGTGTCACGGCCCTGCAATGACATTATGAGATTCGAGTTTGACCTCTTTAAATTTGTTGAAATTCAAAACTCTACATTTTTATATGAAATTCAAAAATGATTTTCAATATCATAAGAAGAGAAGTTTCAATTGGAATGAAATTCGAAAGTGATTTTCAAGACTTCTTACTGTCAATATAGAGGTTTTTATCGTCATGAGTCACATTAACTTGCTAAAGAATTTCAGTCAAATAGTAAAGCATATTGAGATTAATATTGAATTAAGTGTAGGTTAATAAAAAAAACATGTCTATACCTAAAACATATTCATCCAGATGACTTTTTGATACCATCAACTATACCACAATACCTGAAAAATTAAGAAGCCTAATAAAAAGAGAGAAAACAAATAAAATACACATATTTGAAAGAGAGCAAAAAGTGAAGCTAATTGGTAAGGGGTAAAAGAACAAAAAAGTTGAAAAAGATACCTTCTAGGGATAGCACATAATTATCATGTTTTCTAAGAAAAAGAGTTGAGTTATGGAGTTACAAATAATGTCAGTTCATTGAAGAGGTGCAATGGTCTCTTAGAGTTAATGAGGTGACTTTTGATTTTTTTGAAAAGTTTCAATTGGGATGAAAAGTGAACATTCAGAATTTTGGTTTAATGCTATGTGGGTGAGGTATTTATTAATTTGATTAATTAGTAGATTATTGTGTTATTATATGGACAGAAAAGAAAAAAAAGGAGAAAAATGATAAACAGGAATGCTAGTCATAAAAAGGTCTTATAGCATCTTTTCTATGTTTCTCCTTAATATATATATATATAGAGAGAAGGGGGGGGGGGGGGGGAGAATAAAAATAAAAAAAAAAAAAA
>NW_006238942.1:1429409-1433794 GCF_000226075.1 Solanum tuberosum | reverse complement strand
AGGGGGGGGGGGGGGGGGGGGGGGGGGAGACGATAAAATATAACATAAAAAAGAAAAGGCAGAGAAGATTTATGAATATCATTAGAATAGAAGTAATGAAAATGAAATGGTGTGAGTTATTAGTAATATTATTAGAATGTTACAATTTAATATTTAAATAATTAAATGTTATATAGCTTCTTTTTTTATTTCTTCAAAGTGCGCTTGGAGCCCATTTATTAAAAAATAATACTTAGTACAACTAATAAACAGAGCCCAAATGGCTCATTTCCTAAAAGAAGCTAAGACAAACAAAACAAAAAATCAGAATGAAAAGCAGAATAGACAGCATTCTCACTGCAGCTGCTGAAACGCTGCTCCGGCAAGGTTCCCTGTCATCTTCTCCGGTGAACTCCAAGGTAAGTTTTCATTGTCTTCATCTATGGGTGTTGTAACTCTAGACCTGCAACTTTTTTATCATATGCAACTGAGCTATTGGAACCTCATTCTCTTCATCTTTCCATTTCCTTTCACCATTGATGATTTGTGCCTCCTTGATCTCTAACTCGCCAAAATAGTACTTAGTAGATAGTATACTTTAAATTCTGATCGGCTCAGTCTCGAAGCGACTAATACCACTTATTGGAAAGGAAACTCAAACGAGAAATTAAAACCAGACCCACTAGTTTACCAAGAATTAACCGAAACTTCTTGTTTATCCCCGAATCCCCAGGTAAATTTGATAGCTATTCGAATTAGTTTTTTCCATTCACTAGTTTAAAATTTGACGGGTTGAATCCCACAAAGAATTAATACCACCATCTAAATTTTAAGCCTTTGAATGTATAAACTTACCCGATTCAGTATTATCTATTACTAGTGACTGGGCGAAATTGGGCCTTCTGGCATTGTGCTGAAGTTTGCCAAAGATTTTCAGAATGGTGCTCTTCACAAGTCTTTTGAGTGCTGGTATCGTGCCATTTGAACTCCTAAAAGCTCTCACCAGGTGCGTGGCATTGATAACGAATAGAACTTATTTTCCTACTGTAGAAGAACTTTGAAGAAGTATCACCCTGTAACTCCAACTTTCTTCTTGCTAAGCTAGTTGTTAGCCTGATAACTTTGCATGATTAGAAGTAATCAATGTGTGTACTTGTTGATTAGCATATTGACCTGATTGACTAGCACTAGCTACTGTAAGTATTGATTCTCATGTATGGAGTGTTACTCTTGTCTGAATTGATAATCTTCCTACCTTCTGATGGGACGTCTTGAAAAATCTTAAACTCAAAAGAACCTGCAAAATTAAACACTCAGTTAGCAAAAAAATCAGCTAGAGCATTCCCCTCCCTTAAGGAATTTTGTACTCTCACTGATATAGAATGTATCATCATATTGATATAGTTGACCTCCATTGTCACACTCCAAGGTGTTTCCCAAACTCCATTAATAATATTCACCATTGCTAGGGAATCAGATTCCATTATTATATGGGATAATTGATTCTCTAAATAGTATTGCAATCCTTCATAGTGATTGCTTCAGCAACTAGATTAGTAAAATCTGGAATCTTCACCCCTTTTTCCCCTAGAAAGTTATCATTGTGATCTCTTATACAAAATGCCGCAGCACTAGGACCAGGATTCCCCCTAGACGCCCCATCAGTGTTACATTTCAACCAACCAACAGAAGGGGGAGACCATCTAACTATCTTGTGTTGAAAACTTGGTCTGAGGTTTTCAACTAAAGACACAATTTGAGGCCAAGTGTGGGATGAGTTCAAATCCCAATTGAACCTTAGCTTGACAAAGCTGAAAATGTTAGAATTTATGTCCAAAAATACCTTCCTCTTAGAGAAATTTCCTCCATATAACACAGCATTTCTCCTCTTCCATATAGCCCATAAAATAAGAATGGGAATAATTTGATAAATCTCTCTTTGTCTTGAATTTCCTTGAGCATTCCACCAAATCTTCATTGTTTGTCTGACTTGAATTAACGGATCAATAATACCAGCAGCCCTAGTATAATAATCCCAAACACTAGAAGCAAGTTCTCCCTTTAAAAAAAATGTTCTATAGTTTCTCTTGAAGGGGTAGAACAACATAAGCAATCTTGAGAAATATTGGGATTCCAAACTGATAAAATCGATGCCACAGGGACCTTTGCAGACCAAACTCTCCAACCAAAAAATGATATTTTAAAAGGAATTCCTCTTCCCTAAATCTTTTTGAAACATTCAGAAGGCTCAGATCTCTTTCTAATAATTTCCCAGACACTTTTGCCTGAAAATTTACCAGAACTAGTCTTAATCCACCAAGGTTTATCTCCATAATCAACTTGTCTAACATAATTCATATTTAGTCTCACAAAATCTACAATGGTGGAAGGAATAAAATCTTGCATAGTAACATAATCCCACCCTTCTTCATTTAAAAATGCATCAATATCAGTCAAGGGATGAAAAGAATGATAATCAGTTTGTTGCAAATACAGTGGACCCAACTTGGTCGAGTTATCATACCATACGCAAGAAGTACCTCCCTTAGGTTCCCACCATAAATGTTGTTCAACAATTTCTCTATTCTTAACCATATGCTTCCATATTTGTGAACCATTATTCCATTGCACCAGGGCTGGAATCTGTTTCTTGCAGTACTTATTCCAAAAGAAGTCTGCCCACAAAGATCTTTGTGTCCTAAACTTCCACCATAGTTTATCATACATGGTCTTAGAAACATCAAATAAAGATCTAAAGCCCAACCCACCTTCATCTTTGGGAAGACAAGCCTTATCCCAAGTTGCCCAATGTTTGCTCCTACTTGTTTCTTTATTCCCCCAAAAAATATTTGCAAAGACTCTATGCAGTTCCCAGATCACACAATTAGGAGGAACTATGGCAGGTATACTCTGTAATACGCTATTAATCAAAACCTCCTTACCCCCATAAGAAAGCAACTTTCCTTTCCAAACTTGAAGTTTATCCTTAACCTTTTTAATCAAGTCAGAGTAATGCTCTTTTCTTTTCCTAGTATGTGTGATAGGGCATCCTAAGTATTTCATAGGAAACTGACCCCTTTTCATACCTGTACATTCCTCCACAACCGTACTTGCATCTGCAGCTTCATTCTAATGTAAATAATATGCACTTTTATCCTTGTTAATCTTTTTTCCTGACTGCGTCTCATACTCTTGCAAAGTAGATGATTCTCTCTAAAGAATACTTTTGAGATGATGCAAATATAATAGTATCATCTGCATAAGTAAGATGATTCAAATTATAGCTCTATTTTGGTAGGCCATATCCAACAAACTGACCATCCTCAAATAAAGAGTTAAGGGCCCTGGATAGCACCTCTGCTGAGATAATGAATAAAGTAGGAGAAAGTGGATCTCCATGTTTCACACCTCTTGTGGAGTGAAAAAAACCATGAGAATGCTCATTTAACATAATAGAATACAAGTTATTTGCAATGAACCTCCATATTATATCCAAAACTTCATTTGACAATCCCATTTTTCTTAGAACCTTCATTAAGAAAAACCAGGACACCCTATCATACGTTTTGGCCATATCCAATTTGATAATCACATTTGCAATCTTACTCCTTTTCTTAATATCAGTGACAATCTTCTGAATAAGTAGAATGTTCTCAATGATACTTGTCCCTTTAACAAACCCTGATTGGTTATTAGAAATCAATCTAGTAAGAATAATTTCCAATCTATCATGTACAATTCTCGAGAGAATTTTATTAACAAAATTACTCAAGCTAATAGGCCTCATATCAGAAATAGTCAGAACATTTTCCTTTTTTGGAAGTAGTACCAGGTTTGTATGAGTGATGGATTTAGGTAAGGAATTACCCTTAAAGAAATCTCGTGCCATTCTCAAAATATCATAGCCAATAATATCCCAGCAACTCTGATAAAACCTCCCCGTCAACCCATCAGGACAACTAGCATTCTCCCAATTCATGTTGAAAACAACTCTTCTGACCTCTTCAAGCTCTGGCACTCTACACAGGTTTAGGTTCTCCTCTATACTAATCATATTAGGAATGTGCCTAAGCAAAGACAAACCAGTAGCATCTCTTTCCTGAATGAATTGCTTATGAAAGAAATCAATGGCTTCTGTAGCAATGTCACTCTCCTCCTCCAGCCAAGTACCTTGTCTATTCTGAATTCTCTGTAGATGTAACTTCTTCCTCCTACCCTTTACTAGACCATGAAATTTTTTAGTATTTCTATCCCCATTCTCAAACCAATCATAACCAGCTTTCTGTTGCCAATAAATTTCCTCAAAATACAAGTACCTTTTATGTTCAGCTTGAGCCCTTTGCAATATAGATCTATTTTCAGGGGATGGCATATCTTCCATAGCTTCTATCCAATATTGTAAATAT
>NW_006238942.1:1429147-1429309 GCF_000226075.1 Solanum tuberosum | reverse complement strand
GGCCTATATGGTCTTTTGGTTTTGTAGTTTTTACATAATATCTTTTTCTTGGTTTTTTATACTTATATTTTAATCTGTATTTTTTATTATATTTCTTTCTATGTTTATAATACCTATCCGTACAACCAAATTGAGGTGCTGTTTTATTTTTGCAACATGCCA
>NW_006238942.1:1421273-1427669 GCF_000226075.1 Solanum tuberosum | reverse complement strand
TAGGAGTAGTAGTGTGGTAGGTGGTAGTGTGGTAGGTGAGTAACTCATTTTAAAGATTTTATTATAATTTCTTTTTGCTATAATTATTTCGTTAAGTTTTTGTCTATATTCTTCATTCTCGTTATTCATTGTTTCTTTAAGTATTGAATATATTTATATTCTATTTTAGATATACTATCTATTAATTGATCTAATTTGTCGTTATCAGTTTTTGTAATATTGAGTTTTTTATATTCCGGATATAATTTCTTTAATTTTCTTTTTATTTTTCTTAATTTTCTAGAAGTTACTAAGTTCAGAGAGGCTATAAGGATGCTCAGTTAAGTTGTGACTAACCAAGCTGGACAGCAGAGAGAAGCTCGACAAGAAGAGACTGACACTTCAAATATTCGTGAGTTCTTGAGGATGAACCCTCCAAGCTTCACTGGTTCAAGAACTTTTGAGGACCTAGAGAACTTCATTGAGGAACTGAAAAAAGTGTTCGATGTGATGCATGTTACTGGTACTGTGAGAGTTGAGCTAGCTGTATATCAAATGAAAAATGTTGCTAGGACTTGGTTTGATCAGTGGAAAGGGGGTAGAGCTGAGGATGCACCACCTGCGAGTTAGGCATGTTTTGAAGAAGCTTTCTTGGGGCGTTTCTTTCCCCGAGAATTGAAAGAGGCAAAGGTACGGGAATTTCTTACACTTAAGAAAGATTCTTTGAGTGTTCATGAGTATGGGTTGAAATTCACCCAACTATCCCGATATGCTCTGGAAATGGTTAAGAACATGAGGAGTAGGATGAGCTTGTTTGTTGCTGGGTTGGGCCGTCTATCAAGCTAAGAGGGCTAGGCGGCAATGCTTATTGGGGACATGGACATTTCGAGGTTGATGGTCTATGTACAGCAAGTAAAGCAAGAGAAGCTGAGGGATAGAGAGGAATTCAAGAATAAGAGGGCTAAGACAGGGAATGAGTCCGAGCAGCAGAAGAGTAATGCCAACCGGTCATCGCTCCAACAGAAACAGAAGGGGCCTGCTCTATCATCTGCTAGTGCACCTGCACCTAACAATAAGGGTGAGTATTATGGTCATAATTCCAAAGCTAAACCTGCCTATTCACAGGGTACTGTGGCGCAAGGGGGTAGTAAGCCTCTTGCCTGCGCCAAGTGTGGTAGGAACCACTCGGGTATTTGTCGTGAGGGCTCCACTGTTTGTTTTAAGTGTGGTCAGACTAGGCATTTCATGCGAGAGTGTCCAAAGAACAAGAAAGGAAATGGTTATGGGGGCAATAGAGCCAGTCTTCTTCAGTTGCTCCACCAGAAAGAGCTACACCTAGAGGGGCTACTTCCGGTACTGGCGGTGGAACAAACCACTTATATGCTATCACTAGTCGCCTAGAGTAAGAGGATTCGCCAGATGTTGTCACTGGTATGATTCGAGTCGTTGACTTTACTGTTTATGCCTTGCTAGATCCAGGAGTGAGTTTATCTTTTGTAACTCCTTATGTTGCTGTGAACTTTGATGTTATTCTTGAGTAACTTAATGAACCATTCAGTGTCTCTACGCCTGTTGGTGAGACTATTCTAGCAGAGAGAGTCTATCGTGATTGTCCCGTTTCTATCAATCACAAGAGTACCATGGCTGATTTAATTGAATTAGACATGGTAGATTTTTATGTCATTCTTGGTATGGACTGGATTCATGCCTGTTATGTCTCAGTTGATTGTAGAACTCGAGTAGTCAAGTTTCAGTTTCCAAATGACCAGTCTTAGAGTGGAAAAGCAGTTCAACAGTGCATAAGGGTCGTTTCATTTCGTACTTAAGGCAAGGAAGTTGGTTTCTAAGGGGTGTGTCTATCATTTAGTCCGAGTTAATGACTCAAGTGTTGAGGTACCTCTTATTCAGTCAATTCGATTAATAAAGGAGTTCCCAGAAGTCTTTTCTGATGATCTTCCCGGAGTCCCTCTAGAGAGAGAGATAGACTTCGGGATAGACCTTCTTCCAGATATTCGTCCTATATCTATTCCGCCAAATAGAATGGCACCAGTAGAGTTGAAAGAGCTTAAGGAACAGTTGAAGGATCTATTAGATAAGGGCTTTATTCGACCAAGTGTCTCAGCTTGGGGCGCTCCGGTCTTATTTGTGAGACATAAGGATGGTTCCCTTAGGATGTGTTTAGATTACCGTCAGTTGAACAAGGTTACCATCAAGAATAAGTATCCTCTTACGAGAATTGATGATCTTTTCGATCAGCTTCAGGGTGCTTCATGTTTCTCAAAAATTGACCTCAGATCAGGCTATCATCAGTTAAGAGTAAGGGAATGTGATATTCCAAAAACAACTTTCAGAACCCGATATAGTCATTATGAGTTTTTGGTCATGTCCTTTGGTTTGACTAATGAACCAGCAGCGTTCATGGACCTTATGAATAGAGTCTTCAAACCTTATTTAGATATGTTTGTTATCGTCTTCATCGATGACATACTAATCTTTTCAAGGAATGAAGAAGATCGTGCTAGTCATCTCAAAATAGTTCTTCAGACTTTGAAAGATAAGGAGTTACATGCTAAATTCTCTAAGTGTGAATTTTGGCTTGAGTTTGTGGCATTCTTAGGCCATATTGTGTCTGGAGAGGGAATAAAGTTGATACTCAGAAAATTGAGGCAGTGCAGAATTGGCCTAGACCCACATCTCCAACTGATATTAGGAGTTTCTTGGGTTTGGCTGGGTATTATAGAAGGTTTGTAGAGGGGTTCTCGTCTATTTCATCCCCTTTGACCAAGTTAACCTAGAAGACAGTGAAATTTCAATGGTCTGAGGCTTGTGAGAAAAACTTTCAGGAATTGAAACAGATGTTAAGTACTGCCCCAGTTTTGACCTTACCAGAAGGTACGGAAGTCTTCGTTGTCTATTAGATTTGATTTGGGTTGTGTGTTAATGCAAAATGGCAAAGTTATAGCTTATGCCTCAAGACAGTTGAAAGTTCATGAGAAGAACTACCCAACCCATGACTTAGAGTTGGCTGTTGTAGTATTTTCTTTGAAAATATGGCGCCATTATCTTTATGGTGTGCATGTGGATGTATTCACCAATCACAAGAGCCTGCTGTATGTGTTCACTTAGAAGGAGCTCAATCTCAGACAGAGGAGGTGGTTAGAATTACTCAAGGATTATGACATGAGTATTCTTTACCACCTAGGTAAGGCTAATGTTGTTGTTGATGCCTTAATCAGGTTGTCTATGGGTAGTACCGCCCACGTTGAGGAAGATAAGAAAGAGTTAGCAAAAGTTGTGCATAAACTTGCACACCTGGGAATCAGACTTATGGATTCCACAGAAGGAGGCATAGTGGTGACGAAGGGGGCTGAGTCATCATTAGTGTCAGAAGTAAAAGGCAAGCAATACCAAGACCCTATTTTTCTTGAATTGAAGACAAATGTTCATAAGAAAAAAGTATTAGCTTTTGAACAAGGGGGAGATGGTGTATTGAAATATCAAGGTAGATTGTGTGTACCTATGATGGATGGACTCCAAGAGAGGATTATGGAGGAAGCTCATCACTCCAGATATTCCATTCATCCAGGTTCCACAAAGATGTATCATGATTTGAGAGATGTGTATTGGTGGAATAGCATGAAGAAGGGCATTGCTGAATTTGTCGCTAAGTGTCCAAATTGCCAACAAGTGAAAGTTGAGCACCAAAGGATTGGTGGTTTGGCGTAGAATATAGAACCTCCAGAATGGAAGTGGGAGATTATTAATATGTATTTCATCACAGGTTTACCATGGTCTCGCAAACAACATGAATCTATGTGGGTGATAGTCGACAGAATGACAAAATCAACCCATTTTCTGTCGGTAAAGACTACCCATTTAATAGAAGATTATGCCGGGTTATATATTTAGGAGGTGGTAAGATTTCATGGGGTTCCAATCCCCATTATTTCAGATAGAGGTGCACAATTTACTGCACGGTTCTGGAGATCTTTTCAGAAAGGTTTGGGTTCGAAAGTGAACTTAAGTACTGTCTTTCATCCTCAGACTGATGGGCAAGCAGAGCACACTATTCAGACTTTAGAAGATATGTTGAGGACCTATGTGATTGAATTCAAAGGGAATTGGGATGATCACCTACCTCTCATTGAGTTTGCTTACAACAACAATTACCACTCTAGCATCCAAATGGCTTCTTATGAAGCTCTTTATGGTAGAAGATGCAGATCTCCTATTGGATGGTTTGAAGTTAGTAAAGTAGGGTTGATAGGACCAGATTTAGTTCACCAAGCTATGGATAAGGTGAAAGTGATTCAAGAGAGGTTGAAAACGGCACAGAGTTGTCAAAAATCCTACGTTGATGTTAGGAGAAGGGCGTTAGAGTTCGAAGAAGATGATTGGGTATATTTGAAAATTTCACCCATTAAGGGTGTTTGAGGTTTGGTAATAAGGGGAAGCTTAGTCCCCGGTATATTAGACCTTATCACATAGCCAAAAGGATTGGCAATGTAGCTTATGAGTTGGAGCTACCACAAAAGTTAGCAGCGGTTCATCAGGTATTTCACGTCTCCATGTTGAAGATGTGCATGGGTGATTCGTCATTGATCATACCAACTGAAGATATTGGGATCAAGGATAGCCTATCTTATGAAGAGATTCCCGTTCAGATTCTAGATCGCCAAGTTCGCAAGTTGAGGACTAAGGAAATAGCATCAGTCAAAGTCCTTCGGAGGCACCAATTTTTTGGGGAAGCTACTTGGGAAGCTGAAGAGGATATGAAGAAAATATATCCACATCTCTTTGAGTCTGGGGAAAATGTAGACCAAGGTACTAGTTTTCTTCTTAGCACTCTTTAAATTATAAGTAAGCATGTCGTTTGTTTGCATTTGCTTATTGGGTGTTTAAACTTGATATTACACCCTTAGCCTAGTAAGAGTAATCTCATTCGAGGACGGATGTCCCAAGGGGGAGATATTGTAACATCTCAAAATTTGAAATAACTACAAGAAGCTAATAATTGAAAATAGTCATTTTTGGAAAGAATGAAAATCTAGAAATTTGTTTAAGATAGGAAAAGTTGAGTTTTGGTCAACTTAAAACAACCATAACTCCTATCTCAGGATAATTTAGGTGTACTTCAAGACATGGTTGGAAATCTCTTGGAATGATTTTTCCAACGCCGCCAAGTTTACGCGATTCCGAGTTCATATGAGTGAGTTATGCCCTTTGGAAGTTGGACTGTTCGAATAAGGAAATGCCTAATCCGGATTTTGGAAGGGTAATTTAGTCTTTGCCTTACTTAATTATTCTAATTCGTTTTTAGGAGATTAATTGGGGTAAAACCATATTTTGGTCAGTTTAGAAAAATTAGAGTTCATGCTCGGCATGGAGAAAAGAGAAAAAAGGAGAAAGGAGAAGAGGAAGCAAGATTCGTCGATTTTTTCAAGGATAGCTTATCGATTTCGTCGAGGTTGATCCCTAAAAAAGGTATGTGAGATCACATAGAGTTGGGTAAGTTCACCCACACACCAATCATGATTCAATTCAGAAAAATATGTGTGATTTGAAAGTAAATCCTTTGAGTTCTTGATGAAATTCATTTGAATTCTAGTGGGTTGTTCCGTTGAAGTTTCTTGCGATTTGATTCATGTTTCCGGGTATAATTTCGGTTTGAATCTATCATATATTGAGGTATAAATGATCTTAAGTGTTTGGGGAAAGAACCATTGAAGTTTAGAGGGTATAAAGTTGAAAACGGAGAAGAAAAGTCGTCAAACACTGGGAGAAGAGGGTGGGGCGTCGCACCAGACAGCGCGCCCCAAAGAAGTCCCTGAATGAGGGGTTCTAGGGGGTCGCGCCAGCCAGAGCACCCAAACTAGTTCTCGGAATGTTGAGGGCTAGCGCCCCGCGCCTCTCAGAGCGCCAGGGACGCCAGTTCTCCCCATTTGTTCCCCACCTTTTCGTACGTGTTCCTTAGCAATGTACCTATGTTTTCTAGTTGATTCTAACACTCTAAGGTACATCTAAACATAATGAAATCATCCATAAACATGAGATCATGAACCTTGAATCCATAATCCAATTCAAGGAAAGTTAGGATTAAAGTCAAAAGAAGTTCTTAGAGTTTTCCAAAAGTCTTTTGCAAACGTCTTAAGTTTGTTTTAGGACTTACGTTTTGAGTTCAGTAAAGAGTAAAGTTGATGTTCATTTTTTCAAAAGTATATGGGGACGAAGTATTCCCAAAGAGATTAAAAATGTTTTCACATTTAAATAAGATCGGAAACAGAGATTTCCAAAGAGCCTTCGGGCTAGTTTTCATAAAAAGTAATCACTTTCTAATTGAAGCAAGAGGGGAAACTTTGATTTCCAAGATAGCCTTTGAGCTAAGTTTTTGAGCACTAACCTCAAATCACAGAAGAA
>NW_006238942.1:1401668-1421025 GCF_000226075.1 Solanum tuberosum | reverse complement strand
ATAGACTAGTGGATCCACTTAGTAGTTCAGGTCCTATACCTTTGGTCGGGTATAGGATGCGTTGGCAGCATGACGCAGATAGTTGTATCATTACTATAGCTCTTATGTGATGGTTGTCGGTTAGAGAAACTCCCACAGAAGTTATTGTATTTTTATATACATCAGTTTGTTGTATTTTTACATACATTTTAAAGTTATGTTGTATCCTTGTATATACACAGAATTGATATCATGTTTTTAAACAACTTTTCTTTATATTGCATTTGTTTGAAACTGCTTTATATTGAAATGAGTTCAGTTAAGTATTCATGAGTTGAGAAGAGCCAAGGTAAGTGTTTCTTCCAGATTTCCTTTTAAGCCGATGTTGTTTTAACATTCCAACTCGCACACTCGTACATTCAATGTACTGATGTCAGTTGGCCTGCATCGTCTTATGATGCAGACACAGGTAACTAGGATCGGCATCCCAGCGCATCGTTGATCCAGTGAGCAGTTCAGTGTCAGTTGGTGAGCCTCCTTGCATTTCAGAGGATCTATTTTCATTGATTTCTAGTTAGTTCATTAGGATGTTGTGGGGTTTGTCCCAACATCCATCTCAATGGTTTTAGAGGCTTCATTAACAATCAGATGTTAGTCCTTTGAGTCTTTTCATTCTCATTTCTTATTGTTAAGACTTGGGTTGCCACTTTTGGCCAAGTTGAATGTTTAATCTTTAAAACATTCTCAGTTATTTTATTATCCAGTTCAGTTAAGTTCATTTATCATTATAGATAAGAATATTGTCTTCTGCTGAGTGAAGTAAGCCAGGCCAAGGGCTCGCTTACGGCCAACAATGTCTTTCGAGTACCAGTCCCTCCCAGGGTGTAGGCTCTGGGAGTGACATGAATAAAGAAGATATATTATAGTGATAGGTGAAAAATTGAGTAATTAAATGTAAAAACTTTTTGAAGAGATGAAAAAATGTGAATTACAAATAATTTTGTTATATAATTAAACACTAAAAAAATTTCGCATTTCACACGATTGTAAAAGTATTAATAAGGCCAATCGTGAATTTAGATACTACAATTATTATTATTTTATATTAAGAAAATGCTTATACACGTTATGCATTCGAATTAAATTCATACACTAATTCTAACATTTTTATTATTAACAAGGGATTCAAAGAATATTTCTATTTGAAATGTAAAATTTCACCTCCTCCTCCTCCTCACCATCCTCCTCATACAAATAGATATAAATTTCATCTCCTCCTCCTCGTCCTCCCCTCCTTACATTTCAAATAAAAATACTCTTTGAATCCTCTGTTAATAATAAAAATGTTAGAATTGTATAATATAGATATAAATTTCATCTCCTCCTCCTCCTCCTAACATTTCAAATTGAAATACCCTTTGAATCCTTTGTTAATAATAAAAATGTTAGAATTGTATAAATAGATATAAGTTTTATCTCCTCCTCCTCCTCCTCCAATACTCCAATCCTTTGTTAATAATAAAAATGTTAGAATTGTATAAATAGATATAAATTTCGTCTCGTCGTCCTCCTCCTCCTCCTCCAATCCTTTGTTAATAATAAAAATGTTAGAATTGTATAAATACATATAAATTACATCACCTCCTCCTCCTCCAACTCCAATCCTTTGTTAATAATAAAAATGTTAGAATTGTATAAATAGATATAAATTTCATCTCCTCTTCCTTCTCCTCCTCCTCCAATCCTTTGTTAATAATAAAAATGTTAGAATTGTATAAATAGATATAAATTTCATCTCTTCCTCCTCCTCATCCTGCTCCTCCTCCTCCTCCAATCCTTTGTTAATAATAAAAATGTTAGAATTGTATAAATAGATATAAATATCATCTCCTCCTCCTCCTCCACCTCCTTTTTAGAGGTATTTTGAGTTGACCAAGATCGAAAATTCAGCATATACTTCATGTATAGTTAATCTGTATTTAGATTTTTTTAGTGTATTATAATGGATAGTTAATGTATAGGTAAGATATATTGCATAGTCACTGTATACTTTCTTTGACTTTTGACAAACTATATTGCATAGTGAATATATATTTCTATGACTTTTAACTATTTCTTCTAAATAAAACATGACTATATTTGTTGTAAACTAATTACTTTATTGTATATATTTGAAACTAATATTTTTAAATATATTAATTCTCTATCCAACCAATAAGATATCGATTGATTTAGTATTATGTTAGTAATTATCCAGTGGTTAACGAGCGGTGTATTGGCTCCATCTTTTGATGCTCCTTTTTTTTTTACTTTCAGACACCAAATATATTGATCTGCCATCAAACTTTAGATGAAAATTATGTAGTTATAAATCACAATGAGATATACATAAAAGCCTAAATTTTAAGCGTGCATAAACACAAACATTTATTTTACAAATATTCATTTGTACAACAACTTAATATTTCAAGACTAAAATATACTTCAAATGTACATTTTTATAATTAAGAAGCGAAGACCTGTACATTATGAATTGTGATCCGACCTAACTAGCTAGTAGACCAATATGAAATCCAACTCATAAATATGTATCAAGTCATATAATGATAATGAGGCTTATTGAAACACATACATCTAAGAAGGAATCTAACATTCTCTAGTAAGGCACCTGATGTACTTATATATTATGAAGAGAATTGTATAAACGTGAAATAAGAAAACAATTAGTAAGCCCAAGATTGAGCTATCTCTATTACGTTCTTTATAAATTTACATGGTATTAGAGCCATGCTGACTTCAAACATCTCCTCTGCTTCTACTTCATATTTTCTCCTCCACCCACAACACTTAACCAATCTCATCACCTCAACTTGAATAAACTAATAGCCGTAAACTATTTTTTCAGGTTACCACAATTGTTTTCCTTCATTCGGGGTCAAAATCTTCATGGTTATATTGATGGAACCTACTCATGTCCACCATCTCAAATTACCAGTGACGACACCACCACCTCCAAACCAAACCATGCCTACTCTATTTGGGTTCAACAAAATCATTTGATCCTTAGTCTTCTTCTTTTTTCCATATCCGAAGAAACACATTGGATTGAATTCTTCGAAATAAGTTTTGGATGTCCTCGTAGCCACTCTATTGTCTCCTTCTAACACCTAAGTTCTCAATCTCTATATGCAACTTCAAAACTTGAAGCAAAACAATCTTACAATCACTAAATACTTATATATAGAAAAACTTATCTCTAAAGAATTGATTGTTGTTGGCCGCCCTATATGTCTTCCTAGTAAAAAGATTATATTTTTAAGGGTCTGCGCACTAAGTTTAAAGACATTATCACCACCATTTCAGCGCGACCTGAGCCCTTCACCTTTTCCGAAGTTCATAGTCTCCTTTTAAACCATGATTTTATCAATGGATCCTCCATCTCTACCTTCACATTTTCTTCCCCGCCAAAATTTGATTTTCCAATAGACACCTTTATCCAATATTAGCCAACGCAGTGCCCCATCTGATCAGTCTTTTATACATATAAGGATGTGGTGGCAGGTCCTTTTGGGGTCGTGGTAGCAGGGGTGGATGGAATCAATAATCCAAAAAAATTTCGTCCCAACTTTGGCAATCTCACGACACACGGCCTAGGTGTCAAATATTCAACGGGACTAATCACCTTGCATCTACTTGTTTCAAATGTTATAATAAGTCCATGAATCATATGGTCTATCTCTCCGATCAATCTTTATCACCACATCAGCATAAGTGGTTTCCCGACACAGGCACCACACACCATATCAATCCTGACCTCACCTCTTTTCATCAAGTTGAGGAGTATAAGGTCCTAGTTCAAGTTCATGTCGGTAATGGTCATGGTGTTCCGATTCATCATACTAGTAATTCTCCTCTTTTATCAACATCTCTCACTTTCTTCTTATGCAATTTGCTTCATGTTCTGTCAATTACCAAACCCTTACTTTCTGTTCAATGTTTTGATCGTGACAATAATACTTGGAGTTTCTTTTTTCACTTTCTTGTCAAGGATTGGGTGTCATGACCCAAAGTACCCCCTAGGTGTGACATGGAAAATAGAACCCTGAGAGGCCCTAGAAAAGCAACTTGACCAAAATATGACGTAAAGCAATACAACAAGAGAGAGAATAGGAAACATAAGTCTCATATCATAAGAGAAATATGAACATAATTGTGGAAAACTAAATTGTGTTTGACATAGCCTTTCTAACATCATATGAGTGATTTCTAGAAATAAAGACAAATAAATAAATAGAGCATAAATGGTCTTGTCCTCAATCCATGAGGACTCACAAGTACACGTGCTAGTAGAGCAATCTAAGCAAACAACGAGTGGGGGGAACATCGTCGGATCCTATATTTGAGACAATATAGGCACAAGTATGCATTAGTACGATGAATGTACTAATTATGGGAAAATGCATGAAAATGTAAAGCATGATAACATGATGAATTTAAGCATGATATGCAAGACCAAGTAAAAGTTGAAGCTCTTGATACCACTGTTGGTGGTTTTTAAAAAATGGGGCAGCACAAGAAGAATGAAAATTTCTCTCAATGGATTGAAATGACTTTCAATAGCTTTCAATAATTTTATTAAGCATTGAGGGGTTTTAAATAGCCAACATGAAACACATAATCTGCATAATTTAAAATTTAAACAACCTAAAATATCTCAACAACAGAAACAAACTAACTAAAATTCAAAATTCAAATTTATTCAAACTAAATAACTTATTTTGCTAAAAGTTACTGCAGTAACTAAAAGCAAACTTCAACACATATGGGCACATAGTTAAGGGACAACGAGATTACTTCTAGATACCCGACCTCTACTAACATGAGAGCCACAATCTCAAAGTCCTCTCAATGCTAAGTAAATCCCAACGGAAAATACATAACAATAATCATATCAAAACACTTGGAAAGACATAATCAAGACTACTAATCCAATCATAAGTCATAATAGAGTATTATCTCCTTTCAGAATCATGATTGCATAAACTTGTTCATTAGACACTTCCTTTCAAGGTATATAAATCATGATTTCTTTCATTTGTGAAAAAATATTTCACAAATTATTGACACTTTATCTTAAAGCATCATTACATCTTGTTCACACCCGGATGAATGGAATACCGCGAACTATGAGATTCTGTCAACACTTTCTGGATCAAGTCATCCACTCGAGGAACACAGATTCTTCCTTTAAAACTAAGCACACCCCACGCATCAAGAACCATATCTTGTGCCTTACCAGACAATGTTTTCTTTCTAAGCTCGTTCAAATTTCCATACTCAAACTGTTTGGCCTTGATCTCCTCAAAGAAGGTGGCCCTAATCTCAATGCTAGCTAACACCCCACCTCTTTCTGAGATGCCCAACTGCATGAACTTAGACTCCAATATTTGAATTTCCTTAGCCAACAGTCACTTGGTCACACCCAAGCAAGCTAGACTACCCATACTCACCGCCTTCCGACTTAATGTGTCTGCCACCACGTTAGCCTTACCTGGATGATATTGGATGGTCACATCATAATCCGTGAGTAACTTCATCCACCTTCGTTGTCTCAAATTTAATTTATTTTAAGTGAATACATGTTGTTGGCTACGGTGGTCAGTAAATACCTCACACTTAACACCATAATAATGCCACCAAATCTTAAGGGAAAATACTACTGCTGCCAACTCCAAATCAAGCGTCGGGTAGCTCCTCTCATGTACCTTCAACTGCCGCGATGCATAAGCGATGTAATTGTTACCCTGCATCAACATATCAACCAAGCCCAAGTGTGAAGCATCACAATAAATAAAGAAATCTTTACCTTCCACCGGTAGTGCCAAGATTGGTGTTGTGGTCAAAAGAGGCTTGAGCTTTTGAAAGATCTCTACACACTTGTCAGTCCATTCAAATGGTACTTTCTTTTTGGTCAACCTTGTCAAATGTGCGGGGATAGAAATAAAATTCTTCACAAATTTACGATGGTAGCTAGTAAGCCCTACAAAACTTCTAATTTTAGTTACAGAGCTAGGCCGAACCCAAATCTTGACTGCTTCAATCTTTTGCGAATCTACCATTACCCTTTGCCTTGAAACCATATGCCCCAAAAAGGCAACTAAAGTCAACCAAAACTCGCACTTAGAAAATTTTGCATACAACTTTCGTCTCCTAAGAAGACCTATACAAAGATGGTCAGCATGCTCTTCCTTACTCTTTGAATAAACCAGAATATCATCTATAAAAACAATCATAAATGAATCCAGAAATGGTTTGAACACACCATTCATCAAACTCATGAAAGCTTCAGGCACATTTGTCAACCCAAACGACATCACTAGAAACTCATAGTGCCCATTAAGGGTGTTCACGTGTTGGTTTGGATCGGTTATTGGTCAAAATCAAAACCAAACCAACTTAATCGGTTTTAAAATTATCAAAACCAAACCAAACCAAATATAATATACATTTATCGGTTTGGTGATTATCGGTTTCAGTTTGGTTTGGTTCGGCTATTCGGTTATTAACCATACACAAAAATAAAAGAAACAATTCATTTAAAATGTGAAAAAAGTGACAATAATCCATTCAAAATGAAAAATAGTTAGAATGACTTAAATTACTAAACTTTCAATCACTAAATTTACTATCAATAAAGCTTTAAAGTTCACTATATTATCCTAGAAGGAAGAGACAATAACATTTTCAGTCCCACAAAGAATTGACATAGACACTCATATACATGAAATCAATAAGATAAATGTCTCATCTTGGGCATTTTTGCTTTCAATAAGTAAATTATAAAGAAATTTTAATGAAAATATGTATAAGATCTTTAAAATTGTTTATAAAAATAATATATTAAGTATGTATATTAATAAAATATATGTATATAATTCATCGGTTCGGTTCGGTTCGGTTATTTCTTCGGGTTTTTTCGAATAAAACCATAACCAAACCAAATACTATCGGTTTTCAAAAATCTAAAATCAAACCAAACCAAACCCAAATAAAATCGGTTTTATTTTATCGGTTTGGTTTGGTTTTTTGGTTTGGATCGGTTTTTATCCAAACCATGAACACCCCTAGTGCCCATAATGGGTTTGGAATGTTTTTTTTGGTACATCCTCAGGCCTGATTTTTAACTGATGGTAACCAGACATTAGATCAATCTTAGAGAAAATGGATGCACCCTGCAACTAGTCGAAAAGGTCATCTATATGAGGTAGTGGATACATGTTCCGTATGGTTACCTTATTTAACTGTTGGTAGTCGATGCACATTCTCAAACTACCATCCTTCTTCTTAACAACCAAGGCAGGAGCACCCCATGGGGGGCATTAGGACAGATGAATCTTTTATCAAGCAGTTCCTGAATTTGAGCCTTAAGCTCTCTACTCAGCCGGAGCCATACGATAAGGAGGAATGGATATGGGGCGGGTACCAGGTTCCAAGTTAATGCAGAAATCTATATCTCTATCCAGAGGCATACCAGGAAAATCAGTAGGAAACACTTCTCTAAATTCTGATACTACAGGGATAGACTCAATAGAGGGAGACTCAACTTTGACATCCCGAATATGTAACATCTCACAACTAGAAAGAACTAGAAAGAAGTAAAAAATCTTGTAATAGTCATTTTTGGAACGTATAAGAAATCTGGAAATTTTAAGTAAGTTAAAGTTGAGATTTTGGTCAACTTCAATCGGCTATAAATCCCAGCTCAGGATGAGTTAGGTATAGTTTTAGAAATGGTTGGAAATATCTTGGAATTATCTTTCCAACACTGCTGAGTTTGCGCGATTCCGAGTTCGGATGAGTGAGTTACGTCCTTTGGAAGTTGGGGCAGTTCGAATAAAGAAATGCCCAATCCGGATTTTAAAGGGTAGTTTGGTCTTTTCCTTACCCAATTAATTAAATACGTTGTTAGTAAAATAATTGGGGTCAAGACTGAGTTAGTTCAATTTACGCTTTTCAAAATTAGAGTTAGGGTTTTTGGAGAAAGAACGCAAGAGAAAAGAGAAGAAGAAAAGCAAGATTCGCTAAAAACGATCGATTTTGGTGGTGGATTCGCCAAGGAATTGATCCTACAAGGTATGTGAGTCTCTCATAGCGTTGGGTTCATTCACCCATGCGCCAAACATTATTTAGTTCAGCGCAGTTCATCCTAAAAGAGTTTGAATGTTGATGTTCTTGACATGAATTCTTGAATTGGGTTGAATTGTGGAGTTTTTCAGATCTTTACGTTGTGTTTTAGAGTTACCTTGAGTTAGGTTCTTGAGTACATATGCTAGGTATCGGGATCTAAAATGAATTTGAGGAAAATATTTGAGTTTAGGCAAATTGGGGCTAGAGAACGAAGAAGGAAAAAGTCGAGCATACTTCGTCAAACAAGTCCGCGTCGCGGACTTGTTCCCCCAGTGAACAAAATTTACTCCGCGTTGCGGACAAGACGCAAACTCCTCTTTCTCAAAATTAAATCTCGCAAGTATTTGTTTAGAAACATCTCCGCGTCGTAGACTTGTTCCAAGACGGTGATTTCATAACTTTTCTCAAGTTTAGCTATCGAAATCATTCTTAAATATCATGAGGTCTTTCCAAACACAAATAATAATACTTGAATCCATAATTCGATTCAAAGATTAGTTAAGAGTCAAGTTAAGAGCAGTTAAGATCAAAGTCAAGAGTCAAGTTAAGATAAATTCTTAAAGTTTTCAAAAAGTATTTCACAAATGTTTTAACTTTGTTTTAAGTCCTAAGTTTTGAGTTCAGTAAAGAGTAAAGTTGAAGTTCTTTTCTTCAAAGAAGCATATGGGGACTAAGTATTTCCCCAAAGAGATTTAAAATGTTTTTCACATTTAAATAAGAACGGAAACTGAGATTTCCAGAGAGCCTTTGGGTTAGTTTTCAGAAAGGAGTAATAGCTTTCTAAATGAACCAAGTAAGGAAACTGAGATTTCCAAGATAGTCTTTGAGCTAAGTTTTTGAGCACTAATCTCAAATAAGAGAAGAAGTATGTTTTTTTTTAAAACATAAGAGCTAGTAAATATTGGGAGTAGTATTGAGCACCAAATTGGGGACGAGCATGAGTTCAAATAACTTACGTCACCATAAAACCATGTAGCCACCATGGGTAGAAAAGGGTCATACTTTTTAGATGAATCCTTTTCGAAATAGACTAGTGGATCCATTAGGCAGTTCCAGTCCTATACCTTTGGCCGAGTATAGGATGTGCTAGCAGTGTGAGGTAGATCGTTGTATCATCACTATAGCTCTTATGTGATGGTTGTCGGATAGAGAAACTCCCACAGAAGTATTGTATTTTTATATACATCAGTTTATTTGTATTTTTACATACATCTCAGAGTTATTTGTATCTTTGCATACACACAGAGTTAATATAATGTTTTTAAACGACTTTTCTTTATATTGCACTTGTTTTTAAATTGCTTTATATTGAAATGAGTTCAGTCATGTTGAATTGAGTTGAGTTGAGCAAGGTAAGTTTTTCAGTTTCTCTCAAATTCTTTCTAGCCTATGTTGTATTAGAATTCCAACTCGCATACTCGTACATTCAATGTACTAATGCCAGTTGGCCTACATCATCTTATGATGCAGACACAGGTAACTAGGATCGGCATTCCAGCGCATCGTTGATCCAGTGAGCAGTTCAGAGTCTGTTGGTGAGCCTCATTGCATTCCGGAGTATCCATTTGATTTCTTTCTAGTTTAGTTTATTAGGATGTTGTGGGGTCTGTCCCAACATCCATCTTAGTTGTTATTAGAGGCTTCATAGACAGTTAGATGTTAGTTCTGTAGTCATATTTATTTCATTTGTATCGTTTAAGACTTGAGTTGCCATTTTGGCTAAGATATTATTTGTTTAAGTTATTATATGAATATTGTCTTCCGCTGAGTTAAGTAAGCCAGGCCAAGGGTTCGCTTGGGGCCAGCAATGGTCTTCGAGTGCCGGCCACATCCAAGGTGTAGGCTCGGGGCGTGATAGAATATGAGCCAAATATGCTAAACATCCCTGCCCCACCAGTTTCCTAGCCCGAATGGAGGATATGACCTTACCTGGCTTAGGCTTGTACACCCCTTTCCAATATAACCTTTCCCTTCCCAGGATCTCTATAGTCACAAACTTAGTATTACAATTAAGCACAACATAATAGGGGGACAACCAAGTCATACATAAGATTATATCAAAGTCAGTCATATCCAAAATAACCAAATTAGCCTAAGTTTGGGAACCTATAAACATAATAGGACAAGCACGATAACCATGGGTGACTATGATAGACTCTCCAACTAGGTAGAAACATGGATGGGGGAATCAAGTATATCACAAACCGCATCAAAACCCAAGGCAAACTGAACCGACACGTATGAAAAGGTAGAACCCGGATCAAATAACACATTATCTATCCGGTCACAGACAAGAATAGTGCCTGTGATTACTGCATTAGATGCCTCCACCTCGGTCTAGCTCGGAAATACTGAGCCTGTCATCTTGATGGACAATCTCCTTGCCTGGTTACGTTGCTCCTCTGCGTGCATTACCATTTCCTTGACCTCCACAGCCTCGCTGATTCCCTCCTCGACCACCTTGTGGACGTCCTCTACCATTATTATCATTGCCCACGGGTACCACTGTTCTAGTCTGCTGCTGCGCGGGGTCCAACATGTGCGGATGTGCACAATCTCTCCTCATATGTCCAGGTTCTCCACCATTGTAACACACTTAATAACTTAACCAAGTAAGCATCGCTGCTATTGGAGTAGTCGTATCATGACCCTCCTTGATATACACTTAATCTAGGAAATCGTAGTAGAGATTCTAACCTCAATCGTCGCAACATAATTTCATCATTTACTAAGAGACCCATACATGTTATGGCAACAACACTTATGCATTTTCCAAAGTAATGGTATTCATTATCTAGCCGTCCCTTACAAAACTTCTTGAATGTTGTCCCTTTTAAGCTCGAATCAACAAATCTGACTTTAATCCCTTCACAAATCTGACCTTAATCCCTTCACTAGTCTGCACTCAACATGAGTCCACCACCACATTTTGGCGTCTCCCTTGAACTGGTAAGTGATAACTCAACACCAAATCACTCTTCCTTATCCATCTTATGAAGAGCTCATGAAAATCAACAAGAAAATCATAAGAATCTTCATATTCAGTACCCATGAAAAATGAAGGAGGAAAGATACTAATTTGTATCACCCAAATACCTATTGGATTCAAGTCATAGCACGAAAGGAGACAAGAGAAAATAGAGAGATTTCCTAAAGTCCTATAGCCTCTAAAAGAAAAGTACAGAGGTCTCTGTACCGTTCCGCAAAACTCTACTAGACTTGTTTTGGTACACCGAGATCAATGAACCTAGGGCTTTGATACCAACTTTGTCACGACCCAAACCGTCGTGAGTGGCACCCACACTAAACCTCCAATGGGAGAACCATTACTACAACCCAACTAAACAATTTAACCAAGAACTAAACATTTAAAGCTACGGAAGCAAGTTTAATATAGAAATAAAATAGAGTTCCCATAAACTTTGAAAGTTTAACAAAACCCATTATCAAAACATTACAGAAACAACGCCTAGAACCTGAAAGTCAATGTACCAAAACTCTACCAACAATAAGTCTAAGAACAAGGGTACAACCCCGAAACTAACAATGAATATATAAAGTACTAGTCTAAGTACGAACATAAATAGACTAAACAAAATTAGAATTCATGGCAACCTGCAAGAAATGGCTCATCCTTGAATTCAGTCTCGATCAGTGATCTTCTTAGCGAGGTATGTTAGTAACCACCTAAAGATGCCCTGTACTTGACAAAGAAAGAGCAAGTGCAGTATCAATACACAACCACAGTGTACTGGTAGGATCACACGGCTATTCCAATAAACGAACATACATAAGCAGTCACAACATAGTAAACATGACATGCACATAATATATACACATATATCGATTATCAATCAAGAACAACTTACAATTCCACATTCTTATTAACAAGTAAATATAACAATTCAATGTTCCTCTCATGGAACCCATACCCAAACTTTTAGTGTGCCAGAATGTAACACCCAATCCCAATTAGCGTGTCGGAACGAGACACCCGATTCAATGCATATGTCAGCACGTGACATCCGATCTCAGTTAGTGTGTCAAAATGTGACACCTGATCCATTCAATATACCACAATCACAATCACAATCACAATGTACATTCTCATAATCATACAATCAGGTGGTGATTCATGGCATATAGTTATTCATTCATACTCATTTACATTAGGTTTGATCTATAGTGCAACATTCGCATACATACATGCATTACAATGTAGCAATTACTCGCATACATCACACCAACATGAAATCAAACCATCACCTACCTCGAAACCAAGCTTGAATCCCCTAAGGAACTTGAATCTTCCCTTTCCATTTTCTTTTCGCTTGCTCGTGGTCTAAAAATAACAAATTAATACACGGATCAATAAACAAGTCCTAATTACCCAGAATATAATCAACATTATCAACCATAAGCCAAACCCATGATCCCAATACCCAACTTAGGGATTTTTCCACCATTAACTTCAGGCCAAAACCCTCCCGCAACGATAATTACCCATGAATTTATGTTCTACGAATCGAAAAATAGATTCGGGGAGTGAAATCCTTACCTTTAGCACCAAAGTCGTAGAAAACTGTCAAGAAATCGCTTGGGGTCGTCTCCTAGCTCTTAAGAACAAAGTTTCCAGAATAATGACGTTTTTGGGTATTAATACCAACTTAATTCACGACTGGCCCGCTACGGCGGACCCCATCCTGCCACAACAGCACCTCTCTGGCGGGAATAATCCTGTCCTGGCGGCTTGCACGAAAACAGAGAGTCAGAATTTGAGTTCCAAACTCCCATTTCACAACACACATTCAATCCATGACATTCAGAAAATACCCATTCATGCTATGATTGATTTTGGGAGTTCTACTCGCCCAGAATTAATTCTGTAAAGTCATACGAATGCCTTAACGTCTTAGCAATCTACTCATGTCACCAAAATTACAATTAGATCTCTCATTCATTACCAGATTTCCCTAGACCTTTACCTGACTCAGATTATATCCAAATCTGGACTAGGCTAGGAATTTCCAAGTTACTACCCAAAAGTTTTCTGGCCCAAATTCTTTCCCCATTGGTTTCTCCCCTAACGACGGAATCAGGTCGTTATACTTGTTCAAATTTTGGATAGTTGAAGTGCCTATTTTTATACACCCAAAGTTGGAGGCATAGATGCCAGTTAAGGTCAAATTAAAGAGCACATTACATATTATGTCTTTATTCTATTGTTTTTCTACTATTTACCACAAACTATAGTAAAACCTCTCTAAATTGATATTGTCGGATTCATGAAATATTATTATTGTTGGGATATACTATTAACCATATGGTTGAGTTATAGTATTGATTTTAATCCTTTATAAAGACTTTACGTTTTATGTAAATTGTTACAATAAAGTTTTTGTTTGAATAGATCATTGTGTTTATATGTGTGTCCGTTGCTTATATAGTAGACGAATTTTGGGTATGGAGTTGCTTAACTCATACGCAGAAGATTAAAATTGTCGGTTCTTATAAGTCATAAATAAAATGTTCACAATCAAAGATAAAATTGGACAAACATCTTGATGATTGTAACACAAGATTTAAAGTAATTCAATCTTAATTATGGGAATGGTAAAATTCCAACTTCTTGTGTTAGTACATTTTGCATGTATTGAACGGACCAAATTGAGATATGCATTTAGGTTCTGAATTTCAATAAATAATATCTCTAGTCCATTACATGAGCTTATACTCTTAATCTTGATGTAGTTATTATGATCTGTGTAGTTTGCTTTATTATTTTCATCTATTAAAAGGTGAGACTCTATGATGAGTCAAAAAATTCCTAATGGATTGGATAATAACAAATTACATTCGTGAATTAATAATTAGCTGATAGAACCATATCTTGGATATGAGAAAGAAGACACCCCTTTATGGTTGCTTATAAGTAGTCACGTGAAAACCTTGCAGGTGGATTATATATGTATATCCATCACGTGAATCAATTTAAGCATAAAGATAAAGGATTAAATTAATCAATGAATTAATTTTTCAGAAGTTTAATTTAATTGATTGGTGTCGGTAATTCTAACACGGGGAGTTAAATAAGTTGTAACGAAAAAAAATTGAAATTAATTAGAGGAGTGCAGTTGCAGATTTTTAGTGGTACAATCTGTGATTTATTATGATATGGTTAATTCATGCTTTTTATGAATTAAATATTATAATTGGAAGCCTCTGCTAATAAATTTGTGGTCCCTACTATGCTTGATTAATTGATCGAGTTCGGAATAGAAAAGGATTGTTAGTATTTTTTTTCAGCTTAGGAATAAATTATTTTTGACTTTTATTAGTTTAAAAGTGAAAAACTTTTTCTTTCCTTAAAAGAAGAAAAAAGAAAATACTGCAATGTTTTATTTCCTTAGAAAATGAAAGAAACAAATAATAGTGTTTATGGTTATTAGTGGCTATTAATGGTGTTTAATGGTTGTTGATTACCCTTGGTGTTTAATGACTTTCTAAATACACTTAATGATATTTAGTGGTTGTTGATAACGATTGATCATGGTTGTTAGATACTCTTAACCATGTCAAAATACACTTAATGGTATTTAATGGTTGTTGATGACTATTGACCATGGTTATTGGATACACTTAACAGTGTCCAAATACACCTAAAGGTATTTAATGACCATTAATTATGACTAGAAACATTTCATCTTTCAAACCTTTCCCTTATACTGAAAAGTATAAATAGAGGTGATGTTTCTCAAGGAAAGGATATCTTTTTTTTGAAAATTTCTCGCCCACACAAGACTTGATTAAGAAAGTTAGTCAGGAATTAGTAGAAGACTGCAATTCTGGAGTCCCAGTCCCTGAACAACTTGTGTGAAAGCTACAAAAGGTTAGAGTTTCACAATTTATTTAGATTACATTATTATGCTCTTATGTAAGTTTGTGATTCTAAAAAATGCTTCCGCTGTGCATATTCTAACAATTATTTTGTAGAGGTATTATTTGATGGATAAACATATATTTATTTATTTAAAGAGTATTTTAGAGATTCAATGAAGGTTTATTTTGATAACATCATTTGGGGATGAAGCCTCAAAGAATTTAAATGAACCCTCTTGTGAAAATGATATTCATGAATTTGACATCATGATTAATAATCTCGATTACCGCAACACAATGAATGGCAATAACTTGTTAGATTACTCGGATGAAAATGATATTTATTCAGAGGTTCAAAGCTTAGAAGAAATTGTGTATACCATCGGAGAAATCAACGTTAATGATGAAGTTGAAGACAATACAATACCTTTGGAACGAGTTACCAGATCCAGGATCTCTGTGAAGGGGGTTCGAAGTATAAAGAAGTAAAACATGTTAAATTTACAAGATGAAAAATGGAGTGAGATGAGACGGAAAATATTAATCTTAACCCGCTAAATTTAACTTATTTTGTCATGTCGCTTTTAGGTTCTTCCTACTCTTACATTGCTTCATCGAGTTTTAAAAAAAAATTGTGCTTTTCTTTTTTTGGTTTTGCAACATTTTAGTTTATTTTAATTTTTTTTTTTAAAAAAATCTGAATTAAAGCCCCTTTAATCATATGTTACTATAAAAAAACCCAAGATTTTAAAAAATGGGTAAGAATTGAGTTACTAATATTATAATGCATATTCAAAAGATAAATAAATGGTATCCTCATTTTTTTAGTTAATTTATTTTAAATTACTAGGTTAATCATTTGTAAAAAAAAAAGGCGAATGATCAATAAATTAAATAAGATTAATTTTGTTTCCATCTCTTTAAAATAAAACTAAAAAAATAGGAGAGAAATACTATAAAATTAAAGAAAGAAAATTCAACTAAACAGATTTTATTAAAAAATATTCACGACTTTTAAATTTCTTCGTTTGATTAAATTTAATTTACTTTATTTTATATAAATAATTTTTCTAATGCAATTTAAATTTAATAACAATTCGTCGTTTCTTCAACTTAGTACATGCAAAGAGAGCTATGTAGAAGTAAAATGATCAATATAAATAAGAAAAAAAAGAGATAAAATTACAAAGAATGTAGCTGATAAATTTAAACAAAGACAAATTGAGAAAAAGAAATAGCATAAATAGAAAAGTAAGAAGAAAAACGAATAAGGCTTCATGGGAATCTGAGCCTAAAACTTGAGCCCATCTAATCCTTATTCAGAGCAAAAAAAAAAAAAGAGTGAAAATATAGCACACAATGAGAATCAAACATGAGCCTTTCTGGCATATAATTATCACACCCCGAGCCTACACTCTGGACGTGGTCGACACTCGAGAACAATCGTTGGTCCCAAGAGAACCCTTGGCCTTACTGACTACTTAGTGGAAAACTTACTCAAGTAAAATGGGGACTCCAATTACCACACATTAACTAGTAATATCTCAAAACAACTTAACTCAATGAATGTCTGAAAGTACTTACATAAACATAAGCAAACAACTCAACGTCTCAAAATATCACAAGAGAAATAGTGAAAGACTCATCAACTACTACTGTCTATGAAGCCTCTAAATACTACGATAAATGTTAGACAAAGACCCACGACATCTTAACGAAGCTGCAATATAAATGTGGAACCCTCCGGAAAGCAAGAACGCTTACCAAAGCTAACTGGAATACAAATGGTATCAACGGAGCGCCTATTGATGACCATGAACACTTATATCTGCACCATAAAAAGATGCCGGTTGAATGACATCAGTACATTTGTCACGACCCAATCCTAGGGCCTAGACGTGACCGGCGAATGGGGAACCCGAAGGAACCACAAACAAGCCTCATAGCGTATCATTACACATCCTTGGTCGCGGAAGCAATTAAAATGACCATAAGCGATAAGCATAATAAAGGGGGAAATCGGGACTAAGGGAGCAAGAGAAACAAAAAAAAAAGGAATGACACATAAATACCATAGATGAGTCAAGCTCAAGCATAATACACAACTTGTCCAACACCACCTCTAAACATGAGTACTTAGCGGGGGCCAAGACAAACTACCGGGCTCACCCTCATAGACAAAACATAACTAAAAAGAAAAAGTCTTATACATAGCAAAAGATCATGAGCAACGTCCCCGGAATGGAGGACTCACCAATAACCTTGATAGAAAATCGTATTAGCCACGCGGAGGAGGATGGTCAAGCGGTGCTCCGGTCCCTACATGGTGACATCATGTAGGCATAGAGTATGCGTTAGTACATTTGAATGTACTAAGTATATGGGATGCAATGCAATGCTACCATAGATGGACATCGTAGGAAAATGCATAGTAATACCCGTTAGATGGCACATTAATGAAACGATATATATATAATGACGCTTACATAAAAATCATATTTAGTGGGACGTAGCACAAGTGTGGTGAGTGACCATCAATATAGTATTTCCAAGGCCTACCACCCCCTTGGAGAGGCGAAAGAGGTACAAACCCCTCAATGTGGTTACCCGGGCCTACCACCCCCCGAGCTAGGGACCAAGGTACAAACCCCTCGATATGGTTATACGGGCCTACTACCCCCCGTACTAGGCAACCAAGGTACCAACCCCTCGATACGGTTATACGGGCCTACTACCCCCCGTACTAGGCAACCAAGGTACCAACCCCTCGATACGGTTATACGGGCCTACTACCCCCCGTACTAGGCAACCAAGGTACCAACCCCTCGATACGGTTATACGGGCCTACTACCCCCCGTACTAGGCAACCAAGGTACCAACCCCTCGATACTGTTACCCGGGCTTACAACCCCCCGAGCTAGGCTTGGTCGATTCACAACAATTATATAGAGAAAATCATATACATGTATCCATTTCGTCATCATTTCAATGATTATATGACCATCCGACTCATAGGGCGTACATTGAACCTTCCATCTCCTAAGAATTTTATAAGTGGACGTTTTATCAAACATATGGTGGGCTATTGTTCATGTAAATGAAATCATGTATTTTAAGAGTACTAAGTCCAACCAATTCCAAAATCCATATAAATCAGCCCACCAACAACATACACTTACATAAATCAACCTTCATAATTTGATCATGGAAGCATGAAAACCATAAACATCACATAATAATTCCATTTCATGATAATATGCAAAATAGACCATAAGGTGTGTAGTAGTAATTCCATACTTCAAGAGTTCATAAATGATCATAAGGACCCATAAACTTGAAGTAAAAATAGAGGATAAATGGTTGGACTTGTGGAAAGGAAGGTTTCCACAATCAAACCCACATACCTCAACTTTGGAGAATCCTTGATGAAGATTGGAATGGAGAATTGAAGCTTGAGATTGAGTCTTGAATCCGAAATTAGAGCTTGAGATGTTTGAATTTGGTTGAAGATCTTGGTGGAATTTTGGAGAGGGCTTGGAGAGTGTTTTTGAAGTTAAAAAAAAATGACTAAGTATGGGACATTTATAAAAAACGTCCCCAACTCGCTAAAAAAAAAAGCTTACTGGAAATTGAAAATCTGCCCAGACAGGTTTTACGAAAATGGTCATAACTCCCTCATCCTAACTCGGAATGAGGTGAAACCAAGTGCGTTGGAAAGCTAACTCAAAGAGCTTTAATTTAATTGGTTGTGGCCCTTCCAGTTCGTTGTGTGCTAAAAGATAAGCCCCTTTAAAGTTGACCCTCCAAATCGCATTTTTTGCGATTTTCGAATTTTGATACGGTTGCTCTAAAATTCGGGTTAGACCCATACCCCACTCAATTTGACCCCATGAATAAGAATATGAAGTCGAATTTCCAAAATCATGCACGGATTTTGAGATATAAGGAAATTACAATTATAGGTGTTTTCGAAGCACATTTTCGGACATTTTTGGGGTTGTTTCAATATCTCCCCCTCGGGAACATTCGTCCCCGAATGTTAAATAAACGTACATGAGGGACACAAATATGGCAATATCAACCTACATAAGGATGCAACAATGCACTTACACCTTATTTCAAAAACCTCAACATAGTTTTAAAACCACAATGAACTTGTCAACTGAAACATGAATGTATGCAATGACATAGGGGCTGAACTTAAGAGCTGATATTTTATAAAGGGCTTAGATCAATACCTTAGGCTTGACTGGAGTGGAAAATATAAGGATATCACCTTTGCATGTTCGCTTCGGCCTCCCAAGTAGCACTT
>NW_006238942.1:1398962-1401568 GCF_000226075.1 Solanum tuberosum | reverse complement strand
GGGTTCTACAATCAATAGAAGCATAGTATGCATGCAAGCAATCCATCCCAAAAACAACATCAAAATCGACCATGTTCAACTCAACAAGATCACAAGGCAATATTTTATGCAAGATGCAAATAGGACAATTTCTATAGACCTTCCTAGCAACAACATATGCACCAATAGGAGTAGACCCCTTATATGACTCACGCAACAAGTCGGGCTCAACATGAAACTTTTTGGCAACAAAGGGGGTGACAAAAGAAAGAGAGGCACCCGGATCAATTAATGCATATACATCAAAGTCAAAGATTTTCAACATACCGGTAACGACGTCGGGGACTTCATCGACCCCTTGCCTCCCATGCAAAGCATAAAATCGATTGTACCTTGGGGAACCATCTTGTCGGCCCCCTCTCGCCAAAGGAACCGCATTGACACCTTGTGTACGGACCTCCTTACCCTTGTTGCGATTTCGAGGACAATCCATTGCCTTGTGCCCCATTTCCCCATAACTGTAGCAAGCACCGGTATTTCTCAAGCACGGGCCACCATGGCCCTTACCACACTTAGGACATACATCAATAGGACCCATACTACCAACACCTTGGGCCCTTAGAACATCATTAGCAAACCCCTTATGGAGCGCATGAGAAGACCCTTGGCCTTGATGAAACCGGCCTCCCCTTCGACTTTGGAACTTGCCCTCAAAATGGGCCCTCTTGGCCTCATGACCCCTCCTCTTCCTCAACTTCTCCTCCTCCATTTGTTCGGCATAGACCATCAAGCGGGACAAGTCCATGTCACTAATCAACATTGCGGACCGGCATTCTTCACTCCTAGGTCGGATACACCCATCACGAATTTGTTCATTCTAGATCGTGAGTCGGCAACCAAGTGTGGAGCATATCTTGAAAGTTGGTTAAACTTGAGGGCATACTCCCTCACACTCATAGACCCTTGTTTTAAATTCATGAACTCCACCAATTTGGCTTCCCTAAGCTCAAGAGGAAAGAATCGATTAAGGAAAGCCGTTTTGAACTCTTCCCAAGGCACTACATAGTTTGCCCTCTTCTCTTCCTTCCATTGGTTGTACCATATTTGGGCCACTCCTTTTAGTTGGTAAGCCGCCAATTCCGCCTTATTTTCTGACCTCAGGCCCATGATAGCTAATAGCTTGTGGACTTCATCACTGAACTCTTGAGGGTCTTCATCTAACTTAGACCCATAGAATTCCGGGGGATTCATCCGCACGAAGTCTCTCACCCGAGATGCCGGGGTAGGAGCCTGAGGGGTTTGGGCCCCGTGGTTGGCTTGATTAGCCATAGCTTGTGCAAATAAAGTAAGGGCATCCCGAAGATCCTCATTGGTAGATTGTTCCTCGGGTGCGTGGGCTCGTCTTCCTCTTGTATTAGGCATGATCTGGCATAGCAAAGAACAACCGTTAGGGAAGAACTTAATTCAACTCTACAGCACGACTTAGAACATAGAGAAGGGAAATATTTCCTAAAACGTCTCATAGCCTCCTACTCATAGTTGTGGTGCACAACACAACCATGAATCGGACTCTAATCAACGCGGTGTGTTGGTCTCCGAGGATCTATCAACCTAGTGCTCTGATACCAAGTTTGTCACGACCCAAACCTAGGGCCTAGACGTGACCGGCGAATGGGGAACCCGAAGGAACCCCAACAAGCCTCATAGTGTATCATTACACATCCTTGGTCGCGGAAGCAATTAAAATGACCATAAACGATAAGCATAATCAAAGGGGAAATCTAGACTAAGGGAGCAAGAGAAATAAAAAAAAAGGAATCATACATAAATACCATAGATGAGTCAAGCTCAAGTATAATACACAACTTGTCCAACACTACCTCTAAACATGAGTACTTAGCGGGGGCCAAGACAAACTACCGGGCTCACCCTCATAGTCATTACATAACAAAAAAGGAAAAGTCTTATACATAGCAAAATATCATAAGCAACGTCCCCGAAATGAAGGACTCACCAATAACCTCGATAGAAAATCGTATTAGCCACGCAGAGGAGGATGGTCAAGCGTGCTCCGGTTCCTACATGGTGACATTATGTAGGCATAGAGTATGCATTAGTACGTTTGAATGTACTAAGTATATGGGATGCAATGCAATGCTACAATAGATGGACATCATAGGAAAAATGAATAATCATACCGATAGATAGCATATTAATGAAATGATATGTATAATGATGCTTACATAAGAATCATATTTAGTGGGACGTAGTACATGTGTGGCGAGTGACCATCAACATAGTATTTCCAAGGCCTACCACCCCATTGGAGAGGAGAAAGAGGTACAAACCCCTCAATGTGGTTACCCGGGCCTACCACCCCCCGAGCTAGGGACCAAGGTACAAACCCCTCGATATGGTTATACGGGCCTACTACCCCCCGTACTAGGCAACCAAGGTACCAACCCCTCGATACGGTTACCCGGGCTTACAACCCCCTGAGCTAGGCTTGGTCGATTCACAACAATTATATAGAGAATATCATATACATGTATCCATTTCATCATCATTTCAATGATTATATGACCATCCGACTCATAGGACGTACACTGGACCTTCCATTTCCTAAG
>NW_006238942.1:1366979-1398342 GCF_000226075.1 Solanum tuberosum | reverse complement strand
ATAAAAAAAAAAAGCTTACTGGAAATTGCAAATCTGCCCAGACAGGTTTTACGAAAATGGTCATAACTCCCTCATCCTAACTCGGAATGAGGTGAAACCAAGTGCGTTGGAAATCTAAATCAAAGAGCTTTAATTTAATAGGTTGTGGCCCTTCTAGTTCCTTGTGTGCTAGGAGATAAGCCCCTTTAAAGTTGACCCTCCAAATCGCATTTTTTGCGATTTTCGAATTTTGATACGGTTGCTCTAAAATTTGGGTTAGACCCATTTCCCACTCAATTTGACCCCCTGAATAAGAATATGAAGTCGAATTTCCAAAATCATGCACGGATTTTGAGATATAAGGAAATTACAATTATAGGTGTTTCCGAAGCACATTTTCGGGCATTTTTGGGGTCGTTTCAACATTGAATGTACGAGCATGTAAGGGGAAAACTAAAGCAATAGTTAACTAAACTGACAGGGCTGGAAGAAATACTCACCGCAACTCAACTCAACACAAAGAAACAATGATAGATAAAATGTTCAAAACATGAGATAAAACTCAATGATGTATAAAAATATAATAACATATTCTTTACTCTTATTTGGAGATTCTCTAACCGACAACCATCACTATGAGTTATGTGATGATACAACGTCTCACCCACGGTGCCAGAACTGTCCTATACTTTGTCGGGGTATAGAATAGTTCAACTAACTGGATCCACTAAGCTATGCATAAAAGAAATAAGGAATCATCTAAAAAGTATGATCCTTTACCCATGTTGGCATACATAGTTTATGAGGATTTTGAATTGTCTGAACTCATCCCCATATCGGTGCTCAATACTACTCCCAATAATATATACTCATGCTTAGACTTGTAAACTCATTTAGAAATTGATGTTTCTCTCCTTTAAAATGTAAAAGTGTAACATTTGGGAATACTTGTTCCCTTATACTCATTTTTGTAACATGAAACACAAATCTCCTCATTCTCATACTCATTTACTCAAAACTTAGTTCAAATCTTTAGTTAATTGCGAAAGGATTCTCTAATTTAACTCAGAAGGACCTCTTGAACTTTCCTCTTAACTTTACTTTAATTTGAAATGTAAATTAAGACATTTAATTAGGATCTGTAGGATCTGTCAAGGATTAATGAAGACTTTAAGAGTTAATATAAAGAAGAGAACGAAAATATGATTCAAAGGAACACATACGGGATGAAAAACAGTGAAGAAAAGGGCCTGGCGACCCCGGCGCATCAGTGGCTTGTCGTGCCAGCCCCAAAAGTTTTGGGGCTTCTTTAGGGCACATTGTAGGCGCAGGACGCCATCCCTCCTGGCGCCTTGGTTGCACATTGGCCCACCGTAAACGTAGAAACCCGACGAATTTTCTTGCTCAATTTTGGGTCCTAACTCATTTAGAATCTATTGGTTTCTTCCGAACTCTCTTTAATTCACAAACCCAACATAAAATTATCAAAATTCCACCCAAATTCTATCAAGAAACACCACTGATTCGCAATACCCTCACCTCAAGAACTAAAAAACTCCATTGTTAAAGAATGGGGCTAAAACTCTAGAACTACTTAAGAATCTTTACATAAATGATATCATGGACGAATTAATGGAAGAATTACGTGATTGGTGTGAGAACGAACAAGTCCATCACTATGAGAAACCTCACATACCTGGAAAGAACGATTGTTCTTGGTGAAATTCCTCAACCCTTGAATGCACGCTTGAAAACACTCTTTTCCTCTTCTTGAAACTTCATCCTAAAATTCTAGTTGTTTAGGAATGTGAAAATTATTTTAGTGTCTGATTAGGACCCGAAATTGGGTGATAAAAACGTGGACAAGTGGAGTGGGATAAGGAAAAGACCAAAATACCCCTTTTCAAACGGATGAAAAGCCTTAACTATAGAGGCTTCACTCAAACGGGCTTAACTTCTTACTCCGAGTTAGGAATTTAGCAAACATGGTTGCGTTGGAAAGAGGACTCAGAGACCTTCAATTTGATACCGCATAGACCACCTAACTTTTTATGTGATAAAAGATATGGTCATTTGAAGTTGACCCAAAATTAAAAACTGATCGAAGTTTGAGGTGTTACAGTAATGAACCCCCTTAACCACTACACTATCCTTCCTTTTAGTGTTGAGGAGGTTCAATTTAATAAAGATACTCATAAAATTAGAATTTAACCTTACATTTGCAGTATAATTTTTCGACGAAGGGGGTTTGGGTGAACCCCTAAGCTCCACTAAGCCCCACCCCTGCTAGTTACGCATAAGAAAGCACTTATCGCGTCTAAACTCTTAACAATTTTTGGTGTAGTTTTAGAAGAAAACACTGGAACTTTTGGATGCAATAAGAAAAAATAGAGATGAGCTTCAACTAAATTAAATTTTAACAAAAAACACTAAAATTATATTTCACTAAATTGTTTTAAATATTTTTGTAATTTTAAGTTATTCATTTATAATATTAATGACACCATATTTTTATATATGGGTCTTTTAAAAATATATTATCTTATCAAATCGGTAGTTGTTTTTCACTTGCCCAAGTTAAGATAGGAGAAAATATTATTTTACAGAGTTTATTAATTAGCAAATATGAATTTAGAGAGGTTATATTGATATCATTTTTTGTGCACATAAATTATTGGAATTTATATTTTTATAATTTCTTTAATAAGAATAAAGTATGGATGATTTTTTTTTGGAGAAAACGTCTTAAATGGTCCTTGAACTATTGGAATAGGTCTAAAATAGTCCATTAACTATATATTTATCAAATTTAGTTCTTTAACTATCGAAAACGTTATCAAGTTTGGTCCCTTAACTATTCACTTGCCAGTTTTAGTCCTTTAAGTATTCAAAAACTTATCAAGTTTGGTCTCTGCCTATTTCTTTTTATACAAATAGCTTAGATTTACATCAGCGAAACCCATGCCTGCGTGAAATTAAATGGTCAACCCTTTTTGTCAATTGTTTCTCTCTCTCTCTCTCCCAATAAGTTTTCTTCAAATTACTCTTAATAAAAGAACCTAACTCCATCGATTCAAAATAAAATTAATGAGGAAATAAGATATAAATATTTTATTCAATGGAGGATAATATGAAGCATATTATTGTTGCTAGTGACTTGAATATGCTATGTTCCCTTCTCAAGCGGTTAACGATTCACAAATAGTGTGAAATTTTTTACTACTCAAATTTCTCTACGTAAAATAAAACGACTAGAATAATAAAACCGATCTCTTTCGAAATTAAAAAAAATAATTAAGAAGTTGCAAATCTACCATTTTATAAATTTCAACTTCTAAAAAATTAAATAAATTTCCTTCAACAAAGTCGTTGGAGTACAAAATTTGAAAGCAAACTATATGAGTAAAGAACTTTTAATTTTATTCTCATTGTAAGAAATTTATTTCTATTAAATAAAAATGAATCCCTCTCCACACCTAATGGGTAATAACTTTAATTTTTTTCTTTTTAGAATAATATTTAGCGATTTCAACACATTAGCAGTAGTAATATGTTTCATTTTACCAACATTGGTTGTGGTTCACTGGTGAGAGTGCTTTACTCTTAACCAGAGGTCTCGGGTTCGAACCCTGGGCATAGAGAAAATCCTATTGAGAGCGCCACCCTCGAATGGGCCCTGGAGAGCGCTATTCAGATTTAGTCGGAGCTCCAATGTGGGCTCCGAACACCAGGCGGGAAACCAAAAGAAATATGCTTCATTTTATCCTTTATTGAATAAAATCATGACTACCACTGGCAAACGAGCAGGTCAAGCCGAACATGAGTTAAATAAAATGGGTAAAATACTCGACTCCACTCATATTTTAAATGGGTAAAAACGAGTTACCCAATGGATAATATGGGTATCCATATTCACCCATATTATTATAGGGACCATGATAAAATCTTTAAAAGAAAAATCTCTTACCTCACTCTTCATTCCNNAAAAACCCCCTCCCCCCCCCTCCCCCCCCCCCCCCCTAAAAAAAATTCTTAAAACTTTTTAAATTTAACGTGCCACCCATCCCCAACTCCAACGCCTCAAAAATGATTTGTTTTACTACTTCGACCCTACCCACAACCCCACGCCTCAATTTTTGTAAAATTTATTTTTTACTACTTCGCCCCCTCTCCCACCACTAGCCCACCCCTACCAGGCCCCTCCCCCCAGCTCCTTCCCAAAAAATAATTTTTTTTTCAAAGAAAAACACCTTAAAAAATATTAATGATACTTTTCTTTTTTTTTTATAAATGCGTCCCCTTTACCCATTTTATCCAATTAACTAATATTTAAAAGGGTTATATGAGTTTGACTCATTTTTAACCCATTTTAAATGAATTGGATACCCAACTCATTTTAGATGGGTAATTTGAATGGGTAACCATATAAATTACCATTTTTCCATCCCTAATAATGACTTAAATTTTCTTTTCTCATGAATTTTATTTGTAATTATTGAGGTTAAAGTTCTTTTCATAAGAGTAATTTAAAGAAAAAGTAGTGGGGAGAGGCAAACAACTGGAAAAACGGGTTAAAGATTTAATTTCAAGACATGAATTCTATTAATATAAACCTAAGCTATTTGTATAAAAATTAAACATAGACCAAATTTGATAAGTTTTAAAATACTTAGAATACTAAAACCGATAATTGTATAGTTAAGAGATAAAATGATAAATATATAGTTAAGAGACCAAACTTGATAACATTTTGAATAATTAAAGGACTAAATTGTTAGTTGACTGATTCAAAAGTTTAATGTTGTTTGTGGCAGTACTTCTAGGAGTCCTAATTAGTTGATGTTAGTTAGTTAGCAGGTCATGGTTTAGTGCTAAACTAGTGCCCCTTATTTTTTCTCTAGGTTTGTTTCTTTCCAAGTTCTATCTAAAGACTTGTAGCGTTGTCTTCTGAAGTAATAAAAAAAAGATCAAGTTTCTCTCTGTTAACATCTTATTCGAGTAGTCGTTCATAACTTTTGCCAACATTCTTGGTATCAGAAGCTTTACTCCAGATTAAGATCCATCTTTTCCTCAAGCATGGATTGGTATAGAAACAGAGAAAAATAGTGAACTATTGTGAGATTTTTTTCCTAGAGAAATCATACAATTTCCATGGCAGGAAACGGGACAGCAGCTTCGTCACAACCCCGAATTCCAATTTTCAGAGGGAAAAATTATCAGTTCTGGAGTCTAAAAATGAAGACTTTTTTCAAGTCTCAAGAACTATGGGATGTAGTTAAGACTGGAATTCCAGAGGGGCATGCAAGCCACATGAGAGAACATCGAAAGAGAAATTCAAAAGCTCTATTCACGATCCAGAAAGCTCTTGATGATGAAATTTTTACTTGCATATCAGCAGCTGAGACTTCCAAACAAGCATGGGAGATCCTGAAGCAAGAGTACTTTGGAGATGATAAGGTAATTACTATTAAATTACAAACTCTCCGACGTGATTTTGAAACATTATTCATGAATAAAAGTGAATGTGTGCAAAGATATTTGTCTAGAGCATCTGCTATTGTTAATAGGATGAGGTCCTATGGTGAGAAAATTGATAATCAGATTGTTGTGTCTAAAGTGTTGAGAATTTTAACCACCAAATTTGAGCATGTTGTTACTGCAATTGAGGAATCTAAGGACCTATCTACCTATTCTTTCGATGAATTAATGAGTTCCTTGCTAGCTCATGAATATAGGCTAAATAGGTCCCATGAGAAAGTTCAAGAGAAGGCATTTCAGGTTAAGGGGGAGTTTGGCTACAAGGGAAAAGCAGAAAACTTAGCAGGACATGGACATGGCAGAGGCAATTTCCGTGGTCGAGGCCGTGGTGGTAGCGGCAGAGGTAGAAACCAAGTGGTGAATTCTGTCAGTAAAAGAGCAATATTCAAAGCCGATACTGCAAGAAATTTGGCCACAAAGAAGTTGATTACTGGACAAAGCAAAAAGATGAGAAGAAGGAAGCCAATTTCACTCAAAATGTGGAAGAAGAAAGTAAGTTGTTTATGGCTAGTTCCCAAATAACTAAAAGTGTGAATGTTGTGTGGTTCATTAACAGCGGATGCTCAAATCACATGTCAAGCTCAAAGTCTCTATTCAGAGATCTTGATGAGTCCCAGAAAAGTGAGGTGGGACTCGGAAATGATAAACAAGTGCACGTTGAAGGGAAATGTATAGTTGAGATAAAAACTGTCCAAGGTAATGTGAAGCTTTTATATGATGTGCAATATGTCCCTACTTTGGCTCATAGTCTGTTAAGTGTTGGCCAATTGATGACCAGTGGCTACTCAGTTGTTTTTTATGATAGTTAATGCGACATTAAGGACAAAAAATATGGACGAACGATAGCTCGTGTGCCTATGACTGAAAACAAAATGTTTCCTCTTGATATTTCAAATGTTGGTAATACTGCCTTAGTTGTTAAAGGAAAAAATGAGACTAATTTGTGGCACTTACATTATGGACATTTGAATGTTAATGGGTTGAAACTTTTGGTTCAAAAGGACATTGTTATTGTCTTGCCAAAAATAAATGAACTTGACGTGTGTGAAGGATGTATCTAGTGGAAGCAAAACTAGGAAATCGTTTCCAGTGGGAAAATCATGGAGTGCTACAACTTGTCTTGAACTTGTGCATGTTGATTTGTGCAGGCCAATGAAAATGGAATCCCTTGGTGGAAGTCGATATTTTTTAATGTTTACTGATGATTAGAGACGCTTTAGTTGGGTTTATTTCTTGAAATTCAAATAAAAAACCTTTGACAATTTCAAGAAACTTAAAGCATTTATAGAGAATAAAAGTGGCAACAAGATAAAATCACTTCGTACCGATAGAGGTGGTGAATTCTTGTCTAATGATTTTAATTTGTTCATTGATAAGAATGGAATTCGCAGGGAACTCACAAAGCCATATACACCAGAACAAAATGGTGTGGCCGAGCGGAAGAATAGGACGGTGGTGGAAATGGCTCGAAGTTCACTGAAAGCAAAGGGCATATTTTTGGGGAGAGGCTGTTGTAACTGCTGTATATCTTTTGAATATCTCACCAACAAAAGTTGTTTGGAACACAACACCTCTTGAAGCTTGGAATGGTAAGAAGCCTCGGGTAAGCCACTTAAGAATCTTTGGTTGTATAGCATATGCTTTGGTTAATTTTCACTCTAAGCTTGATGAAAAATCTACAAAATTCATTTTTGTTGGCTATAGTCTTCAATCCAAATCATATCGCCTATATAATCCGATAAGTGGCAAAGTGATTATAAGTAGAAATCTTGTGTTTAATAGGGATGTAAGTTGGAACTTTAATTCTAGGAACATGATATACAATATCCAATTGCTATCTACTGATGAAGAACCTGCAATAGATTCTGGAAATTCACCAAATTCTTCTCCTGTAAGTTCATCTGTTAGCTCATCAATTGCACCATTAACAATGGTTGCACCTAATGAGTCTTCAGTTGAGCCGATTCAACTAAAAAGATCAACAAGGGAAAAGAAAATAAATCCTAAGTACTCTAATACTGTAAATACTTCTTATCAATTTTCTTTGTTTGTTTCAGATTCTGTTTGTTATGAAGAAGCAGTAGAAAAAACTGAATGGAAGAATGCTATGATTGAAGAGATGCAAGAAATTGAAAGAAACTCTACATGGGAAGTTAGTTGATGCACCTGAAGGAAAGAATGTAATAGGGCTCAAATGGATGCTTCTAACAAAGTACAATGCTGATGGGAGCATTTAAAAGAACAAAGTTCAACTCGTGGCGAAAGGCTATACACAACAACAATGGGTAGATTTTGACAAAATCTTTTCTCCTGTTGCTCGATTTGATACTGTGAGAGTTGTTTTTTCGTTGGCTGTGCAATTGCACTTGCCCGTGTATCAATTTGATGTGAAGTATGCTTTCTTAAATGGAAATTTAGAAGAGGAGGTTTATGTTTCACAACCGTAAGGCTTTATGATTACTGGCAATGAGAATAAAGTCTACAAGTTAAGAAAATTTATTTACGGGCTAAAGCAGCTCCACGTGCATGGCATAGCAAAATTGACTCATTCTTTCAAGGTAGCGGATTCAAAAGAAGTGACAATGAGTCCACTTTGTACTTGAAGAAACAAGGTACTGACAAATTTTTGTTGGTTTGTCTCTACGTTTATGATATGATTTATATTGGTTCTTCAAAGTCTTTAGTTAATGATTTCGTGTCAAGTACGATGAGAAACTTTGAGATGTCTGACTTGGGATTACTGAAATATTTATTGGGGCTTGAGGTTATCCAAGATAAAGATGGAATTTTTATTTCTCATAAGAAATAAGCATCTTTTAAAAAAGTTCCATATGATATACTGTGTAGTACCGATGAATATCAATGAAAAGTTGCAGTGTGCAGATGGAACTAAGAAATCAAGTCCTAAATTAATTAGAAGTTTAGTTGGTGGCTTGAATTATCTAACGTACACTAGACCTGGCATTGCCTTTTCTGTTAGTGTTGTGTCCAGATTTTTGCAAAGTCCCACAAAGAAACATTTTGGTGCTGCGAAGCGAGTTCTTTGTTATGTTGCTAGAACAATAGACTTTGGTATCTGGTATTCTAAAGCACCAAATTTCAAATTGGTTGGTTTTACTGACAGTGATTATGCAGGCTGCTTGGATGACCGGAAAAGCACTTTCGGAAGTTGTTTCAGCTTTGGTTCGGGAGTTGTGACATGGAGTTCAAAGAAGCAGGAGACACTAGCTTCGTCGACATCTGAGGTAGAGTATAACAATAGCAAGTTTAGCAGCACGACAAGCTTTATGGCTTCGAAAACTACTTGAAGATTTTAGTTACGAGCAAAAGGAGTCTACTGAGATTTTTTCTAATAGCAAATCAGCAATTGCTATGGTTAATAATCCCTCTTTTCATGGGAGAGCTCACTTTATCTGGACATTGGTAGAGGACGGAAGAATAGTGCTGAAATTCTGTGGCACAAACGAGCAAGCAGCGGATATATTTACAAAGTCTCTTCCTCAGGCTAAGCATGAATATTTCAGGTTGCAGTTGGGAGTGTATGATTTTGAATCAAGGGGAAGTGTTAGTTGACTGATTCAAAAGTTTAATGTTGTTAGTGGCAGTACTTTTAGGAGTCCTAATTAGTTGATGTTAGTTAGTTAGCAGGTCATGGGTTAGTGCTAAACTAGTGCCCTATTATTTCTCTAGGTTTGCTTCTTTCCAAGTTCTATTTAAAGACTTGTAGCGTTGTCTTCTGAAGTAATAAAAAAAAGTTTCTCTCTGTTAACATCTTATTCGAGTAGTCGTTCATATCTTTTGCCAACATAAATCTGATAAATGTATAGTTAATGATCTATTTTAAACTTTGTCTAATAGTTCAGGGACAATTTATGACAGTTTCTAAAAAAAGTTGATTCAAAAACCAGATAAAAAACCAGAGAACTAGTTTAACCAATTCATGGGCTATATTACTCAAGCTCCAGTGGTTTGGTATGTCGAAATAATCCAAGTATCTTTTAACATTGTGGCAATACAGTAATAGGACTTAATCTGGATTAAAATAAATTGCATTAACAATCTCTTTCGACCATACAAAATATGTTGGTCTTATCACACACCAAATATTTTACAAAATAGGCCTATTTGTAGATGCCACAAGCAGATGAGCTTGGAAGGAAGCCCATCCCGAACTATGTTCGCATTCAAAAGATTTTGAACACGTACAATAATTATAATGAGATGACTACAATCACCATTTATAAGTTATTCAGGTGAAACAACATGTTAATTTCTTACCTCAAGGACAAAGCAACCCAAAGGAAGTGTTTCAAGTGAAGGAAAGCTAAAAAGAAGCTTTTCCAATATTGATATTTCATCATATTTTTTTATTAAAAACCACTTTTTCTTTTCTTTTTTTATTAAGAACGGAAATATTTTATCTATTTAATAATAAGGTTTATCTATTGAAAAAAGGAAGCAATCTAAGCGATGTAGTTCCAGTAGCGTCTCTTTCAAGAGTTTTTAATATATAGGAAGGAGATGCATTAAAAATGCAGAGTTGATTTATAGCCATATTTGGATCCTTTGTTGTACTTCCGTAATCTGCTAATAGGTCCGCCACTAAGTTAGCCTCCTTCCGTATGTGTTGCAGAGATGCCTCATCCATCTGCTAGATTAGTGACCTACAGTCAGCACAAATATGCGAGTAAATAAGATTATTTCAACCGCTTTTTCAAATACAAGAAGAACTCAATTTTCTGCAATTTATAAAGTAATCATGAGATAGTGACCCTTATGAACAATCTTCAAGTATTGAGTGTCATGGCAGAGCGTCAAGGTTAAATCGACAAGGATGGAACATTGCCAACCAAAACTAAGAAATGAAACTTAATTGACCAGGTTGGCTTATTTAGATATGTCTTTACTCCTTACAATGTTTTCCTTATATGTATTAGTGGTTCAAAGAATATATGATAAGATCAAATTGATCTGTATTTCGAGGTTGGGAAGGCAAATTGATGCGTTTATATGTTCTAAATTGTTTTTTATTAAAGAAATGAATAGATTGGTAAATTTTGTGAACTCACGGGGTTACTTTAATAAGTATGTTCTTCAAGATTAATGATAATATGATTCCCTTCCAACCTACAAGAAAAAATAGATATAAGTTAAAGTGAATGTGGAACCCATTGTCTCACTCTAAATAGGGAACTCCACAAAATTTGTGGATGTTGTGGTTCTTACCTTCCTAAACAGAGTGGAGCATACAATATAGCACTGTCTTGGGAGATGCTCTAGGGAAACATATCAACTCTATCATGATATTTCTTTCTTCCTCGAAATTAAAGGCCCTTTCTAGCTTAATGTTCATCCTAACCAAAGGTGGAGCACGAGAAAACAATAGCTTTATGAAGAACAACTCAGATTTTGACCCCCTAAGAAAATTTATAACATCTTCAAGTTTTGTCGAGTTGTCGGTCCAAGCAGGCTGGTTTTTCTAGATATTTCACAATGGTTTCATCCTTGTCACAAGCAGCATAGACTTAATTAATGGCATAAGGTAATATCAGAAGTATCTTGGGTTTGGCTGGTTATTACTTGAGGTTTGTTGAAGGATTTTCATCCATAGCTTCCCCATTGACCAAGTTGACTCAGAAGAAGGTCAAGTTTCAGTCGTGAGATAAGTGTGAGAAAAGCTTCTCAGAACTGAAGACTAGGTTGACTACAACTCATGTCTTGACTCTACTAGATGGGTCAGAAAATTATGTGATTTATTTTGATGCATCCAGGGTCGGCTTAGGTAGTGTGTTGATGCAACGAGGTAAGGTCATAGCTTATGCTTCTAAACAACTTAAGGTCCATGAGAAGAACTACCCGACTCATGACCTCGAGCTTGCAGTCGTAGTGTTTGCCCTAAAGATTTGGAGACATTACTTGTATGGTGTTCATTTTGATGTGTCCACAGATCATAAGAGGCTCCAATATGTGTTCACCCAGAAAGAATTGAATCTTCGTAAGAGGAAATGGCTTGAATTACTCAAAGACTATGACATGAATGTGCTTTACCATCCGGGTAAGGCCAATGTAGTAGCTGACACCCTCAGAAGACTAACCATGGGTAGTGTAGCGCATGTGGAGGAAGAAAAGAAAGAGTTAGACAACGATGTTCACCGACTTGCTCGCTCAGGAGTTTGCCTTACGAACACATCAAACGGTGGTGTGATAGTTCAAAATGGATCAGAATCTTCATTGGTAGCGGAGGTTAAGGAAAAATAGGATAGTGATCCTATATTACTTCAATTGAAAGGTGTAGTTCATCAGCAAAAAGTTGAGGTTTTCTCCCAAGGGGGAGATGGTGTACTTCGTTACCAGGGGAATTTATGTGTTCCAAATGTGGGTGAGTTGAGGTAGCAAATCCTTATGGAAGCCCATAATTCTAGATATTTTATTTCATCTTGGGACACGTCTACGATGTACAATGACCTACGAGAAGTCTATTGGTGGAATGGAATGAAGAGAGACATCGCAAAGTTTGTAGCTAAGTGTCCTAACTGTCAACATGTTAAAGTAGAACATCAGAAACCAGGAGGTATGACTCAACAGATTAGCATTCCTACATGGAAGTGGGAAGTGATAAACATGGACTTCATTACGGGTTTACCTCGCACTTGCAGACAACACGACTCTATTTGGGTGATAGTGGACAGAGTCACTAAGTCATCTCACTTCTTGGCTGTAAAGACTACAGATCCAGCGGAGGATTACGTTAGACTTTACATCAGCGAGATAGTCAGGTTGCATGGGGTTCCTTTGTCGATCATCTCAGAAAGGGGTCCTCAGTTTGCCTCTCATTTCTAGAAATCGTTGCAGAAAGGTCTTGGTACTCAAGTAAATCTCAATACAACATTTCATCAATAGACGGATGGTCAGGTGGAGCGTACCATTTAGACCTTGGAGGACATGTTGAGAGCTTGCGTGATCGATTTCAAAGGTAGTTGGGATGATCACCTACCTCTCATAGAGTTCGCCTATAATAACAACTTTCATTCCAGTATTCATATGGCTCCTTCTGAGGCACCAAATGGGTGTAGATGCAGGTCTCTGGTTGGTTGGTTCGAAGTACATGAAGCAGCCTTGATTGGGCCAGATTTGGTTCATGAGGCTATGGAGAAAGTTCAACTCATCAAAGATAGTCTAAAGACAACTCAGAGTCATCAGAAGTCCTATGCAGATGTGAGGAGAAGCGACTTAGAGTTTGAAATCGATGATTGGATTTTCCTAAAAGTGTCACCCATGAAAGGGTTGATGAGATTTGTCAAGAAAGGGAAATTCAGTCCGAGGTATGTAGGTCCTCACAGAATCCTTAAAAGGTTTTGTGATGTGGCTTATGAGTTATAGCTACCAACAGAACTAGCAGCAGTTCATCCAGTCTTTCACATTTCCTTGTTGAAAAAGTGTGGGTGATCCGACATCGATAGTACCATTAGAGAGTGTGGATGTTAAGGATAGTCTCACTTATAAAGAGGTGCCAATTGAGATTCTTGACCGTTAGGTTCGTAGGTTGAGAAATAAGGAAGTCGTTTCAGTAAGGGTTTTGTGGAGAAGTGAGTCCGTAGAGGGAGCTACTTGGGAAGCAGGACCAACCATGATGTCCAAGTATCATCAACTCTTTCCTTCCGATTCCATTTCAGCTTGAGGTAATAAATCCCCTCGAGTCTCTAAGTTTACACTTGAATAAGTCAGTATCAGTATCTTGTTCCCTCAGTTATCCCTACATTTCACCAATTTGCATGTTCATGAAACTCTATTCAGTTAGATATTAGTTTCTAGTACTCAGTTGGTAGGGATTTCAGCTCGTTCCTCCAAACTCAACTTGTTTAGACTTCATTCGAGGTAGAATGACCCCAAGAGGAATATATTGTAACACCTCAAAAATTAGAACTAAGATTGAACAAGAGAGAAGGGCGAACCGCGGAGGGGGTCCATGGGCCGTGAAAAGGACCACGACCTATCACCCAGCTCGTGTTTATGCACCCAGAAAAAAGGTGAAAGATCACAGAACACTAAATGGCATGTAGAGTTCCACACGGTCCATGAAGTGGCCCATGAGGGGGATACAGAACCACCATGGCTACTGTGAAGGACCACGTACCACTAGACAGTCCATGGAGATTCACACAAGCCGTGAAGTTGCTCGTGAAAAAGGCTTGACACACTTTAGATTTTGGTCAACTTCAAATGATCATATCATACAGAAAAAAATGATTTACATTGCCCACAACCTATCTAATTAAAGGTATTTGAATCTTCTTTCCAGCGCCACCAAGTTTGAATAATTCCAAGCCTAGAGTAATAAGTTATGCTCGTTTCAATGAAGCCTTGTCGGGTAAAGCATCTTCACGACCCACTTGATGGGCCGTGGTGCTCTAGACGGCCCATGAAGCCTGTCTCAAAGTCACATCATCAGTCTTTAAGTGAGGTTTCACCCCCAAAGTCACTGGTTAAGCACCACAAACGTCTAAACGATTCGTGAAGCTTCACACGGACTGTGAAATCGTCCCTGAAGGGGACTTGTCAGACTTAGAGTTTAGGGTCAACTTTAAACGACCATATCTTTCAGCATAAAATGAACTAGGTGGCCCACCTATCAAATTAAAGATAATTGTGTCATATTTCCAGCACTACCGAGTTTGCTAAAATCTAAGCTTGGAGTAAGAAGTTATACTTATTTAGCAAAACCCTATCAGAAAAGGCATCTTCACGAGCTGCTAGATGGGCCTTGGTCATCGTGACGGCTCGTGAAACCTGTCTCGAAGTCACTTCGGCAGCATTTAAGTCAGGGTCACTTTGGTCTTTTCCCCTATGCGTTGGGCACTTAAACTACGTCATTTGATGCCTAAAATACGTCGTTTTACTTAGTCTAAGCCTAATAATCTAGTCAGACAATACCAGAACCCTCATTCTCAAAAATTCACCCAACATAGATCGAAAAGAGGAGAAAGATGGGACCAGCTCTCCCAAGAACAAGCAGAAGCATTCTTCGAAGTTCACCCCCGAAATCCAAAGGATTTATTCATAGATTTTGTGACCAGGTATGTGGGATTTCACTAGTTGGTTCTTTTTACCCATTAGGTCCCTAGAATTAAGTTAGTTCTCCAGATTCTCATATATTGTTCAGACTTAGGGTTTCTAGATATTCATGATTTATTGTGATTATGGTCCGTTTGATCTAAATAACTTGTTTCTTGATAAATTTAGTATAATTCCATGCATAGCACACCCTATCTTGTGGAAATTTATTCTAGTTCATGAATTATGCCTGTTAGGCCAACTAGACAAAAATTCATGCTTCAGATTTCTAATGCCACATTCTTAGTATATAAATGTTGCATGCTAAGTTAGCATGTCAGTATTTTGAGCTATTCAGTATTTAGTGTATTTTAGCTTCATGCATATTCATATGGGAGTAGACTTAGAACCGAGTTGGACTAGGGTTCAACGTACCCTCAAAGTCCCAAAGTTATGTGCACGCATAGGTTTATAAGTCCCCTTAGTTGGGAATTAGGTTTAGTGATCACATAGACATGCCTCTATAACCCTGGCAAGGTATGTTGGGTCCTCTCGATGGGGCGTATACATGAGACTCCATGTTTAGCTCACGTGATTTATTTTTGTTAATAGTAGCACCCACATTCAGACTCTTATTGTATTGACCAGGTTTTCAGCATTTATTTTAGTATATAGTTTAGCATGTTATCTTCATGATTAGTACTTGGTCTTTGCATCCAGTTGAGTTTTCAATTATACTTCAGTACATATCTATATCCTTGTTCAGATTATATCATTGCTCAGTTATGTATTGTTCAGCTTATATACTTTGTTCAGCTTAGCATATCTATATCCTACATGCTAAGTACATTCCAAGTACTGACGCATACCTTGCGCTACATCGTTTCATGATGTAAGTTCCGACACTCAGCATCCAGATCATGTTTAGTTTGATCCTTAGTCCGACTTCAACAGCTTTAGTGGTGAGCCATCATACTTCGATGACAATAAACTGCTTTATCCTTTAGTCTTTATTTTTAATGCTAGTTCTGTTAGAGTTAGCTGGGGGCATGTCCCAGTAACTCAACTCAATTAGAGGCTTTTCAGACATAGTACTAGATTCAGCTAGAGTTGTTCAATGTTGTTTCAGTCATCAGTAAACTCTTGTTATGCTTTATGTATTCAGACTAGTTGGGTTTTCCCCATTTCAGATATCCACTGTTTTTAGCTTACACATAATGCATGATTTACTTAGTTATTCTTACTATGCTTGATATATGCTAGACTTATAGCTAGCTTGGGGTCACTCGTAATCCTATACCGTATTACGTCTAGGGGGTGGACTTGGGGAGTGACAAGAACCTTCCACTCCACATGCACATGTGTAGGAGAGTGTGCAACCCAGAAAGGGGGTTGCAAGAAAAAGGACAGACATCCGGTCCAAACTGGTACAACCCTCGGCCACCCGAGCAACAACCCTTAGAGTTCTTCTAGTTATCACTTCAAGAGAGCTCAATAGGCTCAAGGCTGCTAGAGAATGTACTATTCTTGAGTAGAGACGGGTCTAAACATATGGAATTATGAGTGAGCACCCAACAATTTGGGATACTATTCAATTCCATCAGTTTGTGGGATTCACAAAGCCCATAAACCTCTATGTTCATGTTTGGGTGCATGAGTTCTACATAGCTTATGCTCAGGACCTACCAAATAAGTGGAAGGGTACAATTCGGAAGCTTCTCGAGGAAGTGAAAGTGTCTGGCAAAAAGGTGCGAAGCCATTCTGGCGATCAACACTGCAGTAGGGATACCGATACTTCAGTAAGATATGTATCACTCTGAATGAGACATGACTTGTATTAATTGAAAGGGTGGTTAATCACGCTTATTTATGAGTCTTCTCCTTCTTGGATGGCTGATGGTGCGCAGATAGAGAAGAAAGAATTAAATGTGGTAGCACGATACGTGTTTGGCTTTATTAGCAACAATATTAATCCCTCACAAAACCAGTCTATATCTTACTATCCCAAGGTGGTCTTAGTGGGCACGATCGTTAACCGGGAATACATTCATATGGGAGTTATTATTGTGGAAGAGATACTGATGCGTGCTCGACAAGACTAAACTTTTCTCCTATTCCCTGTCCTGATCACACAGGTATGTGAGAATGCATGAGTTCCCTTTTAGGGGACTATATATGTACAAATAACCCCAACCTCATCCATTGATATACAGAGGATTAAAGCTGACTATTTACGGGACGATACAGTACGCATGAAGCTGCAACTACAAGATACTACACTTATAGTTGATCCAAAGATGCTAGCATCTAAGGCCAACACACCTACTCCGTCCCTGGAGGAGCCAGGTATATTCTCCCCTTCCATTGCGCCTTCAGTTTCTGCTACTCCTGTTGTTCCTAGTTCTTCTGTTGCAATACCTTCCCTCACTCCTATCACTTGTACCTCCTTAACCAGGCATGGATATATTCGATAAGCAATATTTCCCAATCGGCAGATGTTAGAGCCGTGATGGTTGATAATGACATGCCAGACTTATTGGTAGGACTATTCAATGGGCCTTGGTTCCTTTGAGGGATAGGGTGACTAGGTGTGATGGGCTGATTGAGTCTCATGGTGTGAGCTTGGACAACCTCACTGCGAGATTAGAGGCCAGGAGAAGGCCAAAGGTAGTTGAGGTGAATTAAAAACCATGAGGGGTGAGCTTGATACCTTGTAACGGATGTGACTCGGCTGTAGTCTACAAACCTCTCAATGCTTTGGGGAGATGTTTCCCTAACAGATGCCTCTGTGCAATCACCGATGCCTAGAAGTGAGCCTACTTCTAGTGTGCAACCTAAGATAGATGGGAGTGTTGATGTTGTTAATGTGGATGTTGAGAGGTTTGATGATCATTTGGTCGAGGAGAATGTTGAGGAGGAGCTGAGGAGTGAGGAGGATTAGCATGGGATTGCATAGAATCTCAAAGAGCTGCATGAGATTGAAGAGGCGATTATTCAAGCGACCCTGAAGAGATCCCTTCAAGAGACTTTAGTGGATAGTACTAGTGGAGTCTCTTCATACTTCACCATTCCTCTGAGTGTGGTGACGGGCACTGCTGCCCTAGTTGATACTGCCTTGCTGCCTCTCATGATTCTTTTGTCGGGAATTGATGCCCCATGTGATGCTTTCCTTCTTGAGACTCCAGATGAGAGTGCTCCACGTGCTAAGCCTGTCAGAGGAACCTTTTTACTCTACCTTGCATACTTTATTTTCTATGCATTGAGGAAACTGCTTATTTCTTTTTGGTGGGGATTAGGGCCTTTGAGCTCATATTCCCCTTTTTTCTTTGTAATTTGTAACTTTCTAGTCTTGGATGATTGTAATATTTACTTTTGTTTATATTATAGTGTTTCATTCTATTGACTGCATCTTTTTTGCCCTTTTCATTTTCTCTCAATTTTGCAACTGCCCACGAGTTTGAAAAATCATGAAATTCTTGAGTTTTCATTGATAATGTTTGATGATCGATTGTATTCAATATCGATTTCTTGAATAGTAATCATGATGAGCATGACATATAGTGTTGGTGTTGCGATGATGAAATCGATGTGGTTGCACTTGTGAGCAATCTCTTTGAATATTTTGTTAACTAATTGTGTTTCCATGTGAGCCTTGCAATGAACATCGTACGATGCTTTTGATCTTTTGAAATGTGCTAAATGAGTGTATTTTGAAGTGCCATGTGTTGTGAGGTCTTATTTGAAAGTTTGTGTGGAGTCCTAGAATTTGCCTTGTTAGTCTAATTTTTTAAATATCTTTAAATGTGAGGCGTGATCTTGGGTAATAATTCAAGGAGGGAACCCTAATGTCCATAATCTTTTGTAACTACCTTGTGAGGGCGTGAATCCATTTTGGCACCATCTGAGCCTAACCCATTTGTTTGTAAAACCAAAAGAAAACCTCTTGAGCCAAATTGTCTCTACCTTGTCACCTATAATCCTTTTTGAAGCATTATATATTTGAATATCCAATTTAGGCCAAAAGCCTAATTGGGAGTGTGGAAAGGGAGGAAGAGTGAAGGCCAAGTGAAGGGCAAAGAAAGATGAAATGAGACTTAACTTTGAAGTTTGTTACAAAAAGAAGGAACCCCTCCTTATTAAAAAAAAGAGTCATTGTGATGAAAACAATTTTAAAACATTGGAATGAAAAAGAGAAGTAATGAAATAAATGGGATTCCAAAGAAATTTTATGAAAAGTCAATGTTTGAGTTCTCAATTGGAAAAGAGTGAAAAGAACTTGAGAAGAGGTGAAGATTATCGCAAAAAAATCTCTGAAAAGGTGAAGTCACTGAGACAAATTGACCACACCATGACCTTCACCCCTATTACAAGCCAAAAAGACCCTTCAGATATTGCATGAACTAGGTTGTGTGATGATTGAAAAATATGAAAAGCCTATGGGACGAAGGTTGCATGTGTTTCTCTTTCGAGAGAGTAAAAGTTGCATTGATTCGTTACTTCTATGTTGATTTACTTTGTGAGAGCATAGATTCATTCTTGATATGAGGACACTCAAATGAATTTATTGAAACATGGTCTTCCATTAGAGAAGAAGCTAAAGTGAGCTAGAGCTTTAGTGGAAACTGGCTAGTCATCATTTGAAGCTTTTTGATCATGATAGAGTGTAGCATGTTGTTGAGAGTAGTCTAGTAATGACATTTGCCGGTTAGCTCTCATTGAGCACTATTGTAGACACCCTTATTAAGCTAATTATGTTCTTGATTTACTTGAGGAAAAGAAAAAAATTAAGTTGGGGGTGTTGATGAGTGGTAGATTTGCACTTATTTGAGGCTTATTTAGCTCAATAATTAGTGTCTTCAATGATTAATTTTGTCCTATTCTTATAATATCTTGATGATTTGCTGCTATGAAGGCTAATTGACAAGGAAATGATGAATGTATGAAAGAATGACCAAAAATTCTGAAAGAAGTGCAAACTATACACTGATGATCGTCAAAACAAGAAAGGTAGTTCACCTAGTGAGCATGACCTCGTCTAAATGGACAGTGCACAACACTTGTGTCTATTAAGATAGGTCGGTGAACTCCAAATGAAAAGGGTTCTCACCGAATGAGAAAGACAACCTTGCTGATCATCGCCGAAAGCGACAGCAAGGAGAAAAATTAAAGGCTCGAAAGGCAAACCAAAATGGTACTCGGTTAACGGTGAACATGAAAGGTAGAGTCAAACAAGCTTGTTGACTGAGGTTCAAACATCTGAAGCCTAGAGCAAGAAAAGGCGAGTTGAAGATCGATTGGTGATTCACCGAATGAGTTTAGCGAGCCCGACTAATGTCACCGAGTGAGATGCATATTGAGTTTTTGGGTCAAATTTTGGAAAACTATAAATAGCCAAAGGAGAGAAAAAAAAAAGGAAGTTCCGATTTCAGAGTTCTGAATGTTCTTAGTTTTGAGAGTGAGAGAGAAACACTTTGTTTTATGAAGAACACTTTCTAGCTTTTGGGGGTTTTCAATTTTATTTTTTTTGAATTTAAAAACATGAAGTTGAATTTAAAGTGGGTTTTTGTAATTGCTTCTTTTCATATTACCCATGGCTGCTTTTATGGAAGGTATATTTTCTTTTCCTTTTGTGATGGGTGGCTAAAACCCCAAGATCTAGGGTTACAATTATGAGGGTGAGTGTTGATTTAATGTAGTGGTATTGTGTTATGCTCTGTTTTACTATTGTTATTACATGAATTTTGGCTAATAGCAAGAGGTTAATTTATGGATTAAGATTGCAATTAATTCCTACTTCCGATCTCCGGTGGATGCTCGAAAGAGATTGATTGGAGTCGGTAATTAGTTTAATACTAGCAATTTAGGTTTGATGTATGTAACTTGCTTGAAAATAGAGGTTAGGGTCGGATCTTTTTTCCCTATTTCTGCATCGAAAGAGAGAATAGAGTAAGGTATTTGGTAGTTTGGCATGGGTGAGACCGAAAAGAGATTCTATGCAAGATGCTTTGGGATCGAAAGATGATTATCATCATTGAATATGGCCTAGCCTACTCATGAATATTCATCACTATAGAGCATGACAAATACCCATATGTGACATTGATTTCAAATCCCTGCACCCCTAGATTGATTGTTAACTCTTGAATTTTCCAAACTCTTAGTTTAATTGTGACAATTTATTACCAAATCTTTTTATTAAATTGGTGGAATTATCTACCCACATGCTTTTACTATTACAAATGAATGAATTTACAATCCTAATTTCTTAATAGAATTCTCTATGATATACCATTCCTTGTGGGATTCGACCCTGACTCTTAGTTGAGTATTTTTATTGACTACCATGTTTTCCCTTTTAATTGATTTTAAGGAAGACATTTGAGTATTATCAATAATGCATATGAAAAATGGATTTAAAATCTTTTTTTTTTTTATAAACACAAACATTTTTATTATATATTAAATGGTAATATCTTATAGATTCTAATTGTTGTAGCTCTTATAAAAGTACATTATTATTTCCTCAAATTTTGGAACAACTCATATTTTAGTAGAAATTTTATTCTACTTTATAATATTTGTAAAACAAAATCCTACATAAATGTGTTTTTGTTAATGTATACGATATGCACCAACTTGTCAGTCGACTCACATTTAAATTTTTTCTAAGTTAGGTTTGAGGTAAAGAAATATAAAATAATTACACAAAATACTAATAAAAACAATGTGTTAATACATAGTACGAGTGACATTATAGTAGGTATTATAGTAGGTGTAAATCTATGTCATTTCAACAAATTACAACTTTTATTAATTGAAATTATTCAAATTTTACTTCTCATTTATTATCACACACCCTATCATTCCCTAATTTTTTATATCTATTTTTTGAATATTAATGTCTTCCAAATGTTATATAAATAAGAAAAGCATATTTCTGATGCATAGGATACATTATTTTTTCCAATAGATCTGTATGCAAAATAAATTACTCAAATTCACAAAGTTTAAAAAAAAATGAAAATAACAAAACAAAAAATTAAACGCGATGAACAATTTTATGCTTTTGGAGTGCAAAAATCAATTGTAGACACCTAAAATAGAGGACTTGAATTTTTAAAATTAATAAAGCCAGGAAAATAATGAATATTTCACCTTTAGAGTTAACATTCTTTTTCAATTTCAATTTTAGATGTGTTATTGATTTATTTAAATTTTAAAGTGTTAGAGGTCATTTAATGAAACCATACTAAAAACAACATTTAAATAACAATAATAATAAAGGCAAAAATCTTGTAAATAATTCAATTGACAACCATACATTTGATAAGTAAGGAAAGTACAGAATTTGAAAAGAAAAACACAGCAGATGGACACGAAAAATGAGGACAGAGAAAAGGAGATCTAGACAAACCTGTGATATAACTTACACATGTAAAATAGTTGAAGATAGAAATAGTCCATGGGACAACATGAACATATACAACAATAAAAGAGACACACACTAGACCAAACTTTAGTTATTGTTAGTGTTTTTAAGATCTTTAACATTAATATTGTTTAATGATGGGTCCTCCAATAAAGTCATTGCTTCACCATTATTCCAGTTTAATAACTCAGAAAATGAAAGACTCTCTGGAATGTCAAGAGAATAGTTCTTGTAGTTATTCATTGGCATCGATACACATGCTGAGGTAGTGGAGAAAATTTGCGATGTCATTGGAGAACACACAGGAGCCGACAATACAGAAGCTAATGGTGCTAAAGGAATGGGAGAATCCGTTGTTGTTGAAGGCACTGAAAAGTCCATAAGCAGAGGTAGTGGAGAAAATAATTGGGGAACCATTGGAGGAAACATATGTGAAAAAGATAAAGGAGAAGCAGGAAACTGCGAGGAGTCCACAAGAGGAAACTCTTGGAAAGGAGTTCTCAAAGGATCTTCTTGATGAAACATTTCTTGGGGCATTCTTGTTGGAGCCACATTAGGGGCAAAAAGTGAATCCTCCCTCCTTTCAAAGTATGTCCCTCCAAGAATCGTCAGTGGAGAAAATAAAGGAACTATCGATAATGGAAAACTAGTAGGGGACAACACAGAAGCCTTTGACCCCTCAATGTTGGTCCCACCAGGTATCATAGGTCCAACAAAGGATTGAGGGACATTTGATGTAGAATCTTGTTCACAAACATTCTTTTTCATTGCTTTAGATACCTGTATAAGCTTTTGCTTAATTACGTAACTGAGATCATTGAGATCATAAGGGTGCATGTCAATGGAAATTTCTTTACCCTTCAACATTTCATACATCTCATTCGTAACTTCCTTCACCTTATTTTTCTTCCTTACCTTCAGTAGTTTTTCATTCAATTTCTCAATTCGTTTCTTTGTGAACTCATCACTTGTGACCATATTTTTGGATTTCTTCAATGTTGGCAACTCCACAAGCTTTTCAAAGGTAGTGATTGCAGCACCATTGTTTGGAAAAACCTTAGGTTCATTGTTGAAAGGACTATAGAGGATGGCAGCCATTTCAACATCACAAAGAGTTCTGAGTTCTTCAGCTTTTGTCAAAAACCCTTTTTCTCTTTTCTTGTATGAAACTTTCCTGTCATTTTCATTTTCAATCAAGGCAAACTTCACTTTATTTCTAGGCATGGCTAAAAAAGAGGAAGACGAGGTGAATTTTTTTTTTTGTTTAAAAATGGCTTTGTTGTTTTTTTTTTTTTTGCCTAGAATTGACTCCTATTTATAGAAAAAAAATTAGAATTTGAAATTTTTGAATAGTCTGAATTGAGAATTCTTAGTTGTAGGCCATTATTGTTTTGGAATTTTTGGTTTTTAAAAGGTGTGAATGGAAAATGAAGAGTTATGATTTTTATGAAGAGTTGTGGCTTTTTTGAAGAGTTGTGACTTTTATTGGAAGGTGCGAGTTTTACGAAGAGTTGTGACTTTTCTGAAGAGTTGCGACTTTTCTGTAAGGTTATATTTTTTCCAAGGGTTGTGACCTTTTTGATAAGGCACAATAAATAAGCACACATTCACACTACTTATTGTTGTCTATAAAGAGGGGTTTCCTCATATTTTCAACAACACATTTCAGGACTTCTTCTTCTACTACTAAATGTTGTATTCTAAGAGCCTGTTTGGATTGGTTTAAAAATTTGTCAAACCTACTCTTAAGTCATTTTTAGTTTTGAATGAACTCTTTAACCTTTGTTGTTTTCTTACAAATTTCTTCAAAGTTATTGTTTCTAAGTATCTTAGTGATACATGTTGAACAACAATCTTAATTACTGTTGGTATGTTTTATATTCTACTGATTCAATCAAACAGATCCGGAAGTATCATATTATTGCACTACTTCTCCAAAATTCGATGCCCTGTTTAGCAAGGCCGAAGAGATAATGTACCAGAAGGTTTGGTGGTGTTCCGATTGAAGATTACACCATGTAACCTTCTTATTATCTGTCTAAAGAGGAGAATTGTTTCTAAAATTTAATTCCTTCGATATTTATATGTATAACTCATCACTTATCCTGTGATTTAGCTTTTTACAAATACATGTGTATCTTTGGAAAGAAAATATGCAAACCATATATTTTCTTTTTGAATGAAATTTTCTTCATATCTTTGTGATTTTAAAATTCTTATTTTAGGAGAATAAAGTCTGTTTATTTTGTACTCCTTCGGTTTGAAGAATATAAGAACTTAACCAAACAAATCAGACTGTGCATTTGGTTCAACGAATATCAAACTTTTTTAGGACTATTGAACGATTTGAAGAATAGAAAAACTTTATCGTGTACTAGAAACACTATTATACCTTTGTTTCTAGAGGTTAGAAACCACAAAATTAGATTGTGCATTTGGTTCAAAGAATATAAAACTTTGTAGGAATATTGCATGATTTGACGAATATAAAAACTTAATCATTAACTACAAACAATGTTGTACTTTTTGTTTCTAGATGTTAAAACCTCATGGTTTTCTAATTCGTATTATTTTGAAACTGGTTTGAATTCATGAAAACTTCATCAACATTTATAGTTCATTCGGTCGATTATTTGAAGAATATAAAAATATCATTGTTAATTAAAAATAAGTTGTATAAAGTTTCCGTCTTTATTGTTTATATTTTAAATTCTAAGTGGTATGTCTAATTCTAATAAAACAAAAAAAAGACTAGCGACCTAAATTCAGTGATTTTGTGCATGCAATAGGTACTTCTATGGAATGAACTTTAACATTTTGTAAAGATTGTCAAAGGGAATTGAAACACTAAAATTCTTTTGTATAATATTGTTTTTAAAAGAGGCTTCATGCTGCCAATGACATTTTGATAGTACAAATCAGAAAGCATGGGAAAAAATATGTGAAAAATTATTTTCAAAAATTTGAATTTTTTTTTTGAGATCATATTTAAAATGTGGGGGTTCTTTATTTGTGATAAAGATTACATTCTACTTAATGTCTAATATAAATTTGGCGCACAAGATAAGAAGTTCAATGACAGTCTTATATTATGTTAGACCCACAAATTTTTTGAAGTATATTTGATATTGTGGCTGTTGAGTTTCTCTTTCACTAGTATATGGTATCACTAGTATGAAACTACCGAAATATATATACACCTGTTTAAAAGAGTTGTTTTATTATATGAAAGAGTGTCACTTAAAAGATCTTGATTTTTCATGAAAAGATGTGTCTATTAAAATACAACTATTTGTATAGACAGTAAATTGGTACAATATCATTTGTGATGTTTGTGATGTAAATGAAGCATTTGAGTCATATGATCTTATTGGACCCAATGAGACTTTGTTCATGTATTATTCTGCAACAACCAAAGTTGAAGGTTATGGAAAGATCCTTCTGAAAAAAGACATCTGGCAAGGTGCCAATATTAAACAAAGTTTGTATTTGACAAAATTATAAAATGTAAAGAACAAAATATTTGTGAGAAAAAGAAGTATCCTCATGGTGGGTCATTTAAAATTCAATATTTCTACTTGTTCTGACTTGCTTGAGTCAAATTGTTTGCGACATAAATGCTTGGGATATATAAATTACAAAACCTTGTGAAAACTAATCAACTTAAAAGATTTTCCTAGTATTGAGTGCAATAAACAAAAATGTCAAGTTTGTGTTGAATCTAATTATGCTAAGTATTCTTATAAATATGTTGAAAGGAATTCTTATCCCTTTGAGTTCATCCACACTGACATTTGTGAGATGAAGTCAACACCATCTCTTGGTTGAAATAGTCATTCATAACTTTTATTGGCAATACACTAGATATTGTAATGTCTATTTGCCGAATGGTAACAATGAAGCAATAGAAACATTTCGGCAATATAAAACTAAAGTTGAAAATCAGTTGGATAAAAATATTAAAATGATTAGAAGTGATAGAGGTGGAGAATATGAATCTCCTTTTATAGAAATATAATTAGAAAATGGAATCATCCATCAAATTACTGCCCCTACTCACTTCAATCTAATAGAATTGCAAGAAACAAAAATCAAACCTGAAAGGAAATGTTGAATGTCTCACTTATAAGTTTAGATGTAGCACAAAACTTGTGGGGGGAAGCTATCTTTACAACAAAAGTAAACCAGACATGAAATATTTTAAAGGGTCAAAATATGACCTAAGACTGTCGGCTATATTTCATTGGAGATTCTACAAATAGGAAAGTATGTCAATTTTTCGTTCATAAGTCCTAACATCTAAATAACCACATCAACATGGTAACTGGATCTTATGACGTTGAGTCCTTTGAATACATCTATTCGTATAAAACTAGACCTGAGTTGTCTAGTGAAGGTCTGAATGACCTTGGAAAGAACAAAAGATAATGTACTTAATAAAGAGATTCAGAGGCGTAGTAAACATCAAATGATATCTACTTTCTTCGAATCTAATATTGAAACATTTTTTCTTAAAAATGAGTCTCATACATTCAAAAAAGTTATGTTTTCTGTGGACTCATCTTTTTGGGAAGAGGTTGTCAATAGTGAAACTTATTCAACCTTGAGTAACTATACTTGGAAGTTTATTAATCTTTCGTTAGGAAATAAAACCTGTGGATTCAAAGTTGATCTTCAAAAGGAAAATAAAAGTTGATGGAATTAATGACAAATACAAAGGAAGACTTGTTTTCAAAGTCTTTAGACAAAAAGAAGGTCTTGATTTTTTCAACACATACTCGCTAGTAACAAGACTACATCCATTCAGATGTTAATTTTATTAGTTGTTGTATATATCCTTCAAATAAATCAAATGGATGTGAAAACAACCTTTTTAAATGGAGAAATGGAGGAAGAAATTTACGTGGAACATCCCAAGGAATTTGTGGTTCTTGGTAAAGAAAAATACAGTGTGCAAATATGTTAAGTTACTATATGGACTAAAACGAACAACCAAACAAGATCATTATTTGTTTGTATGTTTATGTAATGTTGATCATAAGTAGAGACTCTTCTAACATAAACGCTACTGAGCATATGTTAGAAATCAACCGTGATATGAAAGACCTTGGATATGCTGATGTAATCTAAGGTATAAGAATCCATAGAACTCCACAAGGCGCAGGATTGTCACAGTCTCATTACCTTGAAAATGTACTTTGCAAGTTCAAGTATTCGGATTTCAGTACTGCTAAGACTCCAATAAATGTGATAATTGCACTTTAACAAAATAAAGGAGAAATTATCCTACAATTGGATCATGCTAGAGTATCGGGAAGTATGTTGTATATCATGAAGTGTACATGATCATATATAGCATATACTATTAGTAAACATAGTTGGTTCACGAGTAATCCCAATAAAACTCATTGGTTGGCAATGAAAAGAGTTTTGGGGTAGTTAAACCATAATCAAAAGTATGCTTTGCATTATTATAAAAAAATGTCGAGTAGTATTAAAATGATATAATGATGCAAATTGAATCACCGTGTCAAATGAATTAAAATCTACAAGTGAATGTGTATTTACTCTTCGTAGTGGAGCAGTTTCTTGGAAATCTTCCAAATAGACATGTATCTCTTGCTCTACAATGGAATTTGAATTTATCTCTCTAAATAAGGTTGGTGATTAAGCTTAATGGCTTTGGGATTTTCTTGAAATATATTATTTTCCAGCCCAAACTTTTGGCATCAGTATGCATGCACTTTAATAGTAAAGATGCAATAGTTAGGGCATGTAGCATGATGTCTAACAATAACTCTCACCATATAAGAAATAGACATAATATCGTTAGAAAACTGTTCTCTAGTGTAATTATCACAATTGACTATGTAGGGTCAAAGGATTATATTTCGCATCCAGTTACAAAAGGCATAACTGGAGAGAGGATTGAAAGATCAAATAAGGAAATGGGTTTAAGTCTTAGAACAAGTTATCATGGCGGTAACTCTACATCGCATATTAGAGATCCCAAGAGCTAGGTTCAAGGATATCAAACAAAGTTGTGTCTCATGGTTCGACATTGTCAAATAACTCAATTCATTCTCGTTATGAAAACAATTATTTAAAAATTGGATAAAACAGTAAGGCTTTTTAACAAGTTAATAAAGCTTAAAGTTTTTAATGATTTCTAGGTTTGGTAGATTTGAACAAATAGTGTATCTATACAATGAAACAATTAAAAATCACCTATATGAGTGTGAAGTGTCAGTCGCTTCAAAGAGAATGATTATAAAAAGCTCATTTCTCTATGCACTTGTGAAACTTGGAGGTGTTCATGGTTGAAACGAGCACATTGTGAGAACCATAGATGATGAAGGATTGATTATGTAACATGTGATTGTCTAGGTATAAACCAAAGTTTGATGGTTCAAAGATATCAAATCTAACGATTGACCAAATATATCTAACATATGTTCACTACAGAAAGTTTAAAGGAAACCTACTTATCCAGACACAATTAATTCTTGTGTGTAAATTTTACACACGACATTTCTTTGTCTTAGAGTTATTCCCCATTCATAAAGGGAATTTTTGTGTTTTAAAACGTGTGAATTGAAATGAAGAGTTATGACTTTTATGAAGAGATGTGGCTTTTCTGAAGGTTGTGACTTTTATGGAAAGTTGCGACTTTTATGAAGAGTTGTGATTTTTCTGAAGAGTTGTAACTTTTCCGTAAAGGTGTGATTTTTTTAAGGGTTGTGACCTTTTTGATAAGGCACAATAAGCACTCATTCACACTACCCTTTGTTATCTTAAAATAGAGGTGTTTCCTCTTATATATTCAACAACGAATTTCGGGACTTCTTCTTCTACTACCAAATTTAGCATTATAAGTGTACTTTACATTTGTTGAGTGGTTCGCTGAGACCATGGTTTTAGGTACCGATACACCAGTAATTAAGATCGTTCTATCCTGGGAGGATATATTCTATTAACCTCGGATATTCATGAGGAGAATAATGCATTCAGTAAGTTCGATTTTCTTCTTTGAGAAAAATATTTTGTATACTATCTCTAATCCGTTTCATATTTGATTTTCTTAAAGGTTTTAATTTTCTAGTTTTAAAAGTACTCTTTAAACTTTGTTATTTCTTACATGTTCATCAAGTATATTAGTAATATAGGATGAACAACAAGAATAAAACTAAAATAGGGTATATTAGATAACAGATCTTATCATTTTGAAATATATGTAGTTTATGACTTCTTAGGTCATATCCTGACCAACTTTTTTGAGTCAGACTTTTCTTATTAGGAAAATCATTAGTGTGGTACGTCTAAGTAAATATTACCCACAAAAGATTGTCATAGAGTTATGCTTAATGTATTTGCTTGCTCATTGACTTCATGAAGATTTTTTTTACAAATAATGTAGTTTAATATATCGATATACATAATTAAAGATAGAAACAAAAAATACTTTAAATATTGGCTAAAATTTTTGATATATCAATTCTTACGATATTTGATTATGCATAAAAAAATATTAATTTAATGACTTATTTTTATAATAAACACAAATGTTTATTGCATATTAAAAGATGATATCTTATAGGTTGTAATTGTTGTAGCACTTAAACAAATACATTATTATTTCTCCAATTTTGTAACAAATCAGATTTAGTAGAAACATTATACTACTTTAAAATATCTTTAAAATAAACTCCTACATAATTGTGTTTCTGGTAATGTACGATGCACACCACCCTGTTAGTATACTCAGATTTAAAAAAATTCCAAGTTAGTTTTGAGTTAAAGAAACGTGTTTATACATAGCAGGGTGACGTTATAGTATATATAAATCTATGTTGTTTCAACAAATTAGAACATTTATTTATTGACATTGTTCAAATCTATATTATATAATTTATAGATTGTAATTGTTGTAGCACTTAAAGAAATACGTTATTATTTCTCCAATTTTGTAACAAATCAGATTTAGTAGAAACATTGTACTACTTTAAAATATCTTAAAAATAAAATCCTACATAAATGTGTTTCTGGTAATGTACGATGCACACCAACCTATTAGTAGACTCACATTAAAAAAAATTCCAAGTTAGTTTTGGTTAAAGGAACGTGTTTATACATAGTAGGGTGACGTTATAATAGATGTAAATCTATGTTGTTTCAACAAATTAGAACGTTTATTTATTGACATTGTTCAAATTTTACTTATTTTCCATTATAACCCCCTTCCACCAATTTTTGATATTTATATTTTGAATATTTATGTCTTTCAAATGTTAAATAAATAAGAAAAAGCATATTCATGAAGCATAGGAAACATAAAATTTTTTCAATAGATTATGCGGAATAAATTGCTTGAATTAACAAAGTTTTTTTTTGAAAATATGAGAATAATAAAACTAAAAAATAAACATGATACAATTTTATGCTTTTAGAGTGGAAAAATTAATTGTAGACAATTAACTTAAAATAAAAGACTTGAATTTCTAAACTTAATAAAGCTAGAAAAATAATGAATCTTTCACCTTCACATTCTTTTTTGAATATGTATATTAAATAGTTCTGCTTGATAATTTACTGAAGTGTTCACATTCTTTTCCAATTTTAGTTGTGTTTTTAGTTTACCCAAAAAAATTTCAGATTGAACATTTATTCGATACATAAATTGATTTGTTTGACTTTGGAAGTGCAACATGGTATGGATAATGGTATCAGAGCGAAAAATGGTATCAGAGCTATGGGTAATAAAAAACACGGTAAGAAACATACGAGTAGAAAATTAAGAAAAATAAGAAGAAAATTAAATAAATTATATCCGGAATATAAACAACTTAATATCACAAAGACTGATAACGAAAAATTAGATCAATTAATAGATAATATATCTAAAATAGAATATAAATATATTCAATATTTAAAAATACAATGAATAACAAGAATAACGAATATAGACAAAAACTTAATGAAATAATTATAGAAAAACGACAAGAATTAAAACATAGGCAAAATAGACTTAACAATAATATATTCGCAGGAATTTGTCACAAATCTATAGTAGCACAAAGAAAAACTATTTTCTACCTACAAATGCAAATAGACAGCTTAGAATATAAACTACAACACAACTTATAAATGAATAAAGAAGAATACGCAATAGATGAAAAAACATATGAAAACTATGACGGATTAAAAATAAAGATAATATTTTCTAATCTAGGAAGAAGATATAAGAAAATAGGTGATAATCTAAGTTTAATGTTAGAAAAAGAAACGGTAAAACTAGAAGATAGTTTAACTGCTATGATAAGAATAACAAAAGAAAATGAAGAAATAGATAGAAAAACGGAAATTGAA
>NW_006238942.1:1362451-1362560 GCF_000226075.1 Solanum tuberosum | reverse complement strand
ATTGCCCAACCAAAAACTAATGCCAACTTAGTAAGGACATGATATAACTACGGATTATTAAATACTGTATATACATATGACGGAGAGGAACTAAGCGGAATACCGGAAC
>NW_006238942.1:1345976-1360744 GCF_000226075.1 Solanum tuberosum | reverse complement strand
CAAAGAACCCAAGATATGTTATATCTAGAGTATATCATAAATAATATTAAAGAAATATTCAGATTAAAACAACTATTGGAAGAATACTACAATAAATATTATTACATATTACCATGAATTTAGCACTACCAAAAAATAATATTAAAGAGATATCAAGATTAAGACACTTAACAAAAAATATTATAATAAAAATAGTTAAAACAAATTACTCACCTACCACACTACCACTTATATGAATCCCTCAACTACCAGTTCCGCTACGCAAAATAGTTAAAGATACAAATAGTCCATGGGACAACATGGACATATAAAACAATACTAATAAATAGAGACACGATGATCCAAACTTAAGATATTGTTGGTGTTTTTAGGATCTTGAACATTAATATTGTCTAATGAAAAGTCCTCCAATAAAGTCACTGCTTCATCATTATTCCAGTTTAGATAAATCGGAAAATGACGAACTCTCTAGAATGTCAAGGGAGTAATTTTGGCATTTATTCATTGACATCGATGCACCCATTGGAGGGATAGTTGTTAAAGGGTCTATTTGCATTGTCATTGGAGAAAATACAAGAGCTGACAATGGAGGAACTAACAGTGGTGATGTCCCGACCCGATTTCTTAGGTCATCATGGACCCTACTACACTCTACCATTAGGTAAGCTTAACCTTTAGCCCGGAGCCATAAGCAATAGACTACCTTGTTGAAGTGAACAAAAAAAGCATAAAGCTTATAACAAGCGAATAAAGGGTAATCAATAGAAATGTATTACAAGGAACCATCCCAAGATGCAACATTAGTCAATAATCGAGCATCTAATAAAAAATAAGAATGTAGGGTTCTGATAACCAACGAGATTGATCTAGCTGAATACCTCTCATCATTGCCCCACTCTAGGGACAAGATTTAGATTGATGGCCAAGCTCCCCACAGGTACAATAAGGTTTGACCACCCTAACCTGGGGAGTATTAGATATTTGTAATGCATGGAAAAGTAAACCATGTCCAGGGAACTTTCTAGACTAGTGGACAATCCCTCCAAAGTTAAAGCGGCCTCTGTAGTATGAAGCTCGGTACAAAGATCCCGATGACCTGCGCTGGTTACGTAAACCAAACTCAAAACCTCCCCTAGACAACTTCTCTTAGGCCTTCAGGTAATCTCTAACATATTGGCCTGAACTCTGCCTACCGTAGGCACCAAAACCTATTGCAGAACCCCTTTGAAACTGAGATGCTACAACCATTGGCCTGATAGGTCGAGAAGGAATATCAGCCTCAGTGAACTGATGCACACCTCAAAGTGGAATGATTTCACTACTGTATAGAGGGCGAGGACTCTTGCCTCTATCTGTGAAAGTCTCAAGAAATACTTGATCCATAGCCCTCGCATGACTCACCATCGGGAAAAAGGTAGACTCCGCTAATATCATATGCTCTGAAACCCATCGGAGTGGCAAGGCCAACCCTCCGACGAACCTCTGACTCAAATCCTAATCTCAAGGGAACAATGTAGGGCTATTCCCATCCCACACTAGATATCCCAACACAAAGTATGAAACATAAAATGAACCCTGCTGGGGATCAGTCAACCAAACTTTTTTTAGGAGCACCCACTGTACCAATACCGCACAAACCTTAGGTGTACCCTCGAAGAAGCTCGGATGTAATACCTCGGGTCCAAGGAGATGAGAAATTTCAGTTTGTTCACAGGCCTGGTGCCAGCACAGATGACACCACCCACGCCTCGTAGGTGGGACAATGGTCCGTAAGTGGTGGCATGATTGGTGAGTTTATATTTTACCAAAAATGTTAGGTCCAGTACTTTTATACGATTCACCGGGACGGTTTGCCATTCAATGCACAAGTTGTAGGTAGGACTTGTAGGTGAGTCCCAAACTTAGAGGAATTGCAGGATTGAAAGATGAGACCTACGACCGTGGTCCACGGTCTATCGATGGACCCACAGTCCGTAGGTGGGGTCCCGTCATTGGGGTCCAAGACTTAGTGGTCTCTGATCCCACCCACGACTGACCAGTACGATCCCTTGTTATACCTACGGACCGTAGGCCTGGCCGTTGGTGAGAGTCGATAGTTATTAAAAAAAAAACACTTTTGGGTCAACTTCAAATGGTCATATCTTTTAGCACAAAATGAATTAGGTGGCTCTTGATCTATCAAATTAAATATAATTGAATCCTCTTTCCAATACCACCGAGTTTGCTAAAATCCAAGCTCGGAGTAAAAAGTTATGCTCGTTTCAGTAGAGCCCTCTTGGGTAGGGCGATAACCATGACCCAGTTGATGGGCAGTGGTTCTAATGATGGCCCGTCAGTCCCACCGTGGATGGCACTTCGTCAGTTTTAAGTCAGGGTCTGTTAGATCTTTTCCCTTATGCTTTGGGAACTTAAAGTACATCGTTTGATGCCTAAACTACGTTGTTTTACTCAGTCTAAGCCTAATAATCTAGTTAGAACCTACCCAAAAACCTCATTCTTCAAAAATCATCTAACTTAGAGCAAAATGAAGAGGAAAAGTCACCAGTTTATTCCAAGAACAAGCAGAGGTGTTCTTCGAAGTTTAGACCCAAAATCCAAAGGATTTCTCCATATATTTCATCACCAGGTATGTGAGATTTCACTACTGGTTTCCTTTCACCCACTCAGTCCTTAGAATTTAGTTAGTTCTTCATATTCTCATAAACTATTCAGACCTAGGGTTTCTAGATTTTCAAGATTTGTTGTGATTATGGTTCCTTTGATCTAAATAACTTGTTCCTTGGTAATTTAGTATAGTTCCATGCATAGTACTTAGAGCCCTAGCTTGTGTAAATTTATCCTAGTCCACGAATTATACTTGTTAGGCTAACCAAATAGAAATTCATGCTTCAAATTTTGAATGTCATATTCTCAGTATATAAATGTTGCATTCTCAGTTAGAATGTTAGTATTTTGAGCTACTCAGTATTTAGTGTGTTTTAGCTTCATGAATATTCAGTTGGGAGTAGACTTGTCACTGAGTTGGACTAGGGTTTAGCATACCCTCAAAGCCCCAAAACTACATGCCCCCATAGGTAGGCTTAAAAGTTCCCTCTATCGGGCATAAGTTTTAGTGATCACGCTACAATCATGCTCTATACCTCTGGCAAGGTATATTAGGTCCTCTCGATGGGGCGTATACATCGAACTTCACGTTTAGGTCATGTGGGTTATGTCGGGTTAATAGTAGCTCCCACAGTAAGACTCTTATTGCATTGACCAGGTTTTCAACATTTATTTTAGTATAGAGTTCAGCATGTTATCTTCATGATTAGTACTTGGTCATTGCATCCAGTTTAGTTTTTAGTTATACTTCAGTACATATCTAAATCCTTGTTCAGATTATATCATTGCTCAGTTATGCATTGTGCAACATATATACTTTGTTCAGCTTCATATATCTATGTCCTGCATGCTCAGTACATTCCAAGTACTGACATACTTTGTGCTACATCGTTTCATGATGTAGGTTCATGTACTTAGCATCCAGATCACGCTTAGTTTGATCCTCAGTCCGACTTCATCAGCTTCAGTGGTGAGTCCTCATACTTTGAGGACAATAAACATGCTTTATCTGTTAGCCTTTATTTTTTGTTACAGTTAGCTGGGGGCATGTCCTAGCAACTCAACTCAGCTAAAGGCTTTTTAGACATAGTAGTACATTCAGAACGATTTGTTAGGTGGTTGTTTTAGTCATCACTAAACTCTTATTATTTATATTTACTTTCAGACTTGTTGGAGTTTTCCCCATTTCAGATACCCACTTTTTTTAGCTTCCGCATAGTATATGATTCACTAAGTTATATTTTCAGCATGCTTGATATATGCCAGACTCAGGTTAGCTTGTGGTCACTCGTGATCCTAGGTCCCGTGATACGGGGGTAGCCTCGGGGTGTGACATCGGACCACTTAACACTGGATATCGAGGAACCAAAGTAGTCATTAATCCTGTCAAAGCCTGGGTTGCTCGTAAACTCTCTATATGCCTTAGAATGTCTCTGTCCTTAACGTACATGTTCGACTGAGTCCCTCTATCATGACCATATGTTGAAACTCTAAAGGAAAGTGTTGATGCTCCATCCACTTCCATTGAATACTACATTTTATCTATATAGGAGAGAATAGATTCCAAAGAAGTTGTTTAAGAGGTTTATCGAAGTGAAAGCACACGATAAAAAGTCAAAAATAGAATTTTTAAAAATTTCCTATAGCCTCCCGAAGATAGGATACATACGTCCTACACCAATCCTTAGGATTCTACAAGGACTTCACTCTCATACCAACGATGCCGGTGAACATAGACTTTTGATATGGAATGGTCACGACCCGATTCCTCAAGTCATGATGGCACTAGCTACACCCCGCAAGTAGGTAACCCTTAGCCTAGAGCCATAGGCAATAGACTTCCAAGAGGAAGTCAATAACAAAAAGCATAAAGCTTGTAACAAGCAAAAAAAGGGTAATCAATTCCACTATAATACAAGGAACCATCCCAAGACCTTACATCAGTCAGTAATCCAACATATTATCAAGAATAAAAATGCAAGGCTTTTACAAATAAAAAATAAGTACAAACTATATCTGAATACAATATAAAGACTAAGCCTTGCCAAAATAATATATGGAAATTTGAAACTCCGAACGGGAAGAGCTCACCCTAGTCTTCAAAACACCAAGCTGCTCCACACAACTACACATCAATGGTGATAACTCAAAATAGGACATGTAGGGAACATAAGTGTAGTATGATTACCAAACACGGTACTCAACAACCATCGAGCAACTGAGCTCAAAACATAACACTAGCATAAACAACAAGTAATAAGGAAAACATAGCACAAACAACTAAACAGGAGATACTATAGTAGAAAAACAACAAGGAAAGAAACATAATACAAACAATGATAAGCCAAGTCAAGAACGTACTTGGAATGCAAGCCAACAACCTATTTGAAAGAAAGTAAGATACCGAGTCAACTACCCAGGGTCATGAGGACCCACAACCACAATTCTAAAGCCAAAGTCGATTAGCTAAAAAGAAAATCATAATTAAAAAGAATAGAGTGTACTTAAACAATAACCTAACCGGACCCCATAAGCCTATAAGGTACAAACAACAAACATAACTCAGATGCCCCTATAAAACCGGAGGGTGCAAATAGTAAGCAATTCAACTGGTGATAAGGAATGCATATGACTATAAGTTAGTCGTAGAACCATCAATGACCATCCTAGAAACCAATAATTGGATCGCCTGGCCAACTAGTGAACTCCAAGAGGCGTAAGCCGCCCAATTAGCAACAATAAATCCAGAAGCATAAGTAGGACCATAGAAGGGTAGCCCAGTCAAATAGTAAGATCCTAGGGGAATAAAATGCGAAGCTAGAAAGAGAAAACCTAATGGTATAAGTAAGATAAAAGAATGCAAGAAAGGGCATCGTCACACCGACTAGTAAAGTATGAATGGAGGACATCCCAGATGCCTCTAGTGTCTCAAGTAGGAAAAGAGCACATCCCTGACACCTCGACAGTCTCAAAATTAGTAAAAACAGTAATACAACTAGTACAACTCCCATTAAAACCAGTTTAGAATAAAGACGAGTAAAATAGTATCTCATAATGAAAGATAAATTGCCAATTCATGAACCAGGATAATATCCCAAATTCATCAGAATGAATAAACGGTGCAATGCATGTAATCACCAGGATTCAAACAAAGGCATTCCGAGTAAGATAAATTTACAGCCAATGAAACCACGCTACCAAAGTGGAGATTACTAACTTAGGAGCCAACTGGTCCACACACACGGCCTTAGGTCCAACAATATAATCATAAGTTCTAAAAGTATACAACAAGCCTACCATTAAATGACAAGTGAATGGATCGAAGAATATCCTTCAAATTATTAAAGGGAGAAAAACTAAATGGATGATGCCCTACCCCAATCATACCGCTATAGTCCGTGATAGAGCATAGCTAGAGCCAAGCCACGGCTACGACAAGCCACCAAGGTCACATGCATCAACTCAAGGAGAATGACCCAGTACAAGCCTTACATAGAGAAAATTATATTTACAAGTTGATAAATCACAACATAAAGAATCTAAGGTCCAACCTAGTCTAAGGCCACAATGTATCAATCCTACCAAGGCTAACCAAGAGCATCTACAGCACAAGAAACTACTAGCCTAAACTAAGGATCCCAACACTCACAAACAGCGTAAGGATCCTACAGAGTCAAGAAAAGATGGAATTAACAAGAGGAGGTGAACGCCCATCAAATACGGTCAAATTACATGAAAACTATACTAAGCATTATCTAATAAGCTCAATTAATAAAGTAGACCAAAGCCTGCCTTAAAGAAGAAAAAGCACTCTAGATCTACCGCACAAGAGCTATTCAGCTAAAATCCTCTCCAAATGCCACTATGCTATCAAATTATTTGTCACGATGTCATTATGGACGTTTAGAAACTAAATTTACAATGATTGGAAATGAACACAAAATCGAGTCAAAAAGGGAACGTGGGACCTGCATGGAAAAATCCCAAAATTGACTCCATAAAAAGGTCATAAACTACCAACTGAGCTTGTTCCCTCAAACAACATTCAATTCCATGCACGGAATAGCACAAAAACAACATGCTATAAAAATATCAACTAAAGAAGTACAAAAGAGGGCTGGTAGTCCCTTCAGGGTGGAAAATACCTCAAACGAAGAACCACCAAGACTTCCAAATACTCCAACACATGGCCACCAAGATTGTGAATCTCCACAACTTTGAATCACCTCAATAGGAGCTTTTATGCTTGAGATATTACACTTTGAAAATGAGGACCGAAGGTAAAAATTTAGTATTTTAATAGTCAAAATTGGTCACGAAAAGTAGAATCTATTCATTAATAGCCTAAATTTTGGTCCCTAAAAGCCTACACCTGATATCAACACGTCAGTTGGTTTGCTCAAACTCCGAATTCTCTATCGAGGTGCCCAGGATAAGTTCAGAACCTTGTGTGTGCAAAACAATATGTTTCCGCATAAAATTCATTATTCTAGATTCAACGGAACCATTCAATTTCCAACTAAGGTCATCTCGACAAAAAGGAGGTCCCACACCCAAGTACCATTTTAAGATAAAATCCATAAAAAAGCTTGAAATGAGACCAATAGCCTCGAGAATTGCATGAAAGGTAATTGTAGACCAAATTCAATATTCCGGAGCTAACCATCCTGGCGTAATTCTCGTCCGACCATATTTAACAAAAATGTTGACCAAAATCAAACTTTATCTTACGCTTCAAAGTTAAAACTCATAGCGGCTCAAACTCACACCACAAGTATCAGGTCCCAAACCAACAATGCCCCTAGCCATAAATGGCCCTTTTGGAGCTGATGAAAGTCAGAATTGCATTAGGAGTCTGTCTTTCAAAAAATTTGACATAGTTAACCATTTAAGTTTTCAAGGCTTTAAAAAATGGAAAGTTGCACAAAACTAAAATGAACGACCTGGCGACTGAACTGTCAATCCCAAGAAGTCATAAATAACTTGGGATCACTACAAGAAAGCTCTAAATGTTGAAAATATTGGAAAAGAAGGAAAATGACCTAGATGGTAATTATAAGTAAAGGCATGGGAGAAGCCATGAATCGTTAATCGAGACAATAAAGGAATTACCGATACTGGAAAACTAGTAGGGGACAACATAAGAGCCCTTGAACCCTTAATGTTTGTCCCACCTGGTATCATAGGTCCAACAAAGGATTAAGGGACATTTGATGTAGAATCCTCTTCACAAACTTTCTTTTTCAATGCTTCACTTACATGTTTATGCTTTTGCTTGATTACATATAAGATCATTAAGATTGTAAGGGTGCATATCAATGCAAATTCGTTTACCCTTCAACGCTTCATGAATCTCATTCGAAATTTCTTTCACCCTATTTTACTTCCTTACCATTAGTAGTTTTTCATTTAGTTTCTTAATTTGTTTATTTGTTAACGCATCGCTTTTCACCATATTTCTAGATCTCTTCAATGTAGGCAACTCCATAGCTTTTCAAAGGTAGTGATTGTAGCACCATGATTAAGAAAAACTTTAGGTTCGTTGTTGTAAGGACTATAAAAGATTGTACCCATTTCATCATCACTAAGAGTTCTCAATTCTTGAGCCTTAGTCAAGAACCTTTTTTCTCTTTTTTTGTATGAGATTTTCCTGTCACTTTAATTTTCACTGTAATACATCTTCACTTTATTTCTAGGCATGGCTAAAGAGGAAGAGGAGGATAAATGTTTTTGGTTGAAATTGTCACGCCCTGAGGCTACCCCTGGACATAACACGAGACATAGGATCATGAGTGACCCCAAGCTAATCCTACTGGCATATCATATTCATACTAAGATAACTGAAATGAGAAAACTTTGTGCAGAAGCTTAAAACATGACATAAAGGAAAATGATGGGAATACCCATTCTAAGTCTGAATATATAAAACTAAGTTTAACGACAACTAAAAGATCAAACTCAAATCTAAAACTGAATCTAAATATGTCTGAATAAAATCCTCTAACTGACTAGAGTTGCTGGGACATGCTCCCAGCTAACTCTAGAAAAAACTGAAACTGAAAGACTGAAAATAGAAAGATAACATGTCAATCGTCTTCGAAAAATGAGGACTCACCACTGATACTACTGAACTGGAGATTAGGAACCAATCTAAGCGTGATTTGAATGCTGAGTACTTGAACTTACATCACGAGAAGATGTAGTGCGGAGTATGTGTCAGTACTTGAAAGGTACTGAGCATGCATGATAGAATAAAGCTGAATAAAACATATAACTGAACAAAGCGATAAAGCAATGATATAATATGAACATGATAAATATGCTAAACATGCTGAATATGAACTAACTGAATGTACTAACCAAGTTTATAACATACTGAAATAAAATATTGAACTGTAACTGATAACCTAGTAAATACACTAGAATCTGTCTGTGGGAGCCACTAATAACCGACATAAAATCACATGAGCTAAATGTGGAGTCTAATGTATAAGCCCCATCAAGAGGACCCAATATACCTTGCCAAGGGTATAGAGGCTTGACTGGCATGATCACTAAGTATAATGCCCAAATAGAGGACTTAAAATACGGGGGCACATAGTTCTGGAACTATGAGGGTGACTAACCCTAGTCCAACTCGTTATTAAGGCTACTCCCAATAGAATGTATAAAATACAAAATAACTAAAAGAACTGGATAACTCAAGATTTTGACATGTTAACTGAAAATGCAACATTAAGTACTAATAATGAAACATTTGTAAACTGATTCATGTATAACTGTATAACTTGACCTAGCCATGTAATTCATGAACTAAATGAATCTACACAACTAGGGTTTTGAGTTTCATGTAAGGATTTAGCAATATAGTTACGAAAATAGAATATTCTGATTAGGATTAATCTAACAGCTAAATTATAACAATAATCTGAAGTTCTAGAAACCCTAGGTCTAAACATAATTAACGTAATCAAGAATCTGATTGAATTCTAGGAACCTAATGGGTGAAAGCAACCCACTAGTGAAATCCCACATACCTGGTGACAAAATTCATGGAGAAATCTTTCGATTTTGGGGCTGGAACTGGAGGAAACCTTGTTGCATTCTTGGAGAGAGTTCGTCGACTCTTTCTCCTTATTTTCGTTCAACTTGGATGAATTTTGGAGAATGAGTTGACTAGGGTAAGTTCTAATTAAGTTACTAGGCTAAAACTGAGTAAAACAATGTATTTTAGGGGTTAAACGACGTAGTTAAGTGAGCAATGCATATGGAAAAGATCAAACGACCCCTGACTTAAAAGCTATCTAGGCCAACCGACGGACCTGGTCCACGGATCGTGGTCCCACCATCCTGGTTAGTTGTTGACTGGCTTCATAGGCTGGGATCTGGGGGTCTAAACCACAGACCTGGTCCATGTACCGTGGTCCTATATACGATCCGTAGGTCCTGACGTGGTTCTAGACTTAGCTTAATTTTCCTTGGGTCCTAGGGAGTCTGAACCACGGATCGTGGTCCCACCTACGATTCGTAGGTCCTGGCGTGGGTCAAGACTTGGTGGAAAAGTTCTGGGGTTCTGGGAAGGGAGCTGCAGTTGACCAATCACGGACCCTACATATGGTGCATGGTCACCTTACGGTCCGTAGGTGGCACCGTTGGTGGCACCTGCAACTTCTGGAATTTGCATTTCTAGTCTGTCTAGAATATGGGGTGTTATATTATCTCCCAGTTGGGAATATTTGTCCTCGAATAAAGACTAAACTAGTTGAATATGGAGGGAAAGAACTACAAACCCTACCACTAAATATTGGAAACTGAAATCTGACTTAACTAAGTTCCAAGGACATGCAAATACGCTGAAAATGCAAGTATAACTGAAGGAACATGATACTAAGACTGAATTTACGCATGAGTAACTAAAAACTAGAGAGAAACTATTACCTCAAGCTGGAATGGCATAGGAAGGAAAGATATGAGGATACTTGGCCTTCATGGCTGCTTCTTCTTCCCAAGTAGCTCTCTCTACTGTCTGACTCCTCCATAATACCTTAACTGAAGCAACTTCTTTGTTTCTTAACCTTCGAACTTGACGATCAAGAATTTCAACTGGCACCTATTCATAAGTGATACTATCCTTCATAGCCACACTTTCTAAAGGTACTATAGATGTTAGATCACCCACACTTCTTCAATAACGAAATGTGAAAGACTAGATGGACTGCTGCTAGTTCTGCTGGCAACTCTAACTCACATGCCACTTTACCAACCCTTTTCAAGATCCTGTAAGGGCCTACATATCTAGGAATGAGCTTCCCTTTCTTTCTAAATCTCATCATTCCCTTCATAGGTGACACTTTCAGGAAAACCCAATCATCAATTTGGAACTCCAAGTCCCTTCTCCTTACATCTACATAGGACTTTTGATGACTCTAGGCTATCTTAAGTCTATCCCTGATGAGCGGAACTGTTTCCATAGAATCATTAACTAGATCTGGCCCTATCAAGGCTTCTTCACCTACTTCAAACCAACCAATTGGAGATCTACATCTAGGCCCATACAATGCCTCATAAAGGGCCATCTGAATCCTGAATTGGTAGCTATTATTGTAGGAAAACTCTATAAGAGGAAGGTGATCATCCCAAATACCCTTTTAAATGATCACACAAGCTCTTAGCATGTCCTCTAAGGTTTGAATGGTACTCTCTGCCTGACCATCCGTCTTTGGATGAAATGATGTGCTAAGATTAACCTCAGTACCAAGACCTTTCTGAAATGACTTCCAGAAATGAGAGGTAAATTGAAGACCCTTATCTGAGATGATAGTCACAGGAACCACATGCAACTTGACTATCTCAGTAATGTAAATCTTGGTGCAGTCCTCCGCCGAATATGTAGTCTTAACAATAAAGAAATGAGAAGATTTAGTAACTCTGTCTACTATCACCCAAATGGAGTCATGATGTCTGCGGGTACGAGGTAAACCTTTAATGAAGTCCATGTTGATCACTTCCCACTTCCATGTAGGAATATTAATCTCTTGAGTCATACCTCCTAGTTTCTAATGTTCTACCTTCACTTGCTAACAATTGGGGCAATTAGCTATAAAATCTGCTATATCCCGCTTCATGCCATTCAACTAAAAGACTTCCCACAGATCACGGTACATCTTAGTGGCCCTGAATGAATATAATACCTGGAGTTATGGGCTTCTGTAAGAATCTGTTGTCTCAACTCACCCATCTTGGGAACACATAAACGACCTTGATAGCGAAGCACACCATCTCCCCCTTGGGAGAAAACCTCAACCCTCTGCTGATGAACTGCACCTTTCAGTTGAAGCAATATAGGATCACTGTCTTTTTTTCCTTAACCTCCGCTACCAATGAAGATTATGACCCATTCTAAATTGTTACACCATTATTTGATATGCTCATGAGGAAAACTCCTAAGCAAGCAAGCCGGTGAGCATCATTCGCTAATTCCTTCCTTTCTTCCTCAACATGCGCAAAGCATATTCATATCATAGTCCTTGAGGAACTCAAGCAATATCCTCTGGCGAAGGTTCAAATATTTCTGAGTGAATACATACTGAAGGCTATTATGGTCTGTGAACACATCTGCGCAAACACCATACAAGTAATGTCTCCAAATCATAAGGGCAAAAACTAGTGCTGCAAGCTTGAGGTCATGAGTCAAATAGTTCTTGTCATGCACCTTAAGTTTTCTAGAAGCATATGCTATAACCTTACCTCGCTTCATCAACACACAACCTAGGCCGACTCTGAATGCATCACAATAGATGACATAACCGTCTGAACCCTCTATAGAGTCAAAATAGGAGTTGTAGTCAACCTAGTTTTTAGTTTTGCGAAGATCCTCTCACACTCATCTGACCACTGAAACTTAACCTTTTTTTGAGTTAACTTAGTCAATGGAGAAGCTATGGATGAAAATCCTTCCACAAACCTTCTATAATAACCCACCAAACCCAAGAAACTTCTCATATATGTAGGAGATGTAGGTCTGGGCCATTGTTTCACTGCCTCTATTTTCTTAGAATCCACTCAGATCCCTTCTCTAGATACTATATGCCCAAGGAAAGCAACTGATTGCAATCAAAACTAACACTTGCTAAACTTAGCGAATAACTGGCAATTTGAGAGTTTTCCGGACAACCCTCAAAATAGTCGCATGTTCTTTCTCATTCCTAGAGTAAATGAGGATATCATTGATAAAGACGATAACGAACAAGTCCAAATACTGCTTCAACACCCTGTTCATCAAATCCGTGAAAGTTGCAGGAGCATTGGTTAGTCCAAATGACATAAATACAAATTCATAATGACCATACCGACTCCTAAATGTTATTTTCAAAATGTCACTATCTTTGACTCTAAGCTGATGATAATCGAATATGAGGTCTATCTTTGAGAAATGACTAGCACCCTGAAGTTGGTCGAACAAGTCATCAATCCTCGGGATAAGGTACTTATTCTTGATTCTGACTTTGTTCAACTGCAGATAGTCAATGCACATCCTGAGGGAACCATCATTCTTTTTTAACGAACAACACGGGTGCACCTCATGGGGAAATACTAAGTGTGATGAATCCCCTACCTAGAAGGTCCTTCAACTACTGTTTCAATTCCTTAAGCTCAACTGGAGCCATTATGTAAGGTGGAATAGAAATAGGTTAGGTATCTGGAAGGAGATCAATTCCAAAGTTGATTTCCCTTTTGGGAGGAACTCTGGGAAGATCTTCTGAAACACTTCTGGGAACTCATTAACTACTGGGACTGATTCAAAAGTTGGGGTTTCGGAGGTTGAATCCTTAACCTAAACTAGATGATAGAGACAAACCTTAGAAATAATTTTTGTGGCCTTAAGGTAAGAAATGAATCGACCCATAGGCACTGAGCTACTACCCTTCTATTCTAAGATTAGCACGTCTGGAAACTGAAAACGAACGATCCTAGTTCTACAATCAACAGAGAAATGTAACAAATCCATGCCTAGAATGACATCAAAGTTTACCATTTCTAACTCTACAAGATCTACTGAGGTGACTTTCTAAGAGAATGTGACTGGGTCACCAACTGGAGTAGAGACTGAGAAAGGTACTGAAAGAGTTTCTGGACTGACACCGAAGTTGACTGCTATATATGGAGTTACAAAGGAAAGAGTAGCCCTTAGATCTAACAATGCATATACATCTAAGTGAAAGACTCGTAACGTACCAGTGACCACATCATGAGCATCTTCCTAGTCTTGGAGAGCCTGAAGAGCATACAACTTGTTCTGGCACTGACCGCCACATGTACCACATGAAGCACCCTGCTGAGTTGGGCGACCTGCTAGTGTTGCTGGAGCTGTAGACTAAGCCCTACTACTATTACCTCCTTGACTCTATTTAGAAGAAGGATAATCTCTCAACATATGACCAGTCTGACCATATCCAAAACATCCTTCCTTTCCTGCAAAACACTCGTCCGGATGGTTCTTACCACACTTAGGACAAGTTGGGTAGTTCCTATTACCTGAAACACTCCCTTGAGACTTAGAGCCTCATGCCCTACCTTTCTGATCCTATCGATACTTGGAGGATGGAACACTAACTGATGATGTTGCTGGAGCTGAAGCTTTCTTCTAGAACTGAGAGCGATTTCCACCACCCGATTTCTGCCGCGAGTAATCATAGTTGCCTGTCCTAGCCTTCTTACTATCCTTCGCCTAATTGATATACCATGAGTTTACGGTATTTCTAATACATTTCACTTACAAGTTGTGTGTGTCTAGGGCTTTTTTATATTGGTTTTTATGTGTTTTATCATGTTTTGCAGGAAAGGTGTTCAGGCCCGGAAGTTTAGAGATAGCTGAAGGAAATGCAGAAAAAGGCATTCACGGAGGTCATCTACGGACCGTAAGTCCATTCACGGTCCGTAGGTGATGACCGTAGATCAGCAGGAATGTGTTAAGGACAAATCAGGGAAATCTGACCAAGTGTGGAACCACGATGACCATTGACGGTCTGTATATTGATCTACGGACCGTACTGTTGATCCGTAGAGTGAGACTGCGAGGGTTCCAGTACCTGATTTTTGAAGATGCTAAGTATGGAGCTACGGAAGGGATTGACGGACCGTAGGTCGATCTACGGTCCGTGCTG
>NW_006238942.1:1345119-1345329 GCF_000226075.1 Solanum tuberosum | reverse complement strand
TAGATGCCGGACCAAGGATTTAGAGATACCTAACTTATCACTTTGCATGTAATATACTAAAAAAAAAAAGGATTGCTAATTACTAGGATTACTGCGTTATGAGATAATGGGGAACACGTGTACCCAAGTTATTTCTCCTATCTTGATAACAATCAAAGTTGAATTTAATTATTGATTACAATATTAAGTCTTACTATTTGTTTTACACAA
>NW_006238942.1:1338461-1340007 GCF_000226075.1 Solanum tuberosum | reverse complement strand
ATGTGGGCAATGAAGAAGTTAAATTTGGATTGGGGCACTGCATCTAATCAAAGGATCAATGACCTGAATGCGCTTGATGAGTTTCGCCTAAAAGCCTATGAAAGTTCAGCCTTATACAAAGAGAAGATGAAGAGGTATCATGATCAAAGAATTGAAAAGCGAGAATTTGTGGTTGGAGATCTTGTGCTTCTATTCAACTCTAGGTTGCGCTTGTTTCCAGGCAAACTCAAGTCCAAATGGACTGGGCCATTTTTGCTCACAAAAGTGTTCCCCCATGGGGCGGTTGAGCTTGAAAAAAAGGATGGAACAAGGTTCATGGTAAACGGGCAAAGGATCAAGATCTACCTGGGAAATGCTGAAACTGTGCAAGAAGTGATTGAGGCCTGCAATCTTGATGAAGTCTGAATAATCAAGATACCTGCGTCGTGCCGCGACGTTAAATCAAGCGCTGCTTGGGAGGCAACCCAAGATGTACAATCTGGCCAATGATAGGGTTCTGTTTCCATTTAGTAGTTTAGCTGTCTTTGATTACTTGAGTCTTTGTATCAATTTAGGTAGGTGTTTTAGTATTTTAGTTCTTAGTATTGGCTAGAAGTAATATAGGGTCCGTAGTCTAAAAAAGTGTCCAGAAAATGTAAAAAAAATAGCCTTTTGGTTGCTTCATGTGCAGGTACACCACGCAAGAAATCTGCCGAAAATGGTTTGGTGCAGAGGTCTATGGACCCCATCGACGGTCTGTCGATTGATCCACGGACCGTCAATGGTATCCGTAGATCCCAGGTAAGTCCCTAACATTGTCCTAGTATAATTGTGATCTACGGTCCTGATCTACGGACCGTAGATCGACTCACGGACCGTAGACGGGGTCTCGTGAGTCCACACCTTACAGTTGACTGACCCGACCCGGACCCCATTACTTAAAACCCCCTTTGTTCCCACAACCGTTTCACCCGCTCTTTAAACTCCCCAAATCACTCCATAACCACCACATAATATCCTTCCTTCCATATATTCCCAAAACCCTTTCCATACCATAATCAATCCCACTCCATAATCTGATGAAAAGGGTCCGGTGTTTGGTCAGTGACGAATAGGTGACTCCTTGGTCTTGCTAAATCATAGTACCATCACGCAATCACCCCACTCCTTGTTGCTTGTAAGGTAATAGATTTTCTCTTCACATTGAATTTCAATTCATAGATTGAATATAGAGGGTCGGGAGTGGGTCTTGACCTTGGGTAATTGTTAGATGAAATTGCATGATAAACTTGAATAGTACAATGCCCTTGGAATGATAGATAGTGATTGTATAGCTTAAATTGTGATGTGAGTTTATGTGATTGTAAATACTACATGCTAGTTTCGACTTAGGGTTCCATATCTAGTCTAAATTGTTGGGAATAATAATCGGTCGGAATCTTAAGAATGAAGAACTAGCATAATTTAAAGTTGTAAATGCATGATAAGATTGTGTGAATGTTGGAAACTAAGGCTAAAAATGTATGATACCTGGCACAGATGGCATCCACGATACCCCGTCTACGGA
>NW_006238942.1:1336403-1336627 GCF_000226075.1 Solanum tuberosum | reverse complement strand
TATGGCCACACTGCTGCATCACATCCAGCCGTGGATGCAAAAGTCGATTTTCGAATCTGAGGCTAGAGTGGAGCGCAGGATGGAGGGGATGATGGACCCTAAGGTCCTGGCAGTTAATAAGCGGCTTGACGCCTTTGAGTTGCGAGTCCTTGAGCGATCAGCTCCTGCCACAGACTTATCTGCTTTACAGGCTGACATAGCCAGCCTCCGGACTGATGTTGATG
>NW_006238942.1:1334543-1336318 GCF_000226075.1 Solanum tuberosum | reverse complement strand
GTGGACTTAGTTTGGGTCATTACCAACTCGAAATAAGTTCTTTTGCTGCACATGGTTAGTTTTGGCACTAATGACGTTCCTGCAGGTACGATGGCACCCAAGAAGATGGTCACCTACTCGAAAAGGGGCAAGTCCAAATCGGTTGCCCCTAGCTTCAGGTTGATTGATGAGGACACCGAGAACGACTCTGACCCCGCATATGTGCCTCTCAAACCTAGGGCCTCTCGTGCAGCACCCAGGAACACCCCCCGAAGGTGATCCCCGACGTAGTCATTGTCTCCCAGTCTGATGAGCAGCACACACTGATCGGGTCACCAACTGGGGCTGCTTCCAGTTCGGAGGGACCTATGTCCGGATCCATGTCTACCTATGCCTCAGGCTCCCAATCATCACAGTCAGAGTCTGTCCATGCTACAGGGTCCAACGCCAAATCGTCCACAGGGTCTGGAGAGAATGACCAAGCAGCCTCGTATGATGAGGCAACTAGCTCAGAGCCCATACCGGTACCACAGAACGATAACCCCACTCCAGTAGCTGCTGAGCCTAATAGATGGTGTGTAGAGGGCCAACGGCAAATATATAGGGATGCCAAGATGCTCAATGACAAACAGAAAATGGCCCGAACTATTACAGAGGAGCGCAGAGTCCTCACAGGAAGCTTGCACACTGTCCCAGAAATCCACCGGAACGACAAACAGAAGATGGCCCGACTTATTACAAAGGAGAGCAGAGTCCTCACATGGAGCTTGCACATTGTTCTAGATATTCACCGGCTTTTTAAACTTCACAAGTGTGACTGGATGGCTCGAGACCCAGGGACGCATAGCGAGGAGATTTTCCGGGAGTTCTATGCTTCCTATGCTGCCACTCTCCGCGGGTCTATTTCCAAGCGGTCAAAGACACTAGTGCAGGCCCCACTCACTTCCACCTTGGTTCGATGGTGTCCGGTGGACATATCACCTGCCACCATTAGCCATTTCCTCTAGGGCACTCTTGGTCTACCAACACGTCAGAGTTTGATTACCGCTGGGACATCCTGCGGAGTGGTGCTTTTCAGAGGAATGCTGAGCAGCGAGAGGCTGTTATACTATGGCTAGCCAGGTACATTGCTGCGGATGGCGAGCTGGCGGAATGGGTCACTGCTCCACGGTTGGGCATCCGGAAGGCCACATTAAATTTTGTGGCCAAGTTCTTCTAGCTGTTGGTGCATAACAGAGTGTCGCCTACAAAAGCTGACAATCAAGTCACTTTGGACAGAGCAGTGATGGTTGCCGCATTTGTAGCAGGAGTAGAGATCGACTTTGCCCGCATGCTGTTGGCAGAGATCCACGAAAGAGCTTTCAGGACCTCAACTACTTACCCTTTCCCATGTTTGATTTTTCATTTATGCAGGGACTCTGGAGTGCCGATTTGGCATTGTGACAGGTTAGTCCACCCTACAGGGGCATTGGACATCGGCCTTATTCGAGATGAGGCATATGTGGCATCACCTCGCAGAGAGCCCCAAATTGAGGTACCCCCCTTGGGACCCGATCTTGCTGACACTGTGGGGCAGGCACAGGGCGGTGACCCCATTATCCCAGACCACACCGATACCGTCCCAGGCTCCTCTTCTCAGGCAGCTAGTGTTGCTCCTAGTTCTTCCCGGTCCACACCACATTTAGGAGCGACGGTGGTCCCGATGGCCAGAGTACAAAAGTTAGAGGCACAGATGGCCACACTGCTGCATCACATCCAGCCGTGGATGCAAAAGTCGATTGCCGAGTCCGAGGCTA
>NW_006238942.1:1332318-1332884 GCF_000226075.1 Solanum tuberosum | reverse complement strand
AGTGATCCTAGAGTCTAGTTTGGAGAGTCTAAGCAGTGAAAATAAGGGCAAGCTTATGGCATTGAGCACTAACTGTTTTTGAAATTACTTCTGAGTGTGAGTGTTGAATAAATCCTTATACTATGAATGCCAGTCATTCTAGGAAAAAGGGGGATTTCGTTTGAAGTAGGGGCACTAGTTACATTATCTGAAATTTGGTATCTTGGTGATAGTGATGAGGGGTATGTTGTATGTCAGTTAGTCGATCTATGTCATGGTATGAACCACATGAATTAGCTTATCGAGTCTAAGAGAACGAAAGTGCACCCGAGCAATGAGGAGGTAGAGAGCCATGTGATTGCTTAAGTTTAGAAATGCTTGCTTTATACAAGTGTCGTGTAGAGTTCTAGTGCGTCGCTTGAGGACAAACAATGAATCTAAGTTGAGGGTGTTGATATACCGTGAGTTTACGGTATTTCTAATACATTTCACTTACAAGTTGAGTGTGTCTAGGGCCTTTTTATATTGGTTTTTATGTGTTTTATCATGTTTTGCAGGAAAGGTGTTCAGGCGCGGAAGTTTAGAGA
>NW_006238942.1:1319966-1331120 GCF_000226075.1 Solanum tuberosum | reverse complement strand
TACCCTAGTTATTTCTCCTATCTTGATAACAATTAAAGTTGAATTTAATTATTGATTACAATATTAAGTCTTACTATTTGTTTTACACAAGCACAACCCCCCTTTTTATTACATGTTTCTGGAAATAATTTGACTAATTGAATATAATTGTTGGTTAAAAGTAAAGTCTAAAACATTTTCCTCGTGGGATCGATCCCAACCTACAAGTTGGGTTCTTTACTTGATAACGATCGCTTATGCTTCTGAAAGGAGGTGTAATTTGAGCGTATCACTAATCCCTATGCTTGTCTCCCTCAACTTGTTGAGCATGAGTCATAAGCCTAGAGATGTTCATAACTTCCAACAATATATCATTTCAGCACTCTATTTTCACTAAGTCAAGTACCCCATACATAGACTTATTCATTTGTGCCCTTGGATCAGCAACCATGTGAAGAGCATACCTGGAGAGTTAGGTGAACTTGAGCCCGTACTCTTGGACTGACATGCTACCTTGCCTCAAATTCATGAACCCCTAACTGATAGGAACTGCATTTGTACCCTTCTTTTCTTTCCATGGAGTAAACCAGATGTGAGCTACATCCTTAAGCTGGTAGGACTCCAACTCTACCCTATCATTTCCAGTCACTTGCATCACTCCAAAGATCTTCTTGACCTCATTAGTGAAGTTTTGGGGATCCTTACCAACCTGCGACCCTAGAAACTCAGGCGGATTCATCCTAACAAAATCTCGAGCTCTAGTTGGAGCTGACCAAACATTAGTGTTAGTAGGAACTAAGGCATTGTTCTGGTTAGTCACACTCTGACCCAAAAGCTGAATAGCATTGTGAAATTCTGCATTCGAACCCTCTTGGTCTGGAACTGGAGGAACTAAAAATGCGTAATGATGTATTAGAAAGAGAGATCATACCAACGCACGATAACAATATCAAGAAAGTGAAGTTTCACTAAAACACTTCGTAACCTCCCTCTCATTATATCTGGTTCACTTCACACCCATGAAAAAGACTCTACTTAGTGTGGCTTTTCAAAAACCCTAGGGCACTTAAACCTAGTGCTCTGATACCAAGTTTGTCACGCCTCGAGGCTACCCTTGGACGTTAACACGAGACTTAGGATCACGAGTGACCCCAAGCTAACCCTGCTGACATATCATAGGCATACTAAGATAACTGAAATAAGAAAACTTTGTGTGGAAGCTTAAAACATGACATAAAGGAAAATGATGGGAAATACCCATTATAAGTCTGAATATATAAAACTGAGTTTAATGAAAACTGAAAGATCAAAATCAAATCTAAAGCTAAAGGTAACTATATCTGAATAAAAGCCTTTAACTGACTAGAGCTACTGGGACATACCCCCAACTAACTCTAGAAAAAACTGAAACTGAAAGACTGAAAATAGAAAGATAACATGTCAATCGTCCTCGAAAAATGAGGACTCACCATTGATACTGCTGAACTGGAGATCAGGAACAGATCTAAGAGTGATCTGAATACTGAGGGCATGAACCTACATCACGAGAAGATGTAGCGCAGAGTATGCGTCAGTATTTGAAAGGTACTGAGCATGGAGGATAGAATAAAGTTGAATAAAACATATAACTGAACAAAGCGATAAAGACATGATATAATCTGAACATGATAAATATGTTAAACATGTTGAATATGAACTAACTGAATGTAGTGACCAAGTTTATAACATACTGAAACTGAATACTGAACTATAATTGATAACCTGGCCAGTACACTAGAATCTCTCTGTGGGAGACACTAATAACCGACATAAAACCACATGAGCTAAATGTGGAGTCTGATGTATACGCTTTATCCAGAGGACCCAATATACCTTGCCAAGGGTATAGAGGCATGGCTGGCGTGATCACTAAGTATAATGCCCACTGAGGGAACTTAACCTATGGGGGCACGTTCTGGGAATATGAGGGTGACTGACCCAAGTCCAACTTGGTATTAAGCCTACTCCACATAGAATGTATAAAATACAAAATAACTAGATAGCTCAAGATTCTGACACTGTAACTAAAAATGCAACATTGAGTACTAATAATGAAACATTTGTAAACTGATGTATGTATAACTGTATAACCTGACCTACCAAGTGTAATTCATGAACTGAACAAATCTACACAACTAGGGTTCTGAATTTCATGTAAGGATTTAGCAACATAGTTACGAAAATGGAATATTTTGATTAGGATTAATCTAACAGCTAAATCACAGCAATAATCTAAAGTTCTAGAAACCCTAGGTCTAAACATAATTAATGGAATCAAGAATCTGACTGTATTCTAGGGAGCTAATGGGTGAAAGGAACCCACTAGTGAAATCCCACATACCTGGTGACGAAATTCAAGGAGAAATCTTTCGATTTCGGGGGTGGAACTGGAGGAAACCTTGTTGCATTCTTGGAGAGGGTTGGTCGACTCTTTCTCCTTCTTTTCAGTCAAGTTGGATGAATTTTGGAGAATGAGTTGACTAGGGTAAGTTCTAATTAAGTTAGTATGTTAAAACTGACTAAAACGACGTAGTTTAGGTGAGTAATGCATAGGGAAAAGACCAAACGACCCCTGACTTCAAAGCTATCGGGGACAACCGATGGACCTAGTCTACAAACTGTGGTCCCACCTATGGTCCGTCATGGTCAGTCGTCGACTGGCTTTAGAGGCAGGGATCTTGGGGGTCTAAACCACGGACCATGGTCTTACCTACGGTCTGTAGGTCCTGGCGTGGTTCTAGACTTAGCTGAATTTTCTTGGGGCTCTGGGGAGTCAGAACCACGGACTTGGTCCACAGACCGTGGTCCCACCTACGGTCCGTAGGTCCTGGCGTAGGTCAAGACTTGGCGGAAAAATACTGGAGTTCTGGGAAGGGAGCTGCAGGTGGCCAACCACAGACCCCACCAACAGTCCTTGGGTCACCCTACGGTCCATAGGTGGCACCTGAAACTTCTGGAATCTGCATTTCTGGTCTGTCTAGAATACGGGGTGTTACAAAAATTGTATGTGTTGTTGTTTTTTTATTTGCCTAGAATTAACTCCTATTTATAGAAAAAAAAATTAGATTCTGGAAATTTAGAATTCTTAGTTTTAGGCAATTATTGTTTTGGAATAAAACTAAATGAAGGTATATTAGATAAAAATGTTAGATTTTATCATCTTTAAATATATGTAGTTTATGGCTCCCGTCTTATCCAGACCCATTTTATTCAAATCAAATGCTTTTTATTATGAAAAAAAATTGGTGTGGTACGTCTAATGAAATAGTACCCACAAAAGTGTCATGATTCAAAAATGGATGTGATGACACTTGCCTTATTCCATCAAGAAACTTCACCCTTAAACTCGATGAAACAGATAAATTCTAAAATAAAGAAGAAATGAAATCTCAATATAAAAATGTGCATATAACTTAATAAAATTCATAATACCCCAAATATCTTGTTGTCACGTGTACGACACTAATGTATTAATATAGAATCAAAAGAAAGTACAGGTCTCAAATGATATTGTTTCTAGAGTATAACATATCATATATTGGAGTAAGAGGTTCCGCTAAGATAACAACCACCTACCTTATAAGTCTTCACAGAAATCCTTGGATAAGAGGAGAAGAGAGAGTATCACAATGATTTGGGGTCGTAACCAAGTACCAAATAACACGGTACTCACCAAACAAACCACTAAATGCAAGGTAAAGCAAAGAAGAATCCAGGTACTCCTATCACACCCCAAGCAAATCTCCGCAACTACAACCTATACAGAATCAACCCAACCTAGTAGTTCACAGTACACAAGCACATAGTACGAATATAAACACTTTACCACAAATAGATCATCAACACCACATATCAAGTTCATCAATCATATATTTCACAAAAGAAACAACAAGTTCACAGCTGGTAATGATGTGAAAATACAATGAAATGAAATGAAAAAAAGTTGATGCATGTCTGTCCAAACAATACACATCCACTGAATAATAGGTTGGAACCCATGTGGGACGCACAAAGTCCATGTACCTTTCGAAACAATTTCCCATTGCCATAATCATCACTCGCTGAAACCATTTCCCATCTGCATCCCAAAACCATTTCCTATCGACATTATCACAATAGATCTCATTATAGTGTTTTTGAACTAATGCAAATTGGAATGTTCGCACAATAATGAGGAGTTGGCAACTTCCTTATCAATTCACAGTTCATAACAACAGAATCATAGTATTTCACCTATAACGCGCCTATATCACATCTCAAATCATTCATTATATAACACGTATCACATTACCATCATGTCACCTTTTTTATTATAACATTTTATCATCGAAATCAATCAATATGAAGAATTCAACCAACATTGATTTTTCTTACTCCCTAACACAAACGACAAGGAAATACAAGATTCTACATTCTTAACAAAGGTCTAGAAGTTCACTAGTCTTAACCAAATCACACAATTACTCCGGTACTTGAGCTTTGCCCTTCTGTAGGGTCTCCAAATCAACATAACCTATTCAAATAAGAAATCACAATAAGAATTTGAAATTATCAACACCCGTATAATTATATTTTGAAAACGGGGTAAAATTGACCTAAAAACCTAATTCAGGAAAGGAGGGTTAAATTTGGGAAATAATATAAAATTGTGTTACCTAAAATATTTGGAACTCATTGGTGCAAACCATTTAAAACAGAGTTGAATTAAACCTTAAATCGCCTTTTTATCAAAACCTAGAGTTCTTGAAAACCTCACAAGGTTTATATCAAAAACGAATAATAATATGGAAAATCTTAACATAATTATATAATAATAAAGAGGAGGATTTGAAATCCGTTACCCAATCGAAGATTATGAAAAATCCTTTTGAAATCGCATAAACCAAGCTTGTAAGAGTTCAAGAATGAGGGAAATAGGAAGAATTTCTAATTTTTCAAAGAAAACAGTGTTCAGGCAAAAATTGCTCTTTGTTATCGCGATGCAAGGCCTTACGATCATGATGACTAAATAGGAAAACTCATTTATATATACCATCATTATCACGACTAGGCATCCTGCGTTCGCGATGATTAGGAACTTACATCTACACGATTGTGACATGGGTCACATGATTGCGATGCACAAAAATATGAGTTCACCTGATCGCGAGAGAGGGTCTCGCGCTCACGATGAACAAAATACATAGCACCTAGTACACAAGGCAAAAATTCATCGAATGGACCCTTAAGATTCATTTGAAACCCTAGTACACAAACCATATATGCTACGTAACTAAACTCGAAGTTTGGGTCTTAGTGAAACTGTCGAAACATGGATTCAAGGCCTCCCGGGCAAGAAACCCGTGAAAGTCATAATAAACCAACTTAAGGCCCGAAAATACCAAAATACCCCGTCGAACCTCTAAAATTCAACTAAGATTTCTCCTACTCTAAATCATCCCCTAAATTCAATGGGATCTTTGAAATTTTGATCCGAGCATCTAATCTTTGAATGTTGACCAAACTCAACCCTTAGTATAAAATCACCCAAACCTTCAAACTTAAGACCCCAATTCCATGAAACACCTCTGATTGAGAAAATGATTACATCCCTAGTCCAAATTCTATATTGAGGAGTGGATGGAACTAAAGGAATTTCATTCCGAGACTCGAAACTCCAATTCATACCAAAAACCACTTACAAACACATTAGACCTTCCAAAACTGAAAACTTCAAAAAATCACAACTTTTTAATCGAATTTTAAAACAAACTTTACAATTTATTGGAAATGACTTGCAGCCACTATAGGGTAGGGGTAAAATTGTAATTTTATGAAAAGTTCCAAAAATGACCTTCCAGATCACTACATTATACACCACTAAAAACCATGTTTGTCCTCAAACATAATGTAAATAAAAAGTACATGAATCTTTGAAAAGCTGAGGATATTTGGAAGGCATGTCGGACTCCATCTCCAAAGTCGCCTCTCCAACAGAACGATTCTTTCATTGCACTTTTACTGAAGAAATCTCTTCTCTAACTTGTTAAACCTATCTATCAAATTTAGCTATAAGTTCCTCCTCGAAGGAAATATGTTGACTGAACACTGCTAAATTGAGTGAAAGCACATGAGAATCATCAAGCACATACTTGAGAATCATGGAGACATGGAAAACAAGATGCACAACTGCCAAGCTAGGTTGCAAGGCCAACTTATAGGCCACCTTTCTAATCTGAATCAAAATCTTAACAGGACCAATGAATATAGGGCTAAGCTTGTCGTTCTTCCCAAACCTCATCACACACTTAAAGGGTGACACTTTGAGCCAAACAAGACCCCTTTCATAAAGCTCGAACCCCCATATTTGCATAACTCTTCTGTAGACTTTGAGCCTTCAACAACCTACCCTAAATCATACAGGCATGCTCCATTGCATCTCTTAGACAATCTACATCCAATGAGTCCATCTAAGTTGAATCCAACCAACCGATAAGAGATCTACCATACAATGCCTCAAATTGGCCTATCTAAATACATGAGTGATAATTGTTGTTGTAGGATAACTCTGCTCAGGGAAAGTGTTGATCCCAACAAGCACCAAAGTCAGTCACACACACTTGAAGTAGTTTCTCCAACACCTGAATGGTCTACTCATACTGTCCATCCATTTGAGGGTGAAACTTGTACTCATTTCTAATTGAGTACCCAAACCATTTAGTAAGGCTCTCTAGACGTTAGAAGAAAATAGTGAACTTCGATCGGAGATAATAAAAATAAGCACCCCATGACGTTTGACTATCTGGCTAATGTAGAGTCATGTTAACTCTTCCATCGTGTACTTCATTTGAACTGGAATGAAATTAGCAGACTTAGTCAGTCTGTAAAGAACCACCCAAATAGTATCATAAACATTAACTGTGGAAGGCAGATCCACAATGTCGATTGTAATAAATTTTCACTTCAAAGTAGGAATTGGAATCCTTTGAGACACACCTTGATGATGCTAGTTCTCAGGCTTCACCTGTTGGCAAGTAAAACACCTAGACACAACTGAAAAATATCCTAGTTCATGACACACCATAAGTAATGCTGGATTAGGTCATAGTACATATTGGCCACCCCCGAATGAATAGAGTATCTAGAATTGTGACCCTCCTCTAAGATCCATCTGACCAACTCACCCAGCTTGAGCACACAAATCTTACCCCTGATGCTCAACACTATATCATAATCAAGCACAACCTTATTGGCTTCCCCTCTACAGACAATGTCTCAAATAATGCATACCTATTTTTCAGGGCATCATAAGGAAGTACTAATGGCCATTCTGAGTCTGAAAAGATATCTTAGGGACATCTGATGCCCTAATCCTCAACTGGTGGTAACTATACCTCAAGAATATCTTAGAGAACCACATTGCTCCCTAAAGTTGATCAAATAAATCATTGATACATGAAAGAGGATACTTTTTCTTCACAATCACCTTGTTCAACTACCTATAGTCAATACACATCCTCATAGTCCCATCATTCTTCTTCACAGACAATACTAGGACACCCCAGTGAGACACAATAGGGAAAATAAACCCCTTACTCAACAAGTCCTACAACTAGTCCTTAAACTACCTCAACTTATTCAAGGTCATATGATAAGGAGGAATAGAAATGGGCTTAGTGCCCAACTTTAAATTAATAGAGAAATAAATATCCCTATCAAGTTGGAATATCAGAAGGGAACACATTGGAACTTCCAGAACAATGAGAACGGTCTCTATGGGAGATGACTGCACACTAGTGTCATAAATGAAGGCTAGGTAAGACAAATGCCCTCTATCAACCAATCTCTTAGCACGAAGGAAGGAAATGACCTTTCTAGGGTAAGAACCACTAGCACCCTTCCACTCAACCCTCAAAACGCCAAAAATCAATAAGGTCACTATCTTAGCATTATAGTCAAGAAATGCATGATAAGGAAAGAGGCAATCCATACCCAAGATGACATCAAAGTATACCATCCCATATTGACCAAATCTACCCAAGTGTCATACTTTGACACTGAAATAAGACATGATCGATACACTTGATCCACCTCTAAGGGCTAATCTATGGGTGTATAAACATGAATAGGCACATACATTCTAACATAAATCATATCGAACCTCACAATAAAGTAGGAAGACATATCAGAGAAATTAGATCTAGGTTCAAATATTGTAGACATAGATCAATGGCATACTAGGATGATACCTATAAAAAATAAATCAGAAGCCTCTACCGCAGGTCTATCTAGAAAAGCATAACATTGTCCCCCTCAGCCACCTTCATCTTGGGTAGTACCTCTACCTCCACCTTTTTATGCTATAGAACAACTACTACAAGCCTCATCACCTCCATTAGACTAAACTCTACCCTGACTCCTAGTCTGAGGTGCATGTCCTGTAGCTGGAGTAAAATAAGTATGATGGGGCTGATTGGGTCTCCATAGGGCAGTGTCGAAGCAATTGACTAGGGTCCCCACAACCATAGCAAGATCTCAAAGTGGAGGACTCCTGTTGTGAACCGAATGAACCTCTATAACTACCTAATTTCACAAATCATTATTATGAATCATATGAACCCTAATGATGTGAGGCCAAATATACATATTTTTAATCATTAATTGACTCACGTTTATTATTTATCTTTGCCTTTTTTTGAGCATGAATTTTATAAATTGTGCTAAATAGTATATTTTATTTGTAGGAGTAAATTGGTGTAAAGTTGAAGAATTTTGAAGCTAAAACGAATTAAAGATGAAAGGTTAAAGAAGGAAATCAAGCAGAAAACTTAATGGATTAAATTTAATATTATAATGTATAAATATATTAAGTGCAGCTTGCTGCAACAAACAGCAAAATCAAAAGATTTCAGGCTGCCACGTGGCAGCAGTTGAGTGCAACTACAAAATTGAGGCGGTTGGACGAGCTGTTCACGCGGAAGTCAGGTTTCGCTTGGGTTTGGTTTCCCAATTTGTTTTGGACTTAATTATTTTATTTGGGGTTTTCTATATCTATAAATAGTCTATAGAAATAATTATTTTGGAGATTAGGCAGAGGGGAAGATCAATTAGAGGGCATCAAAGTATAAAGTTGTTAATACTCTTTAGGGTTCTTTTTTTCATCTTATTTTCTAAGAGATTAGTGGCTAAAGCCCTTGATCTGGAGCTGTAGCTATGAATCGAATGTTGATTATTTAATGTTTATAAATTAATTTTTGGTTGTCATTATAAGTTATTTCTATATGCTTCTTTTAGTATTTTATGCTTGCGCACCATGAGATAAATATATTGTCTAACCTTAAATCGGGAGAGGAGGGGTTAGATAGACTAGAGAATATAGATAGCTTGATCGACCTATTAAGTTGAGGTGATTTGTGTTCAGGAGTGACGCCCGGAAGAACAACTCGCTTGGTTACGAAATAGGATGAAATATAAATACTCGCCAGTTAGTCTATTTATCCCCGCTCAACGATGTAGTTGGATAGCTAACTGGAGTAGGCGACTAGAGGTGTGAACCTGACTCATATAATTAACCCTGTAAATAAGTAACTTGACAACTAAAATTAGTTCTAAGCCAATAATATGATACATGAGATTCATTGCATTCTGCAACCCTGGAATTTTCCAACCATTGTAAGTAATTTTATTTTGTTCTTGCATTCTTTTCTTTTGGCACTCTTAAATAAATAATTAGACTAGTATGATTTAGTAAAAATAGTTAATCGACAAGTCTTTTGGGTTCGATAATTTGGTTCCTTTAAGAGCCACTATATTACTTGTGCGACCGCGTACACTTGCGTGTGCAATTGGGAGCAACAAGTTTTTGGCGCCGCTGCCGGGGGACTTAGAAAATAACTATTCTTCTAGGTTATACATTTTCTTATCATTTTTTTATTTTTTTCCTTTTTTAATTATTTGTTTTTTCAACAATTATTATTTTTTCTTTCTTTGATTAATTTGGTACTCTTATTGATATGGATGATTGGGATTAATCATGGTTGGGTGATGAATGTTCTTTATGTCATATATGTGGTCGTCAATATATTCATTGGAATGGTAGCCCTAAATCTTATTCCCTTCCCGCGAACCCCTATTATGATTCTTATGTTATTTGTGATGTTGGTAGGGGCGATGAAGCGAAGAATGCAAAACAAGAGGTGCGCCATGAGAATTCATCTATGGAATGTACGAACATGCTAGACAAAGTTAATTCAATAATTACGGAACAAACATTTGAATGCGTGGAAGAGCACAAAAAAATCAAGAAATTTCTGGATGAGCTTGACGCTATTCAATTAGAAATTACAGTCCTAGCTAAATTAGAAGAGATTGGAGCCCAACATGGAGAAAGTTATGGAGAAACAGAGATAGTGAGCCAGTCTTGGCTACAAGAACAAACTCAACTTCTAAAATTTCAAGAGTCTATCTGTGATGGTCTGACATTCATGACAACCCAACTAATTGAAGGAAGAGTTGAGCTCATGCAAGAAATAGATCAATTTGGCTCAGATATTCATGACTTGGAGGCTGACTTGGACAAAAAGATTGAGGCGTCTAAAGCCCAATTACCAATTGTCGTGGATGATGACCAACTAGTGGAGAAAAAAGAGGAATTCCAACCATTCAACTATACCTTATTCCTTAATATCGATGTTGAGAAAGAGTAAAAAAGTGAGAATGTTGTAAATAATATTGCTTTGGAGTTTAGGCAACTTGAATATCATTCAAAACACTTTTCTATAAGATCTGAACTAATGGATGAGTGTATAGATGAGGAACAAGGCCAATACATTTTAAAGTTTTTTAGTCCACGTAGACAAAATGACATTCCTCACTTAAGGGCCAAGAAGTGCAAGATGCGACATATATTACTTGGTTCCTTTATCTTTATACCACCTCCCCTAGAGAGGATTAGAAAAATAGATGCAAAGTTAGGGGTAAAATTCATAACTTGGACAAAAAGATTGAGGCGTCTAAAGCCCAATTACCAATTGTCGTGGATGATGACCAACTAGTGGAGAAAAAAGAGGAATTCCAACCATTCAACTATACCTTATTCCTTAATATCGATGTTGAGAAAGAGTACAAAAGTGAGAATGTTGTAAAAAATGTTGCTTT
>NW_006238942.1:1296239-1319784 GCF_000226075.1 Solanum tuberosum | reverse complement strand
GACCTTTATTTTTATACCACCACCTCTTGAGCGTAATAGAAAAATTGATTCAAAATTGGGGGTGCAATTCATATCTTCAAAGTGGAAGGAAAAATAGTAAAATTGATGGTGTCGTGCCGCGATGTTAAATTAGGCGCTTATGAGGAGGCAACCCAATTTATAGTGTAACTTCATTTTTTTAGTGTTATTTTTTGTTTGTGTTGTTTTTACAGGTTTTGGAGAAGTCTGACTATCCGAAATTTGGAGCTAAGAAGCACGTTTGAGATTAAGTGTGGGGTGACGACCCTTGATGAAAATTAAGAGAACATGCTACTAGATAAGCATAAAGGCCTCAAGGAGTTTTCCTAACCCCTGTTTTAAATTTTATTTGATGCTTTAGGGACATAGCATATTTTTAAGTGTGGGGTGGAGGAATGAATTTCTAGTTTTTACTGTTTTATTGAGTCTTTTCTTTTTTAGAATGGGTTCTTTGGCTTTTGTTTTCAGTTCTTTTCCTGAGGATAGTCCCTTTGAACCGATTGTCTTTTATTTTTTTATGAATAAGTTTATTTTAATATTTTTTTTGAGAGAAAAGAAAAGACCTTTTTGAGTGGTGTGATGCTTGCTATTTAGGCCTAATTTTTGAGTAGTACTTTCTTGTAAATGCTTGATTGAAAAAAAATTACAGACTCTTTGACACCTAGGCTCTTGGTTGTGACTTTGTATATAGCTTATTTTATTTTGTAGTTTTTATGATCCTGTCTCTCTTAGAAGTGGAATTGATCCATCTTGATTGATACTTGTGTCATGTGTGGTGAGAATGTGTTTATTCCATGTTTTACATCCTAGTCTAGAACTTGCCCTGTATGTTATTGAAGCAAAATAAAAGGTGTTGTTTTGTTTAGGAGATGATAATAGGCTTTCTTTGATTTGTCTGGTAATTTTAGCCTTTTCAGATATTATATCACTAGTTAGCCTTTTTGAGCCTATAGCCTTTTGTTGGTAGCCATATTTTGCCCTTGACTATTTTGTTGAATCCCTAGTTTTTGCACCTTGCTTCCTTGAGCATTATAGCATAGACTTATTTTAATTATCAATTCTGAGAAAAAAAGGAATGGTTGAGTGAAAATGTAATCAATGATAGCTACAAAGTGCTTAAAACCCCTCTTTGAAAGAATGTGTTGTGAAAAAAAATGAACAAAAGAAGTTACTTTGATGATGGCCCTGGTCCTTCCAAGGACATCTTGCACCTTAACACATGTAAAATCCATAAGTTGAGGGTGGCTATTATGAAGGAAAACTTATTTTTTAAAAACGAGAAAAAAAAAAGATTGAAGCATTCTTGAGATGATGAGAATTACTTGTGAAATAATTGTTGAAGAGAGCGTCGAAAATAAAGAGAAGAAAATAATGGGTGATGAAGTCTTAAATTGCAAAGTGCTTAAGGAAGTGTAAGTCACTATTATATAGTTTTCCTACCCGTCCCCTAGCCTACATTACAACCCGTTCAAGTCCTATTTGATTCTATTCAAGCATGCTTAATTAGTGGAAATGTACATAATGGGCAAGCCTATGGTTCTTTGTTCATACATGTTAATTTTCTTTGTGAGTGTGAGAGTTGTTCTCGATGTGAATTCCTTAATTTATATTCAATTTTTGAATTGAGCGTGTGGACTATTTCTTTTTGTGAGGGCACTTGTTTCATGATAGATAGGTGATTTTATTAGCTTTCTTTGATGGGAGTAGGTGAGCAAGCTTGAATTTGATGAGTTTAATGTCTTTCCTTGAGGTTAGGAGGTTTGAGGTTTGTTGTTTATTTGGCTGTCTTGCATAATTATTGAGAATTGTACTTTATGTTTTGAAATTGGTATAGAGCCTAATTGTTTGTATTAAGCAAAGTGATGACATTCTTATTTTGATTTATTTGAGATGAGCTTTAATGTTTACTCAAGGACGAACAAAAGTTTAAGTGTGGGGTGTTGATGTGAGGCCAAATATACATATTTTTAATCATTATTTAGCTCACATTTATTATTTATTTTTGCCTTTTTTTGAGCATGAATTTTATCAATTGTGCTAAATAGTATATTTTATTTGTAGGAGTAAATTGGTGTAAAGTTGAAGAATTTTGAAGCTAAAACGAATTAAAGATGAAAGTTTGAAGAAGGAAATCAAGCAGAAAACTTAATGGATTAAATTTAATATTATAATGTATAAATATATTAAGTGCAGCTTGTTGCAACAAACAGCAAAATCCAAAGATTTCAGGCTACTACGTGGCAGCAGTTGAGTGCAGGTGCAGAATTGAGGCGGTTGGACGAGCTGTTCACGCGGAAGTCAAGTTCCACTTGGGTTTGGTTTCCCAATTTGTTTTGGACTTAATTATTTTATTTGGGGTTTTCTATATCTATAAATAGTCTATAGAAATAATTATTTTTGGAGATTAGGTAGAGGGGAAGATCAATTAGAGGGCATCAAAGTATAAAGTTGTCAATACTTTTTAGGGTTCTTTTCTTCTTCTTATTTTCTTAGAGATTAGTGGCTAAAGCCCTTGATTTGGGGCTATAGCTACGAATCGAATGTTGATTATTTAAGGTTTATGAATTAATTCTTGGTTGTCATTATAAGTTACTTCTATATGCTTGTTTTAGTATTTTATGCTTGCCCACCATAAGATAAATATATTGTCTAACCTTAAATCGGGAGAGGAGGGGTTAGATAGACCAGAGAATATAGAGAGCTTGATCAACCTATTAAGTTGAGGTGATTTGTGTTCAGGAGTGATGCCCTGACGAACAACTCGCTTGGTTACGAAACAGGATAAAATATAAATGCTCGTCAGTTAGTCTATTTATTCCCACTCAACGATGTAGTTAGATATCTAACTAGAGTAGGCGACTAGAGGTGTTAACCCGACTCATATAATTAACCCTGTAAATCAGTAACTTGACAACTAAAATTAGTTCTAAGACGATAATATGATACATGAGATTTATTGCATGCTGCAGCCCTGAAATTTCCTACCATTGTAAGTAGTTTTATTCTGTTTTTGCATTCTTTTCTTTTGGCACTCTTAAATAAACAATTAGAACAATATAATTTAGTAAAAATAGTTAATTGACAACTCCTTTGGGTTCGATAATCTGGTTCTTTTAAGATCCACTATATTACTTGCACGACCGCGTACACTTGCGTGTGCAATTGGGAGCAACACCTAACCTACACTATATGAACCTCCAGGTGTTAGAAAACCCTCAGATATCAACATGGTAGCATGAAATATTCCTCAACACTAAATAGAGCCACTCCCTCTGTAGGACCCCCTACCTCTAGATGAGGTACCAGAAAACTAGCTAGTTGCACGACTCTATTAAGATCCCTTAAATCATCTCTCCATCAATTCTACCTCCTTGGCATCACTAACAATGGACTTGAAGCAAGCCCCCTTACAGGTGGATCTAAACATAGCCAAACAAGTGGGATAAGTCAATCCCTTAAAAAATCATCTAATTGTCTCTACATTATCATGGATAATGGTGGATTCACCCTCCAGGTCATTTATAATTTATGCAATATATTTGTCATTTAGAGTGTTTCTATAGGTCCCTAGTTATTTATGACATTTTGTAACTGAGAGTTCGGTGACCTGGTTGTTTATTTGGTTTTTCTGCAAATTTGTTGTGTTTTGGAACTTTTAAACCTTGAATAGTTGATTTTGTTCAAAATTTCAAGAAGATGACCTTAGAATCTGATTCTAATAGTTCCAATAGCTCCAGAAGAGTCATTTTAGGCTAGTTGCATGGTTAGCATGACTCTCGAGACTTTTGATGTGAGTTTATGCTATTAGATGTTTTAGGTTTCAAGTTTTGAGCTAAGTTTCACCTTGGTCAATATTCTTGGTAAACATACTTGAATGAAAATTCCATTAGTACGGTGGAATGTAAAATTTAGTCTAGAACAACCTTTAATGAGGATCTTGAAGCTTTCGAGATTAAAATAGAGTTTGGGTGTGGACCCATTTCTACTGAGATGAACTCACATGAAAATTGTGACTTTTCTGTTGAGACCAGAATGTTTAATTTGTGTTGTGTTGCATATCTCGTTTAAGTGCAACGAGTTCAGAAAGAATCATGAGCCAACAAGTGGAGCCTAGAGGACTTAGTTGATTTTACAGGTGCCTAATACTGGTGCCCCTCGTTTTGCGGCCATGGGCTTACTTAAGAGACCTTCGCTTTAGCGGCGAAGGGATTTCTTTAGCAAGCTAAGCCATCCAGGTGGTAGCCACTTAAGAAGTATGGCTTTGCTTAAGCGGCTAGGGCTTCACTTTAGAAAACTTAGCCAACTTGAGCCCTATCGCTTAAGCAACCCTGACATCAATTTAGCAGTCTTTGGTTTTGTTTCTAAGGTCTCATTAAAGTAAGGCTCGCCGCCTTTTTAGCAATAACTTTAGTGATGTTAGTGCTAACTTTTGTGAGCCCTATATAAGTCTTATAAGACTCATCAACGATTAGCTCGCCTTGGCATTGTTTAAATTGAAATAACTCTGTTAATATAGCTCTAGTGATTGAAAGTTGGTAGTGATAAGGGTGCTCAAGATGTGTCGGGGAGGCTTCAATTGAAGTAATTTTTGTGTTGAACAGGTCTTCCTTAGCTAATTTTAGTTGTTGAAGTTGTGTTTTATTGCATATTGAGTTTTTCTATGTTATGAGTCGTGAATTATGTTCCATTATGGAACACAAGTTAGGGGGACTATTTAGGACATTTTGACAAAGTCATTTCAGGAATCCCCGACGTAGGTCAAGTGATTCTTGTTTTGACTCAAATTTTAATCCATCACTATTTTATGTGATTTTAGGGTCTAAATTACCATATCAATGTTGTGATTCTATTTTTGATAGCGTGATAATGTTTTGAGGACATTTGGATAGAAAAAGCTCCAAAAATGTGATTTAGAGGGTGTTTGGTCGGTGTTAAGGTAAGCTACAACATTCGATTCCTTGATTGAGCTTGAATGTGTAAATTCACATTAATTTGAGTAAATAGGGGTTATTTTATCATGCTACCTTTCTTAGAAATCATGGTTCAGGATTATATTCGAGATTTTTGAGACATGAGGCATGCTAGTGTGACTTTTGATAATCCTTACCCCTTTGTTAGCTTTTTTGGTACTATTTGTTGATTGTTTGAACATGTTTGGCCATAGCTAGGCCTATACTAGTGCTTTCGATACACTCGCAATATTTGGAGCCTTTAGGCCTTGTTTCCACTCTGACATTGATTCAAACAACTTTACTCGGATGTACAAGACTTGAGTATGATAGAATGAACCTTAGTTTAGGTGTTGAATCATCTATGAAAACCTTCTATCATTTCCCCTATTTACGTCCCTAGATGTGATATTTAAGGTCTTGGGCTTCACTGGATGACGTGGGTCTCGAATTGGTTCGAGCTTGGAGCGGTTACTACTTGTTTTGGAATGGAGATTGTTCCACAGTGATTCCATTATGTTTGTTGGCATGAGATCCTTTGGTGACCCTTTCTAGTAAGGATCAAAGGTTTGGCCATTCTTCCCATTATCCTCTATAAAGTTGATACACTTTTTGCTACGGTCTGATGCCCCTGGGATTTCATCTCTAGTAAGAGATCCAGGGGATCCTCATATTAGCAGATTAAAGTTCTGGTCTTATCCTCTATAGAGTCGACACACATCTGGGAGTTTCATCTGCTTTAAGAGGTCCAGGCTCTCTATTATTTAGCTGGGCGACCCTTACTGGTTATTTTGGGTTAGAGAGCAGACTTATGCTTTCTTTGGATCTGGACCCACAATGTTTTGCACTGAGTAGTTTAGCTATTCTATGTACCTATCATGCTTATGGGTGACCGTTTGCGCCTTATTAAACTTGTGCACGAGTGTACCTTCAAAGCTTATTGAGGTCCTATTACGTTTAGTTTAGTTGTATCTTATTATTTATATTTTTGTACCCTCGTTTGTTTTTCATTTAATCTCACTTTGACCTCTATTTATGACTAGATTCTACCATTTCATATTGTCTTTACCTCTCTTTCTCAATTGGCTTATAATGCCTACTGAGTACCTATTGTTTTGGTACTCATGCTACAATCTACATCTGCTTTGTGGTGCATTTTGAGAAAAGATAGGTATTTCGGTTCGAATTTTGGGACTTGTATCTTTTGTTTAGACAACTCTATACATGTGACTAGTATGTTCTAGGAGGATTCTATTGTATATATTTTTTATTTTCCTTTGCTTATTGTTTAGTTCTATTATTAAATTGTTTCTTTTGATTATTTCTACCATCATATCCATTACTAATTGTTCTGGGTTACACACTGGCTTAACTACTGGTGGATTATAGTAGATGACATTACAACTCAAGATATCAAATCTTGACAGGTTGGTATCACAATTCAAGTTTCATCGGTCTTACATGTACAAAACTAATACCTAGTAGAGTAGTACGAATTTGCGCGGAGACATTCGTATCATATCTTTGGGAGCCTATAGGGTGTCATTAGGAATCTTCTCTCATTTCTATCAGTTTCGTGATGTGTGTGTAGTATTGGTTTCATGACATCTCACTAATTTCACTCTTTCCCAGAATGGCTCGTACACACTATACAGCGGCAAATGTGAGGTGTCGACCTCCCTAGCAAGCCAGGTCTGTAGCACCAGCCCATATAGAGTGGGGTATCTAGAACTTACGACGGACCCTCAAACATAACATGATCCTACTTAGCTAGTGGGCTCGGGGCCAACCCAATCGCTAGCTAGACCAGTTATGGCTCCTAAGCTTCAAGTGCCATCACTTAGTTATTAACAGTACTTGAAGGTATATAGTAGGGCCTAGCTACAGATGCACTTAAACTAACACCAACCCCACAGGGTCACCTTATAAAAGAGGCTCCTTAGGTCTAGGTACTATCTTGCAATGTTGAGCTCATGGTTGTGGTGGGAGTTATGTTGTTAGAGGAGTAAAGATACTAGAAGTGTTTCTTATACTTTCACCTCTAAGGTTTTTTGGGGTTGTGGGTGAGGACGCCTATAAGTATCTCACTACAAGTCGTGAGTGACTATATACCTTACGTTTAGTGGAGTCGAGAGGAGCCGAATTCATCACTTATCATCTAGATGGGCTAGATAGTCAGTGGTGGTGTTCTTATATTAAGACTAGGCCAGGTGGGTCTCTTTTGGTTTCCTGGACTATGTTTTTGGATGCCTTTTTATCTAGCTTCATCCCGTAGAGAGTTAGACATTATCTTTGGGATATGTAATCTAGTTCAGAGTAGGGGCACCATGTATGTATCGGAGTATGAGGTGAGGTTTGACAATCTCCCCCACTATGCTACTATGATCCTACCTACTAAGAGAATAGATTTTTGTGTTTTTTCAAAGGGTTGAGACTTCAACTACGGATTTAGGAAAAGCTATAGTCTCCACATGCCGTTATTTTCTTGGTTTGGTGGACCATGCCAGTAGAATAAATCATCTCCATCACGAGGCCCAAGGGTATATTAACAAGGGAGATTAGCATGAGTGCAGCTATAGTGTGTCACATTTGAGGCCGAGAAACTCCTTGAATAGGTCTCGAAAGCAATTTCAGTGGGGCAGTATAGTCGGACTATTAAGGCCTCACTACAGGCTTCATAGGGTGACTGGTACAGCCGAAGTGAGGTTGTCTTGAGTTATATTCGAGATTGATCCTATTCAGATGCTTCAAGTCGTGGTGGCCATTTCTTTGTGGGCAAATCGTCTAATCGTTGTTTTAATTATGGGGAGCTTCATCATTGGTCCAGAGATTAACCTTTGTGTAGGCGGGTTGCTCGCGCTCCATAGGCAATCCCATAAGCTCTACCAGCTCCACTAGTAGCACATCTAGAGGTGTTCAGGGTGATCCTTGGGGAGGCAGGTCATGCTCTAGTTTAGGTGTCCAGGATAGAGGTAGACATTCTTTCTTTTATGCAGCTCTAGAATGGACATAGGTTGAGGCATCAGACAATGTTGTCACAGGTACGATTCTCTTATGACAGCAGCCTACCTTGACTTTATTTGATCAGGGCTCTATCTTTTCATATGGGTCTATATATTATGTTTCTTAATTAGATTTGAGTTCAAAACTTTGGCAGTCCCATTGCATGTGTCAACCACCGTAGGGAGTCTTTACTAGTGTCTTAGGTGTTTTGATCGAGCTTGGTGATTATCCAGGGGCGTGACAGTCAGGCTAACCTTATATGCTTGATATGATAAATTGTTATGTGATCCCGGGCTTTGACTAGTTATGCCCGTACCATTTGGTCTAAGATTTATTCTCTAAGAACATTACCTTAGACATGCCTGGCATTCGCCCGGTGATATCATATGGCTCTTATAGTAGCACATCAGTTGGAGTTATTTCATTTATTTAGGCTCGGATGCTTGTGGCTAATGGTTGTTTATCTTACTTATCCTATAAGGGAGATGTGAGTAGGGATGTTCCTTCAGTTTAGTGTGTTCCTATTATCTGGGACTATGTGGATGTGTTTCCTACTAACCTACTTGTCCTAACCTTATAGAGTGATATCAGTCTCTTACTGATCTTGGGTTGGGTACTTATCTTTTCTATTTTGCCTTGTCATATAGACCTAGTAAAGGTAAAGGTGCCAAGTTTTTCAGCAGCAGAATCTCTTGGGTAAGGGATTCATCATGCCTAGTTTATCGCCTTTGGGTGTTCCCATCTTGTTTGCGAAGAAGAACGATGGCACGATTCACATGTGTATTGATTACAGGCTGCTAAGTAAGGTGATGATGAAGATTGTTACTCCATGTCTCGTATTGATGATCTATTTGAAAAGCTTCAGGGTATAATAATTTTTCTGAAGATTGATTTGAGATCCGGATACCATGGAGGCCAGTTTGAGGATGAGACCTTGGAGGCTCTTCAAGATCAAGTGTTAGAGGTGATTGATGAGTGGTATATTCGCACTCATTTGAGACCTACTTAGCTCAATAATTAGTGTCCTCAATGCTTAATTTTGTCCAGTTCTAATGATATTTTGATTATTTGAAGCTTTGAAGGCAAATGGACAAGGCAAGGATGAATGATTGAAAGAATGGCCATAAATGTGAAAAGAATTGCAAAAAAAAAAAAAAGAATATTGATGATTGCCAAGAAAGAAAGATTGATCGCCTAGTGAGCATGACCTTGCTCAAAGTGACAGTGCACAACACTTGTGTTTATCAAGATATGTAACACCTCCGCATTTGGAAAAGGAATAAAAGATTTTTTTGGGATAAAGCTTGTTTCTACAGGTTCCATCTACGGACCATAGAAGCTTCTAAGGGCTGTAGGTGGAAACCATAGGAACGGGGAAAATTATTTTCCAAAATCAAGTTCCAGTACCCTTTGTACGGTTCACCAGAATGGTCCATCATCCTATGTACGAGTTATAGATAAGTCTCGTAAGTGAGTCCTATACTTAGTGAAATTTTGAGTATTAAAGTTGGTTTCTATGGTTGGTTTATATGGATCGTTGAAAGACCTACAGACCCTAGAAGTTTTCCATTAAATGATAGGTGATTTCATGGTCCCTGTACTTAGTCTATGGTTGACCAGTACGAACACTAGAAAGTCATACGGTCAGTAGGTCAAAACTGTAGGTCGAGTCCGACAGTTATTTCGAAGGGGCTTTTGAGTCGTTTCCTAATTATTTTAATCCTATACTACGTCGTTTTATCTTCTACCCTAAGCCCTATATCAAGCCTTTAAGCCCCAAATTACCCACTTTCAACTCATTATCCTAAATTCCCTAAACTTTACCAAATTCATCTTCCCTAAATTCTCTCAACCTAAGTAAGAAGAAGGAGGAGAAGAAGAAGAGATGGGGTTCATTCAAGTCTCCAATTCCCCATCTTTCTTGGGCTTTGAATTGATAGATATGTGGGTATTCACCCATGGAATCCATTCTTCCATGGGGTCCCCAAGGTTTTCAAATCTCTTAATTCAATTTCAATTGTTTAAGTTATGGTTTCAATATAATTTTTATGGGTTTCATTCAAATGTGATGGATTGTTGTTGATTAAGTCTTCTAATGCATGATTCAATGTTAATACATGATATTTATTTGAAATTATGTTGACCTGTGCCTAAATTATGATTGTCAATTATGAACCTATGATGAACTCGTGAGTCTATGAATTATGAAATTATGAAGATATGCATGTTTTATGAAGTTTTTGTAAATGATCATATGATGCTTTGAAAGGAAAGTATTAATGTTATTGTAAAAGGTTTTCTCACATGCTATTATGATCATGATTGTGAAAGACATTTCTCACATATGAATTCACATTGGTCAAAGATTTTCTCATCTATGTTGAATTATGTTTAAGGATCTATTCTATGTTTTGATCTTGAAAATGTTGATAGTTATTGGTCATTGCCTTTCCTATGTTAAATTGATATTTGACTTTTACCTGTTCTGTTGGGATTTAGACTTAGTATCGAGAGGGCCTGAGGTGGAGGCTCAAATAGGGTTGCCTCTAGTAGCAACCTCTAGTCCCTAACTACGTTACCCTATAGGATTTTCTTAAATGACCTATCTAGTGGATCCACCTTAGCAAATAATGATATCTACGGATTCTAAATTGGCAAGTAGATTCCCCTTCTTTCGGTACGAGAAATATTCTATATTCCATGATATAGCTCTCATGGTCTTATTGTAGGTTAAAGCTAAGATCCCACTAAATGATTATGTTTTCTTCAAGCTTTCATTATGTTCCTTATTTCAAATACTTTGACTATATCCTATGATTTTCATTTTTTAATTCTTAATGCTTAAGATGTCCATATATTGATCATGTCTACCTGCTTTAAACCATTTATACTATCATGCCCATGGTTATGCATAATTTTAATACTTAGTACATTTCATGTACGAGTGCATATTTGTGCCTATATTATCTCCCAAATGTAGGGTCCGATGTTCCTACCTTGCACACTCGTGGCTAGACATCTATTGGGTGTTTCAAGTGCTTGGTGAGTCCTCGTGTTCTGAGGAAAAAGACACTTTATAGCTTTATGTCATTTGTTTCAGACTTTGTATGTGATATATGAGTTACGTCCCTATCACTTTCCTGATGATATATTAGATGGCTTTGTGACTTATGTTACACTTCCGCATTGTCAAACTCTCTTTATGTATAAAATTCTATGTTTTAAAGTCTTTACTTCAATTATCTTGTATGATGTATGTTAAGTGGCTTGTGTAGGGCCTCTCAGGGTCTTATAAACTGTCTCCTAGAGGGTGTACTTTGGGTCGTGACAAGATAGGTCGGCAAACTCCAAAATAAAGGGCGATTTGCCGACTGAGAAAGGTGATCTTGTTGACTATCTCCCAAAGCGACAGTGCAAGGAGAAAAATTGAAGGCTCGAAAGGCGACCTAAGGTGGTACTCGGTGATATGGTGAATGTAAAAGGAAGACTCGAACAAGCCCACCGACTAAGGTTCAAACACCTAAAGCTCATAACAAGATAAGGTGAGCTGAAGCATGATTGGTGATCTTCCATATAAACTCAGCAAGCCCGACTAACGTTGCTCATCTAAATTTTGGGAAACTATAAATAGCTCAAAGAAGAGAGATAGAGAGTTTGATTTCTAGTTTTGAGAGTGAGATTTTTTGAAAAGTTTTGAGTGAGAGAGAAACATTTTACCTTGTGAAGAACACTTTCTAGTTTTTGGGGTTTTTCAACTTTGTTCTTGTATTTGAGAAATTGAAGTTGAATCTAAAATGGGTCTGTTTGTAATTGCTTAATTTCATGCTACCCATGGCTGCTTTCATTGAAGGATAATTTCTTTACTTTTTGTGATAGATAGCTAAAACCCCAACATCTAGAGGTGAAATTATGGGGTTGAGTGTTGATTTAATGTAGGGCATATTGTGTTATGCTCGGTTTTTGTTGTTGTTCATAAATTAATTTGGGCTAATTAGCATGGGGTTAACTTATGATTTAAGGTTGAAATCTTAAGTCCTACTTCCGATCTCCGGTCTATGCTTCAAAGAGAATGATTGGAGTGGGTAATTAGTCCGATACTTGCAATTTAGGTTTCATGTCTAGATGTTGCTTGAAAAAATAGCTTATGGGTCAGATCTAGTTGCCCTACTTCTGCACCAAAAGAGAGAGTAGAGTAAGATATTAAGTTGTTTGGTATAATATATAGATGAGACCGAAAGGAGATTCTTTGAAAATATGCTTTGAGATCCAAAGAAGATTAGTGTCATTGAAGATGATCTAGCCTATTCATGAATTTTCATCCCCATGGAGCTGCTCAACTACCCCTATGTGACATTGAGTTCCAATCCCTACACCCTTAGATTGCTTGTTAACTCTTGAATTATCTGAAATCTATGTTTAATTGTGCCAATTGATAGCCAAATATTTTTATTAAATTGGTGAAATCATCCACCCAATTGCCTTTACTATTACAATAAATGAGTTTACAATACAAATTTCTTTATATAATTTTCTATTATCTACCATTCTCTGTGGGATTTGAGCATCACTCTTAGTTGGGTATTTTCATTGACTACGACCGCTATCCCTTTTAATTTGTTTTAAAGAGGACACTTGAGTATTATAAAAAATGGCACTGCTTCTACGGAATGGTGGTTGAGAATTCCATTCGGTAAATTTGTAAATTTGTTTAGTTGTAGTAGATCGTTCTTTTGTGTGGTTGTTGGATGATTTCCAGGTCTAATACAGTGAGTTACCATGGTAGTGACAACGATAGTCACTATGGTACAAATGGCAACATGGGTGATTTGAATTATATTCATAAGAATATTGTTCAAACCACGGGAGCATTCCGGATACCTCTCAAAGTCGGGAAGACCGTGATTCATATAACTAGAACAATGCTACAATTGCTCCAACTAAAGAGAAACTTTGAGGGTTTAGCTAATGAGGATCACCATGAACACCTTAGGAATTTTTTGAAGGTTTGTGGACAATTAAATTTCAAGAACTTCTCTCAAGAGTCCATAAGGTTGAGGTTATTCCCTTTCTCTTTAATGAGTGAAGCTACAAGATGGTTGGCAGAATTGCCAAATGATTCTATCACTTGCTGGGAGGAGTTGAATGATTTTTTTTGGGGAGATTCTTTCCACCATCAAAGAGGGTTAAACTTCAAAGCCTGATCAAAATTTTCAATTGCATTGGAGGTGAACCTCTACATAAGACATGGTTGTGGTTCAAAAAACTACTTTTGCACTGTCCAACACATGGTGTGGCACACAATTTGTTGCAGTACTTCTATCGCAATACAGATTGAAAATGAAGGAGATAAAAACATGGACAAAATAATGAGCCAAGTCAATTTTTTGTTTAAACATGTCATGGGAGATGCCATAAATCAATGAATGCAATTGGAACTAATAAAGGGCAGTGTCGAGATGATGCCAAGTTTGAGGCATTATATAATGAAGAAGTGCAATAATTGTGAAACTAAATGTGGGGTCCTCACAAAAATTATCAACGATAAGGTAGGAATTAAGGTTGGAACAAGGATAGAGATAATGGTTGGAAGGATTGGAGAGATAGGGAGGCTAACAAAGAGAAATATGTGCCTCCCCATGATTATCAACGACCAAAAGACCTAGTTGAGCCAGTAGGAAACTGAACTGAGGAAATGCTCATAGGATCTTCAACAAGGTTGAATGGTCCAACAAAGTGTTAAAGAAATTGAAAAATGACTTCTACACTTTATCCCAAATGGTGACCGATGTTTATCAAGAGTCTAGAAACTCAACTATGCCACATTTCGACTCATCTCAATAAAGGTAAAAGAGAACGTTTCCTAGTGACATCATCTCAATTCCCAAAAATGAATGTTGAGGAATTGAGAACTATGTGTTCCACGATGTTAAAGAAAGCATTTCTTGAGAGGCAACCCAAGTCTTTACTTTTGTTTTATTGCTTTCTATAACGTGTGTTTTGAGTATGGTTGAAAAGAAGTTCAAAGGTTGGAAAAGGAACATTAGGCGATGCCAAAACCACATCGGCGATCCGCCAAAGGAGTTGTGTAGACTCATTCTTGTACGCTTTTTAGGCTAGAAAATGTTGAAAAGTGTACTGTCAATTTCTGTGATCTGAGCTCCAAATGGTGATCCACTAAAGTACACTATGCAGACTCCATCGGGTCAGCAGAATTAGCCTTCATGTTTTGTATTTATTGAGGCATGTTTGGCGAGCTTAACCTCCCATTGGTGATCCGCCGAAAACGTTCGGCGACATCAGTCGTGACCACCGAGTGTTCCTAATATAAGTAGGCCAAGGGTCTTCTCAAATTCAAAAAGTAAACCCTTCTAAATCCCTAAGCCTTTTTTTACTTTCTCTTACAATACATTGTTTTAGTGTGTGAGAGTCTTTATTTAGTGATTTTAATATGCATGGATTCATTTTATTGCTATAACAATCAACCCAACCCTCTTCTCCTGTATTTTCAAATTTTATTTCATATTGAGGTTGGTTTTCTATTTTCATTGTGCATTTTAAGGTTTCAATTGAATTTTGTGTATGATCTTGAAGCCATGTGATAGTTGTGTTTGTTGGATTTCAATGTGTAGTCCTGTAATGCGCGTATTGAACTATGCTATTGAATTAATTGCATGTGTGTTGCATATAAATTTCTTATCTTAAATGTGTTGGTTATATGTTGGAATTGAACCTGTAAATTAAGTGGGTCTTGCTTTGAGTTGATGTGAGTGAAGTCTGATTAACCTAGTATTGACCCAATTGCATGATTTTGCCTAATGATAGACACAACGATGACTTTCTTAAGGGAAAATTATCAATTTGAGCACTACTTTGTAATATCTAGGGGAAGTTTGAGTACCCATAGGTAGATAAGCATATAGGTGGATTGCAATGTTGTTGGAGAACTTGTTATGTTGCGTATATTGAGTTTAGCTGTGAAAATTAGGAACTGGGCTGGACATATCTTGTTTTGTGGGCTTGTCTTAGCTCGCCAAAGGGGTTAAGTGAATCTCCGAGTAAGCACAAACTCGCCTTCTTAAGTGAATATGTGGCCTTGGGTACTCTCCCATTCGGCGGGCTTTTCATAGTTTCCCAAACACACTTGGTGAATCGCCTAGTTGTAGTGGACATCGCCCTTGATGCCTATTTCTTTTCATACTGCACTATCAGTTTTGGCGGACTTGCTTAGCCCACCGAAACCAACTTGGCGAATCAGTGAGTTGAAATTAAGTTCATCATTTGTGCTTGCTTCCTTTAAAAATTGCTATTGTCTATTTCGGTGAGCTCACCGAAGGTTGCCTATCTTGCTAAGTGATCTGGCATCCCATTCAGCGAGCCTTAGTGTGTTTCGGAAATGTGAAGCTAATTGAGTTTGATTTCAACTAACTTTCACCGCTTCTATGTTTGAATATGTGTTCTTTGAATGCCATGATGAGAACAAAAGCTAAACAGGTGGTGAAATCAGACACAAAGTCCAACAAAAACTCCTCCCCCCTACCTCTGAAAAGGCATAGGGGTATCTCTATTTATGAGCCTTTTAAGTCCCCTCATACCCAACAACCCACTCAGCATACTCCAACCAGTGTGGGTAAGAAACACCAGAAGCATATCACCAAGAAACATATAAATCTTCCCTCCAAACTAGTATCGCCTCCATAAGATACAACCCCTTTTCTCATGTTCACCCGATCATAGCTCTAAGGACCCTAAATAGGCTCAAGGCAGAGGGAGAAAGAACTATTCTTGAGGAGTGAAGGATATCAATTGATGGGGTGAAGAGCGATTACCTGACTATATAAGAGACAATCAAGTTCCATAAATTGAAGAAATTCACAAAGCTAAGGCTACCCTATGTGCCAAAGTGGGTTAGGGAATTCTATGACGCCTATGCCAAGGCCCTTCCTAAGAAGAGAATTGAAATTATTTGAAACCACTAGATGAAGTAAAGGTGTGGGGAAAACATGTTCAGAGTCATGCGGGTGAGATTAACACAGTACAACACACTTTTCTACTCATTTGAATACATACCATAACTGGATACGCCGAGAGATTGATGCCTTGAAAGGTTGGTTGGACCCATTGATACCTGATGATGCTTCTCCCTGTTAGATGGCTGAAGGTGCCTAGATAAAGAAGAAGGGTTTAAATGTGGTAGCCTAGTACTGGTTTGGCTTTAGCAGTAGGAAAATCATGTCATCTCAAAATGAATCGATCCTTCGACATCCGAAGGCAATGCTAGTGGTCACTATCATCGACAAGGAGAAGATCAATGTATGTACCATTATTGTTGAGGATATGTTACTACGAGCCAAGAAAAAGAAGACATCCTTTCCTTTTCTAGTTCATATTACTCAACTTAATGTTAAAGCAAGAATTCCCTTTCTTGGGAAGACTGATATGCAGATCAGACCTGCCGCTTCCAGTGACATCAGAATGATAAAGGCTGAGTATTATTGAGCGATGCGTCTTGGAGGAATCCGCCACCACAAGATATTATGCCCATAGTGAATCCAATTGTTCTAGCATCTGAGGCTAACACACCTGTTTTTTTTGTGGAGCAGGAAGGTATATCTTCCTCTAGTGATGTGCATTTATCTTCTGCACCCACTCATGCTACTTATTATGTTGTTGATGTTGCTTTCCTACCCCCATTCCTATAACCCATCCTTCTTGACCTAGAACTTGATATATCAAATCATAGTCTTGCCCGATTTGTGAATGTTAGAGCTGCAAGGGTTGAGAAGGACTTGCCTGGGCTGATTGATAAGACTATTGAGAAGGCCTTGGCCCCTTTAAGGGACACGCTAACTAGATACGAGGGGCTATTTGAGGGCAATGGTGTGAGGTTCGACAACCTCACTCTGAGATTAGAGGCCCGTAAAAAGGCTGAGGGTGGTTCCGGTGTGATGTCACCATGAGTGGTGAGCTTGCTACATTGCGAACAGATGTGACTCAGCTATAGTCTATACCCCTCTCTGTGCTATGGGGCGATGTTCACTTACCAGATGCACCAACCTCCATACCACCACTAGTGCCCAGCAGTGAGCCTACTTCTAGTGTGTAGTCTGAGCTAGCTACGAGTGTTGATGATGTTATTGTTGATGTAGAGATGGATGATGATGATTTGGCTGAGTAGATAAGAAGGAGGTGAGAAGTGAAGAGGATAAGAATGGGATTTCACAAACACTCACAGAGATGCAAGAGACCAAGGAGGTGACTGTTTAGGCCACCCAAGAGAGATCCCTTCAAGAAACTTCAGCAATTGGTACTAGTAGAGTCTCTTCAGACTACATTATCGCTCTTAGTGATGTGATGGGCTTCACTAGTTGTTACTACAATGTTTTCTCTAGTGATATTAATATTTGGTATTGATGCCCCAGGTGATGCTTTCTTTATGAAGACTCCTGATGAGAGTGCTCCACAGGCTTAGCCTGTCAGGGGACTGTTTTACTCAGTGTCCCATACTTTTCAATTTTTGCATTGAGGACACTGCACATTACTTTTTGGTGGGGTGAGGGCCTTCAAGCCAATATTCCCCTTTTACTCTGTATTTTGTTATTTATTAGTTTTTGATGATTGTAGTAGTTTACTTGTGCTTATATTAGAGTGTTACATTTGGTTTAGTGTATATCTTGTTGCCACTTTTTTATCTTAATTTCTCAACTAACCCCATGAGTTTTGCAAATCATGAAATCGTTGAATTTTCATTGATAATGATTTAAAGATCGATTATGTTCAATGTTGATGTGTTGAATAGTATTCACGATGAACATGGTGTATAGTTTTTTTACAGGAATGAAATCGATATGGTTGCACTTTTGAGCGATCTTTTTGAATCATTTGTTGACTAGCTACATTTTGATGTGAGTCTTGCAATGATCATCGTACATACCCTTTTGATCTTTTCTAGTTCTGCTAAATAATGCATTTCAAAGTTCCATGTACGGTGAGGTCATACTTGAAATCATGTGTATTGAATCCTAGAATTTTTCGTGATAGTTTAATCGTCTAAACCTTGGTAAATGTAAGGTGTGATCTTGGAAAAAAAATTCTAAGAGGGAACCTAAAATTTCATAATCCTTTGTGACGACCTTGTGAGGGTGTGCATCAATGTTGGCACTATTTGAGCCTAAGCCATTTATTTATAAAACGAACCAAAAACCTATTAAGCCAAATTGTCTCTACTTTCTCACCCAAAAATCCTTTTTGAAGCATTATTATATTTGAATATCCAACTTAGGCCAAAATCCTCAGTCGGGGGTGAGGAGAGGAAGGAGGAATGAAACCAAAGTGAAGGGTACAGAAAGACGAATTGGGACTATACTTTGAGTGAAAAATAAAAAAGAAAGAATTGTTGTGATGAAAACATTTTGAAGAATATAAAAAAAAGAAGTGATAAAATAAAAGGGGTTCCAAATAAAATGAGTGAAAAATCAAAGTTTGAGTTGTCAAATGAAATGGAATGAAAAGAACTTGAGAACATGTGAAAATGATTTCAACAATGCTTCGAAAAGGTGAAATCACTGAGCCAAATCGACCATACATTCACCCTCAGCCCCATTAAAAGACAAAAAGACCCTTGAGATCTTGCATGAACTAGGTTTTATGATGAATGAAAAATATGGGAAAACCTATGGGATGAATGTTGCATGCATTTCTCTTTTGAGAGAGTGAGAGTTGCATTGATTCCTTATTTATTAGATTGATTTGCTTTGTAAAAGCATGGAATCGTTCTTGATGTGAGGGCACTTGAATACATATATTGAAACCTGGTCTTGCATTAGAGAAGAAGCTAAAGTGGGCTTGAGCTTGTGTTGAAATGGATAGTCATATTTTGAAACATTTTTTATCATGATTAAGTGTAGCATGTTGTTGAGATTAGTCTTGTAATGGCACTTGCATGATAGCTCTCATTGAATACTGTTGTATACACATTTATTGAGATAATTGTGTTCTTGATTTACTTGAGGACAATCAAAAGTGTATGTTGGAGGTGTTGATGAGTGGTAGATTTGCACTCATTTGTGGCCTATTTAACTTAATAATTAGTGTCCTCAATGCCTAATTTTGTCGGATTCTAATGATATTTTGATAATTTGCAGCTATGAAGGCAAATGGACTAGGCAAGGATGAATATTTCAAGAATGGCCAAAAATGTTAGAAGAAGTGCAAAAAATTAGCATTGATTATTGCCAAGCAAGAAAGACAGATCGCCTAGTGAGCATGACCTTGCCCAAAGTGATAGTGCACAACACTTGTGTTTACCAAAATCAGTCGGTAAACTCAAAAAGAAAGGGCGACTTGCACAATGAGAAAGGGAACCTTGTTGACCATCGCCCAAAGCGACAATGCAAGGAGAAAAATTCAAGGCTCGAAAGGTAACCTAAGATAGTACTCGGCGATATACCAAACGTGAAAGGCATACTCGAACGATCCCGTTGATTGAGGTTCAAACACTTGAAGCATAAAGAAAGACAAGGTGAGTTGAAGCATGATCGCCGATCCACCGAATGATCTCGGCAAGCTCGACTAACGTCGCCAAAAGGGTAGTGTGCTGAGTTGTGGGTCAAATTTTGGGAAACTATAAATAGCCCAAAGGTGAGTCAAACAGAGAGTTCAATTTTTTGTTTTGAAAGTGAGATTTTGAGATGCTTTTTTGGATTTTTCAAATTTGTTCTTGAATTTGACAAATTAAAATAAATCCAAAGTGAGTTTGCTTATAATCACTTAATTTCATGCTACCTATGGCTGCTTTTATAGAGGGTATAATTTTTTTACTTTTTGTGGTAGGTGGCTAAAACTCGAAGATCTAAGGATGCAATTATGGGGTTGGGTGTTAATTTAATGTAGTGGATATTGTCTTATGATGTGTTATGGTGTTATTCATACATATATTTAGGCTTATTACCATGGGGTCAAATTATAGGTTAAGGTTGCAAACATAATTCCTACTTTCGATCTTCGGTCGAAGCTCAAACGAGATTGACTGGAGTGTGTAATTAGTCTGATAATAGAAATTTAGGTTTGATGTTTGTAACTTGCTTGAAAATCGAGGTAATCGATTGGATCTTGTTGCCCTTACTTTTGCATTGAAAGAGAGAGTAGAGTAAGGTATTGGGTTGTTTGGTATAGTATATATAGATGAGACCGAAATGAGATTCTATTCAAAGATGCTTTGAGATCAAAAGAAGATTAGCCTCATTGAAAATTACCTAGCCAATTCATGAATGTTCATCACTATAGAGCAGTACAATTACCTTATGTGACATTCATTTCCAATCCCCACACCTTTAGATTTATTGTTAACTTTTGAATTCACCAAAATCACAGTTTATTTGTGACAATAGATAACTAAATATTTTTATTAAATTAGTGTAATCATCCACCCAGTTGCTTTAACTATTACAATAGAATAAGCTTACAATCCAAATTTCTTAATAGAATTCTCTATGATATACCATTCTTGTTGGGATTTTACCCCAATTGTTAGGTATTTTTATTGACTTCGACCGTTGTCGCTTTTAATTGATTTTAAAGAGGACATTTGGAAGTTATCAATGATGTCGATTAGCATATCTTAGACTCAGATGGGGTTTTGAGTTTTGTTACTCATATTTATATTCTAGCAGTTGAGGACTTTAATCGGTGGATACTTCATGGTGCCTTGAATAGGCGGGGAAAAGACGTATAAAGTGGAGGAAAAACCTCCTTGAGTCCCATGGTTCTAATTATTCTATCCATTTGGGCACCGCAAAGATATAATGTAATTTGAGAAAGCATTATTAATAGAGCGGCATGAGGAGAGACAAATTATGTGTCATGTTTCCTAGTGCTAGTAGGTGAAGGCCGAGCATTTGAGGCATGGTATTGAGTTTCAGAGATTTCCCATTCTATAGTTAAAGAGCGATCGCATAACTATGGATTGTGCTGCAGATTTCTCTCAGACATATAAAAGTGTTCATACCATTTGCGTCATTGTTGATCAATTGATCAAGTGAACACACTTCCTCCATGTTCGGTCTTCATTCAGGACCGAGAGGTTGCCTTGTAACTATACTTGGGATGTGGTCTGACTTCATAGTGTGCCTGTCTCTATTATTTTAGATTAGAGTTCTCATTTTACTTCTAGCTTCTAGAGAGGAGTTGGGCACTCATGTTGACCTTAGCATAACTTTCCATTCACAGAACGACGGGCAGTTGGAGTGTACTATTCAGGTCCAGGAGGATATATTGTGGCCTTATTTTTTTAGTGTGGAGGTCATTGGATCAGTTCTTACCTTTTGCAGAGTTCATATAAAACAACGACTACCACTCTAGTATTTAGATGGCCTTATTTGACGCCTTATATGGAAGGCATTGTCGATCTCTGGTTGGTTGGCTTGAGTATACAGAGTCGAAGCCGCATGGTACTGAATTGATTCAGGAGGTCTTCCATCCGGTGCTATTGGCCCGGGATATGTTCAACACAACTTAGAGTAGACACCACAATTATGCTAATCATAAGTATAATCCTTTAATGTTTTTGGTAGGTGATCGGGTTTTCCTCCGTGTGTTGCCCATAAAGGGCGTGATGAGATTTTGGAAGCGAGACAAGCTTATCCCCAGATGTATTGGCCCATTTAATATACTTAATATACTCTGGATAGTTGGTGAGATTGCATATAAGTTGACTCTCCCTCCACCATTTTCATCTATTTACCCGATTTTCCATGTTTTAATGTTGCAACAATATGTTCCTGATAAGTCTCATGTGTTGCAGTATGACGCGGTAGAGTTGGATGACCGTTTGGCTTCTATCGAGGAACCAATTTCTATTCTAGGAAGATATGTTAAGTTGGTTGCGTTAGAGAACCATTCTTCTGGTAATGGTCCATTGGAGGAATCGATCAATTGAGGAGGCATCTTAGGAGACCGAGCATGAAATGCGGGAGCAGTTTACTTGTTTGTTTCAGCCTTCAGGTACTTCTTGACCCTTACTTTTGCAAACAAAAGTCCTTTTTAGTAGTGGATGTGGTAATGACCCTCCAGGTCATTTCTTCATTTATGACTTTTGCTTATCGTTTACACCATTTCTATAGCGATCCTAAGACATCTATGACTTTCTATGAGTGACAGTTCGGTCACCTGGTGGTTCATTTGGTTTTTATGTGAATTGATGTGTTTTGGAGCTTTTCAAATTTAATGGTTAATTTCAAATAAAGTTTGAGAAAGATGTCCTCAGATCAAATTATGATAGTTCCATTCGTTCTGGAAGGGTCGGGGGTCGTGTTAAACATGATACTAGCTTAAAATGACCTTCTGGATCTGTTTAAAATGACAAAATTGGATTTTGAGGACATATTCCTGAATTTTTGATCGAAAACGACTATTAAAGTTTCAAAAACTCCAAAAATAGGAATTGACATAAAACTACATGAATGACCAGGTGACCGAACTATCAGTCCCAACAAATGTAACGACCTGATTTTTGTCGTTATGAAAAAGTCAATGGGGAAAGAATTGGGGCCAAAAAACTTTTTTGTAGTAACTTGAGATTTCCTAGCCTAGTCTAGATTTGGATGAAATCGGAGTCAGTGAGGTCTAGGGAAATCTGGTAACAAATGAGATATCGATTAATAAATTTGATTACCTGAATGGATAGCTAAGATGTTAAGGAACCCGTATGACTTTACGAAATTGAATTCGGGTGATTAGAACTCCTGAATCTGAACTTAGCGTGAACGAGTATTTTCTAAGTGTCATGGGATGAAGGTGTGTTGTGAAATGGGGATTTGGAATTTTGAAATTTGCTCACTGTTTCCGTACAAGCTGCCATAGCGGGATTAGTGCCGCCAGGGCAGGGCCGATGTGGCGTGTCGGGTTCAATGTGGCGGGACAGTTGCGACTTAAGTCAGAAATAAATCCCAAGATCATTTTATTCTGCAAGTTTTGACTTTGAGAGCTAGGAGATGACCCCATGTGTTTTCTTGACAGTTTTCCACCATTCTTGAGGTTAAAGGTAAGGTTTTAACTCCCTAGATCCATTTTTTTATCCGTAGTATGTAAATTCATGGGTGATTATCGATGGGGGAGGGTTTTGATCTGGAAATTATGGTGGAAAAAGCCCTAATCTGGGTATTAGGAACTTGGGTTTGGTCTAGGGTTATTGGGTTTGTTATAATCCAGATAATTATACCTTTGATTATTGATCCTTGCGTATATTAATTGTTTGTAGACCTAGAACAAGCCGAAGAATCTAGAAAAGAGAAGATTTAAATGGGGATTCAAGCTTGGATTTGAGGTAGGTGATGGTTGTGATTTCATGTTGTGTGATATATGTTTATTCTTGTTTCATTATGATATATGCATGTATGCGAATGTTGCATTATTGACCACCCTAATCATAAATGAGGATAATTGAATAATTATATGCCATGAATCACCTCTTGTTGTATGATTATGAGAATATACATTGTGGTTGTGATTGTGATTGTGGTTTATTGAATGGATCGTGTCTTATGTTTTGACACACTAACTTGGATCGGTTGCCACGTTTT